>NW_011888792.1:1487494-1517731 GCF_000151845.1 Pteropus vampyrus | reverse complement strand
TATATTTCCACTTTTAAAGGAATTCTATTTATCGAGGTGGTTTAATAACCAACACTCACCTTTTCTAGGATGGCCAGTGGCACTGTTGGCCTGTGTTTGATAAACTCCATCATTCTGTATACAGACTAGATGAGAATCTGCTTCTGTACTAAAACTAGCTCCAATACTAATGACATGCTCATTAGAAGAATTTATTACTTTCATTACCTGGGGGGAAAAATGCTCTTTCAGAAACACTTTTAACATCTTATACCTTCATCAGTTACAATAATTGAAAGAGTCACATTTCTGACCAGCTTCATAATTATCAAGCTTTGGTATGGACAACTCCCTAAGAATGTGACAGAAACAAATGTATTAAGATAAAATCACCCCAATTAATAGATAAAACAATAAAGAAAAAATGAAAAACAGGATTAAACAAATGCTTTATTAGCAAACGAATCTAAAATTTCAAATATTATATTTTGCCATTATAAATTAAGATAGTCTGATTCAAAACAAAATTTTACATACTTCTAAGGAAATCTAATGTTCAATAATTATCTTCAAAATTTGAATAAGGCAATTATACTCACATCACTGTATTTTTTCCGAGGTATTTTTATGCAACTTTTCCCCATTTCCATATGAATCAACAGCTGATCTATATTTTGCAAGGTATACTGGTAATTTCGAAGGTCCTACAAAAAATAGTGACACTTCCATAAAGCTTAAACTACAATCCACATTTACCCATTCATTAAATCCTTTTTAAAGAGTATCCATAATTTTAAGAATTGTGATACGTAACTGTCAAAATGCCACTCAGAAAGCAGTGCCAACTTTAAAAAACCAACTAATCAATCCTAAAACCAGCTACTCCACAGTAGTAATAAAGTATACCATTCTCAGGAGGAAGTCTATAGAAATAGGTGATCTCCTCTTTCTAGTTACAGTACTTCCAAAATAGAATACGTCTTCGAATTTAATATTATAAATAAAAGCAAATCCAATGAAATACTTTTTTCTGGTAACAGGTAAACACAAAATTATAGAAATCTGAGGTAGAAGGGATCCTGAGACATCATCTAATGCAATCCTTCCTATTGCAAATGAGAAAACTTGGGCCACAATTTGCTCATAATCACCAAACTTGACTTTACTAACACTTTTTTACTAAAGCTTCAAAAGCTTCAACATCTGTGTGGATCTCATATTACCTAAATGTGTAAGCACTGCAGCAGAATGAATTGAAAGGCAATTAGAATCAGGTACACATAAATTAGGAGATGTGTTCTAAAAAGAATTCATTAAAAACAGAGCCCATTTATGTTAAATGAATTAGAATTTATTGTAAATAAAAGTTTATTATACCAAATATGCCAAATCAAAATAGGAAAATATAAACGTGTAAAATTTACTAAAGTTTTTAAAGTAACAATATAAGAACACTTAATAAAATAGTTTAGTTACTCACAACAAGTAAGTTCATAATAGTGTGTCCTATTTCTCCAAACAGAGGTTTTCGGCCTCTTATACTTGTTAGAGGGGCCGGGTATGCTATACATAAGAAAGGAAAACTGGTTACCATCAGAAAAAATAACCCCAAAAGTGCTGAATTTACTACCTTTAATTCTCATTTTTCCAACATTATGGATGAATACCACCCAACCATTTATTTGAGGAAAGCAAGAGATGACATTAACCCACACTGTCTATTAGATGGTACACTGAACTGGGAACTTTACATACATTATCTTATTTAAACCATATAACAACTGGATGAAGCAAGTATGTCTATTCCTACTTTACAAATGGGAAAGTAGAGACACAGAGATTAATAAACTTGTTGATGATGACTAGTTAATAAATGGTGAAACAGATTTGAAACTAGGCTTGCCCGATTCCAAAGCATTTTCATCTTTTTACTATATGTTTCCACAGAATTATGACAGTTGGAAAATTACAATAATTGGCTAGACCCCTATTAACTCCGATAACTTAAAGAGAAATATGAAGAATTAAAGAATTTTTTAATGGAAGGCTTCACAAATTTGCATGTCATCCTTGTGCAGGGGCCAGGCTAATCTTCTCTGTATCATTCCAGTTTTAGTATATGTGCTGCCAAAGCAAGCACTAAAGAATTAAAGATTTTTAAGGCATGTACAATTAATGTTCAATTATGCTAATTTATGGATGGTATAGTAAACTTATAATTCTGAGGTAAGCATAATAAAAGAGGCATGTAAAATCAGAGAAGTCAATCTAGAGAAGGAGAAGGGCCGTGAAGTCTGTCACCTAATTACTTTTCTCTTTCTCTTTAGGGCACTATAAATATCATGCACCGAAAAGAAAAATACCTTGTTGGTATTTATGCAACAGGGCCTCTAGAAGAAAAGGAAGGTGAAAAAAGGAAGGTAAGACTATTTCTATGATGATAAAAAGCAGATACATTTTTAACCTTTGGCTTAAGCCATAAGCAAACAAAGCTTTCTAATACCTATTATACAAATATACTTCCTTAAAATTTTAAGCAAACATACCTGACAATATGTACTTTAAAAATCTTAAGTCAGAATAACTCACATCTTTGCTATTACAAAGATACTTTATAGTTTTCAAAAGAATAAGTTATTTGGAGGACAGAGTATAAACTGGAAAAAAACATGAGTGGTAAAAGATGAAATGATAAACGATATGATTAAAGTAAATGCTGACTTTACTTCATCTTTTATAAATGAGGGAGCATCCTTATAACTTGACAGAAGTAATTTTATTTAAAATACTATTTTTAAAAGGTTATAGCTTAGAATGACATCTTGTCAGAGTTACAAAGGTACCTTTTAAACCATCTAATCCAACATTTAATGGTATTCCAAACAAATGGTCTCAACATAAAAGCATAGATAATCCCTATTTGAAAATTACTAATTTCTGACATTTAGTTTTTATTTTTTTAATTATTTTTATTATTTATTCATTTAGGCGAGGCAACCCTTGATTGACCTCACACACTGCAAGGACTTTGTCAGCTTACAATCCCTTATTTTTTATGTTCACAGCACCTGGTCTTCCTAGGTGGTCTCCCATCCAAGTACTAGCCGGCCCGACCCTACTTAGCTTCTGAGATCAGACGGGATTGGGCTTGTTCTGGGTAGCATGGCCATAGACTATTTTTAGTTTTTAATTTTGGGATTCTAACTTTTACCATGAACTTTTCCATTGTACATTATCTCTATGACAGAACACACACATACACACATACACACACACACCATCACACTTCCAAGTTCATGTCTAAAGAGGCATGGGCACCAATAACACCAAATGCCAGTCTATCTAAAATCCCGCAGAACATAAAGAACTGGGGAAATAGCCAAGACTAGTTAACCTCTACGTTTAACTGCTGATTTGTCCTCATCACCTCTAAACAGCTATTATAGCTTTGTAGCTCCAAGTCCTGTGATCTTTTGAGAAATCCCTCATGTTGCTCCATGATTTCCAGTTTTCCATGTGAGAAAAAAAGACTTAGTATCTAGAAGTGATACTGGCCAAACTTACAGATTATATATTCCATACTAATTACTTAATATTAGCTAGTATATTGACCTAGACTTCCATAAAAAATAGCATCTAATTATTAATATCAGAGACAAAATATTACATTGAATGGATGTAATACTTGGCTAAGTCCAATTTCTTAAGTTCTTTGGTCCATACAACCTGAAACCTGAGATGAAAGTTAAATTTTGTTACTTTTCAGATAGTTTAACAGCATCACATATTTAAATCCTAAATGGTAAGGTAAGGAACCCCCCCACAAATCAGAGTTTAATGAAATATGCCAAATAGAGGGATTTAAATGAATATCTCTTTCATTGAATTTGTCCATTTTGAAATAGTAACAGTCACTTTTATAACTTCCCTATATTTAATTTTCCTCCAAGAAAATACCTATTATGTTAGAATCAAATGTATAAAATTTCATTAGATGTGATGTACTTCACATGCAATAAATAAATAATTTCTTGAAACAATGGATAAGGAAAGGGTAGAAATTCAAAAAGCTTAACCCTGGAAATAATTTCAGTTTAGATATAACCACGTATATAAACTTGGACAATTATTTCATAACAGCTTTAGAATCTCCAGTTGTATCAAGGGTAGATATATAAGTATACACACACACACACACACACACACACACACACACACACACACACACTAACATATATACCATATATTATACATAAATAATACAGTCCATATCACTTTTGGATGATAAGCTGTCAGGAATATAAAAATAAGAAAAAGGAAGCTCAAGCTTAGAAAAGATGCAACCACTATTTTTAAGTATTTCCATCTCTAAAAATAGTCAACTCTTAATTATAGTCAATAACTGAAAGCAGTAGCACTGATAATCCAAAAATCCTTTATGTTTGGCTTTATAACGTACATAAATTGCGGGGAACAATAATTTACCTTCTTAATACAAAGGTAACATAACAAAATGAACTCCCTACAGTACATGCTTTTAAGAAAACTTTTCAAGGTTTCGTATGTTTTGTTCTGAAATATATATATATATATTTTAAGGTAAGTTAAATTAATAATTATCAACATCTAGAAACTTCATGACAAACAAAGGCTGTGTAGACTAATTTGGTAGTAGAGGAAGGTTGTTTTGGAATTTAAAAAGTACAACAAAACAAAAGTGATCCCATTAATCTATTAAAAAATTGATTTTACTGATAGCCTTGAATTTCTTATTTTATATTCAGGGTATTTGAATTTATGTAATTTATTATTCTAAAACTTACCTTTATATTCTGCACCCAATCTCAACATCAAACGCATAGGAAAAACCTTTGCCCAGGGAATCTCTAGCTTCTGGATAAGAATTCCACAAAGAAAAGGATTACTTGGTAATGGGAGATCATCAAGTTTCTGAAAAGTAGGTGTAATAAACAGAAATCCTCCATGGTCCTTGCTACTGAGAAAACTCTCAGTAAAGGTAACACTGTCCAAGTTTTCTATGTATTTTCCTGGAAATAAAACATTAATAAAAAGATTTTAAGTTGTTTTAAAGAAGAGTTTGAATGTCCCCATATAAATTTCCTTATAAAAAGTAATAGTAACCTATAATCTGAAATCTTAGCAATAGGTAAATTGCTGTTAAGTAAGGCATCATTGGGACTAATAAGATTTTTTTTATTTCCACTCTTGAAGAAGCATCTATTAAATATCTGAATGCGCAAAGCTCAGTTATCCTGGAGATTGTGAACAAAAATTTGAAAATGTTTCCAACCATAGGTTATTTAAAAATTTTTCTCCTTACTTCAAGGTCAAGTGAAAATTATCATGTCTCTCATATGGGCAGTAAGTATACAGACACATAAAAAAAGTCAAGAAGGTAAATATATTTTCACTTTTAAAATGAAAAAAAAAATCTGTGTAAAGACTAATCACATAAAATGCTAGACTGAAGAAGACTGAAAATGATAATTAAGATCTAAGAAATAATAATCTCTTCACAAAATAAATCTTTAATATAGTTATCATAGCCAAAGTATAAATGCCCTTAATTAATTTTCCATCCTTTAGTCTGAACAGTTCAAAATAAAATGCTATACCTTTTAGAGCATCCTTATATATGGAGATAAAGAGTCTGAAGATGTCCTTGGGAACAATATCTTCATTTGGCAAACGTAACAATAGAATAATAATTTCTGCTTGTCCTAAGCCATGCAATCCATTGGTTGAGAAGTACCAATATTTGTCTGAGGAATCTTAAGTGATAAAAGCATACGACTATAAATGTCAACTTCTATTAACCAAGAAAACAAAATATAATTGTTCTTTACATGAATCACAACTTTTCAAATTTCTTATTTTTCCAGAGTTCTCCTCATTAAAACTTTAAATTGAATTGTATAAGATTAATATAAAAAAGACAGAGGATGAACGATTATCTTATGGAGTCAGTCAATAAATAACACTAAAATAAAAAATGCACTAATATCTTGAAATGTAATAGGTAAGAATCAGGCTAGTTTCAAAGAGAATGTAAAGCTGAGGATTATTTACTTCCTTACTTTAATTAAGTGACGTCATTTACTTTAAAACTGTATTTCTACTAAATCAGGATTCTTGCTTATCTCAATTACCAAATTTCAATTTATCTAAAATCTATATAAAAAGTTAATTATATCATGAACATCAAAATACAGCTCAGCTACGAGCCCATGACCTTAACACAGGACTGACTGAGGGACACTAGTAAAAATCTGTAAGCTTGTATTTCAAGTCTCATTGAATATAAATTTGCAAAATTAATTTATATTTGTCTAAAAAAACAATATCCAATGCTGCCTATTTTTCACAATTACCAGTCAAAATCTAATCTGAAGATGTAATTAATTTAGAAATCCTGCTTACCAATTAGGCAAAGAAAGATGAATAATCATTACTTACAAAATACTAACTTGACATTCACAAGTAGATTAGCATTTAGGACAAATGTAACAGGATGAAAACCTTCGCCTTCAAGAAGCAAAATGATCTGCTCATGAGATGGGTGTTCTTCTACTACAGGCACTAAATCATGAAAATGATATACGATTAGAATAAACATGTCTTCCTGTTAAATATGCTTGCAATGAAAAAAAATTTATAAATCCACCAATGGCCTGAGCAAATTTAAAAATAAAAGCAAACACCGTTTCATAAAATTAATCAACATCTTGGACAACTGTTGTATATATACTCATTTTTACAGATGTTGTATATATACTCATTTTTACAGATGTAAAGATATTAATACTGTAATACATATAAATCTTGATACGTTACATATAGTATATATGCAAATACGTTGATTAAACATTTTTATACAATTTTGACACCTTAAAAACTTTAAACCAAAATTTTTTTTAAAGTGGATTCTAGTCTGCCGGCCACTCCAATTACAAATTCTGAAATTTACTCTGTAGTCCAGACCAAAGTTGCACATGCTGCTTGCTGACATATACTCTATGTCAGTGACAAGTGGAAAAAAAAAAAAAAAAAAAAGGATCTCAACAATAAATAGGAAAATATGCATGGCATGCAAAGAATAGGGCTTAGGTATTTTTGCCACTATAGCCAGGTTCATGAAATAGCTTCTAATGAGAGAAAGAGATCCTAAGCTCTTTTCCCCTATATTAACATGCTCAGAGCATAATCATTTCCTGTTGCAGGATGAAGCATAAAGCCTAAAGTGACAAGGATGTATGTATCCTGAGATGGGAGCTAGAGAGCCTCAGGATCTCCACCTTGGAAAGGACCTTAAAGATCATTTAGGTTCTCTTCTTTTAAAAGGAAACTGAGGCCTAAAGAGATTATATAACATGCTTCAAGTCACATACATATTAAGTAGCAGATGAGAAATTACAATTTCTAGCTTTGTAATCCAATCCAATACTCTTATCTTTAGGTACTATGCTCCTTTGGGAAAAAAAAAAGATATGGAGTCAAAACTAATACAATGGAAATATTTTTAGGGCTAAAAGTCTACGTGTTTTCCTGTTGTATCGGACTTTTGCATCACTCTAAGTTAGGGAGTCATATGTGATAAATCTGTCATATTCAATTCAACTCAAAAGTTTAGAGTTTTTTAGAATTTGTTTTTATATAATAAGAATTTTTTGTAAACCAAAGTTACCAACCACAGTATATATTTCAACCAAATTGTCTACGTTTAAAGAAATGCATTTCATGCAACACAGACAAAATACATCAATACAATCTTTTTAAAAAAAACAACAAAAAAACCTTTTAAATTTAAATAACTGTTACCCTACCTGATCCCTTTTCTTCAGTTGCAACCAGAAGAGGGGGCAGGCTGTCCTCATCATTAGGAAGAAGACTGATCTTATTACAAACATTCTTGTCAATACCACACAGTAACCTATAATCTGAAGTACTAGCAATAGGTAAATTGCTGTTAGGTAAGACATTAGGACTAGATAGTTCCTCAGCTTCTGCAAAAACATCATCATCTAGTGTAAAAGAACCAGAAGTAGGCAATCCCTCAGTTCTTGTGCTTATGGGCAGTTTTTCTATAGATGGAATCTGAATGATCTCGTTTCTTGTAATAGCACCTATCTCATTGTTTGTTTTTTCCACTGTAGTAGAATGGGCATGATCCACTGTATTTGCTGTCTGCAAAATATGGAATAAAAAACAAATTAATTCATATTCTTTGTTCAACTGTGAAATGTTGATCTCTACAGCCAAACATATCTTTTTAATAAGAATAAAAACCAAAATGGGCTCAGAAATTCTTCAGATGCCAAATTTCTCAAGAAATAGTACCATTTTGCTTCTTTAAATTCAGGAGCATAAGGTTTAGTTAATTTTATAGACCGGAAGAGGAGGAAAGGAGAACTTCAGGATCCTTTACCATATTACACAATAAGCAAGCTTAGTTCAACCCAAGCCTATCCTCATAACAGCCAAAAAAAACCTGGGGTAAGCAAGGGTGAGGAAAAGGGGGGCAGATAGGGAGGGGAGTGGTTAGGAAGCAGAGTAGTCAATATAGTCCACAATTGCAACCACCTAGAATAAACTGCACCTCAAGCCTGTTTTAGTGAAGCCCTTTCTTTTTAGTTTGGCCAAACCTGAGTCAATATTAAATGAGAACTATTTATGAACTCAAGTAATACTTCCTAACCTATTTAGAACTTTCATTTTGTTAAAATACTGATTGAGGGTAGGTGCTAGCTAAGAAACATAGTTTCGTAATTACGGCTATTTTTAAAATCTAGCTCATGGACTCTTACTGACAAACAGCATACATTTCTACGGTATGAGACCTTGAACAGAGCATGATACATATCCATCTTGTCTAATATATGTACCTAGGGTAAACCAAGTAACTGGCAAAGAGCAGATGTGCAATAAACATTTTTTACAAATATTAGTCTAAATCTCAGTTCTATGTCCCCCTATACTAGTAGTTCTCAAAATGGGGTCCAGGGATTCCTGGAGTTCCAAAGATCCTTTCAGTAAGTCAGTAAGATCCTAGGATTTTCTTCATATAACTTAACCAAAACAACACATCACAGACTGAATACAGAAGCAGATGTGAGAATCTGTCTTTTATTAAGCCAGACATTAAGCCGAAAATGTAAAATAATGTTATTGCTCTCATTAACCTTTTGTTTTGGAATTTTTTAAATAAAAATATTATTTCTATTACTATAATGAGTTTATTTTTAAATTAAGTTTAAAAAGTAACACAGTAATTGTCAACAGGTGTAACCCACATAACTTATAACTTTTGGGCATTCTCAAAAACTTTTAAGAGCACAAAAGAGTACTGAGACCAAAAAATTTGAGAATCATTGCCTTCAACTGACAATGAAAAAAGTAAAATCTAAAATATTTTTACATTATACATTTCTCATTTTAGATAGTTCACAGAGTTAAAAAAAATTGCTCTAACAATCACACAAGGAATTATCTACAAAATAAAATTTTATTAAATTAACAAGTCATTCTTTAGATTCCTTACCAAGGGCAGATCTGGTAAGAGAGGACTAAAGTCTTCAGAACATTTTTTGCTTCCAGATGATAATTTTGTTGTATCTGCAACTTCACCATTGGGCAATATACCATCTGCAAACCATACTCTCTTCTGTTCTTTGGAGCATAATCCTAGATTCAGTTTAAAAAGTAAAGCACTTTAACTTGGCAATATTGCAATGATTTAATACAAAATGGATCAGAAAATGTTTTAAAAAACTTTTGCTATCTATTGTCAAGCCCTGCATTCTCAGGGTTTCAAAGGTCTACAGAAATGGCCTTATGTGATTCACCAACCCAGGGTGGAAGTCTTTTTTTAATTTATACAAAAGCAAGGTGACCCCGGAAATCACATACTCAGAAAAGGAGTGGACAGGAGAGGTTATATCTTAAAGATACAGGGGACAGGTTTAAAGCCTATATTATTAAAACTAAGTTTGTGAGTGGAGTAGAGACTGACTAAAATATAGGGACTAAGGCATAGGAGGGAAAAATGGACTAGACCAGAGCACCGCAGCTAAGCAAAGAAAATCATATGAAGAACAGAAAGAGAAACAGGAATAGAAGAACAGGAAACGGGATCACTGTGCATCAGAGGTCACTTCTTTTATTTATTTAACAAGAGAAGTATAATATATTTTACTCTTATAATGTAAATGTTAAACTTTATTAATATTTATTAATATTTCCCTCCCATATTTGGAGGAAATAACTAGATATCTGCATTAATATTTGTTCTGTTATAAAGCACCTACAGAGGCAGGTTATGAAAACTGCTGCCAGATGATTTTAAAACGATATAAAAATCAAAAGGATCAATATCTACCTTCCAGAACATAATTCAGAAAACACTAAAAAACTAGAATCATATATAATTTCTGCAATTGGGTGTACATATTAAATAAAGTATCTTTCTTGTATTTGTAATACTTTTATAATTTAATAACGTAAGATGTCAATATAAGAGAATATGTAAATATTTTTAAAAGCAAATTTATTCATCTTTAGAGCTGTAATATACAACTATATGTATTGAATCTCTTTGAGTTATAATGATAAACGGAAAACAGCTATTAAGTGACTGAATTTGCTTTTAACTGAGTTAGTTATTTTCTAGCATGTTACAGACTAATAGCTTATATTTAAACATGTACACATGTACAGGCCATGCCACCCTGAACAAGCCCGATTTTGTTTGATCTTGGAAGCTAAGCAGGGTCGGGCCTGTTTAGTACTTGGATGGGAGACCACCTAGGGAAGACCAGGTGCTGTAGGCGTAACAAATAAAAAATAAGGGAGTGTAAGCTGACAAGGTCTTTGCAATCTGTGAGGTCAACCAAGGGTTGCCTCGCCTAAAAAACAAACAAACAAATAAATAAAAGTGTGCATGGGCTTATAAAAAAGAATGAAATCTTGCCATTTGTGACAATATGGATGGACCTAGAAGGTATTATGTTGTGTGAAATAAGTCAGAGAAAGACAAATACTACATGAATTCACGTTTATGTGGAATATAAAAAACAAAATAAATGAACAAACAAAACAGAAACAAATTCACAGACACAGAGAACAAACTGATGGGTGCCAGATGCGAGGAGTGTTGGGTGGATAGATGAAAAAGATGAAGGGATTAAGAAGTACAAATTGCCAGTTATAAAAACTACCACAGAGATGTAAAGCACACCATAGGGAATATAGTCAATAATATTATAATAACTATGTATGGTATCAGATGGATACTAGACTTATCAGGGTGATCCCTTCATATGTTATCTAAATGTCTAATCACTATGTTGTACACCTGAAATTAATATAATACTGCATGTCAATTGTAATTTTAAAAAATTTTTAATGTTTTTTAAATGTACATGGGCTTGACTCAAGATCCTAAACTACAACAGTCTATAAAAAAGAACAGAAAGCCCAAAGACTTAAAAATAGATTTTAAAAAGCATTTTTTTATTGTGGTAAAATGTACATTTAAAAACAGATTTTTAAAATCTACATGAGAAATACACCAGGTATTTACCTAAGCCTACCCTCTGCACCATGCTCTTCGATGCCAAGCTTGAAGTCTGGAAAGTGCAACTCCTAGAGCCCACTGCTAGTTAACTCGAGTCAGGTTCCATCAATGGTAGGCACTGGTGGAAGATTGGAAGGTGGGAGGAGAAGGAATTATCTGTTTCTAGTTCCTGTCAGGAGTCTTGAAGCATCCACACCACCAGATACAGCTTCATGTCCCATGATTTTCAGTACTCCTTTACATCAACCCTGGAACACTCCTTCAATCATCTGAGCAATGACCTTATTAGGCCCCTTGATTGTTCTAGCATTTGTGTCTTGGTGTTCCCCCAGAGGTCACAGCACCAGCTACATGGTGACCCAACCCCGGAACTACAGGTCTGAGAACCAAGCACCACCTAATGCTCCTGCACTGAGCTCCAGTAATACTGCCCTCTCACTTTCGTTCCCCCAGCCCTAGAGGTGGTGGTTGCTTCCTGCAGTTACTAATCTCTGAGTTACGTGTGCATGCCCTTTTGCTCTTCTCACTTTCTAACATACATGCATAACCAGTTCCCTGTATTAACTTCCTTCTGATATCTAGTCTGGTTTCTCTTTCCTCGCTAGACCTTGTCAATACTAGAAAATTTCTATTTTAACACTTAGTCTAAGACACAGCATTTTCTTCTAGTTACCTTCGACACTTGGTTGTTTAAGTGCTGAGATTGGTAAAGTAGTAGGTGAAGGTACACTGGATGTTTGGGTCTCCTGAAGAGGCTGGATGGTGGCACATTCATCAGAATGATTAGATTTAAGACTAGAACCAGTTGGACTCATCATCCTTTCAAATGCCTGAGCTATAAAGGGAAAAAAAATAACATTAAAATCTCAGATGTTTTTGGACATCAAAGTAAAGTATGATAAATATTCTATTTTTCAAGTTGTAAGGAGAAAGAAGTCAATGGCTTAGCAAGAAAAAGAAGTGACATTTGACAAAGATAATGTCCATACTTCAGCTGGCAGCACTCCACTTCAGTATAAGCTACCAATTAGTTATTTCTAATTTTTATATTTAGCTTATCTTTCATATTTACTATAGAAAATTGTTACTTAATATGACTGTTTTTGCTCTGTACCTCTAGTCTATTTCTAACATAGTTCAGAGTGATTCTTTTAAGACATAAATCATACTATATCATCCCTCTGTTTAAAATTCTTTAATAATTTCCCAACTGGAGTGAAAATTTAAGTTGTTACAATGAGTCACAAGACTCCATAGGGTCTGCATCCTGACCTCCTCTGCCTTCCCAGTTATTGTCTGAGCCCGTCTCTCACTACAGTCCCACTTGCTCATCATGTCCAGCCACCCAGGCCTCCTTGTTTTTTAATAAGTCAAGAAGCACTCTCCTAGCTAAGGGTTTTTGCTCATATTGTTTTCTCTGCCTGAACTATTCTTCCCTTAGATACTCACATTTGTTCTCTTCCTTCACGTCTCTGCTCATGTCATATTATCTAAAGCCCTTACTTGGACCATCTTATAAAAAATATTACTTCTTGCCACCAACCTGTTACTATCTACCCCTCTTACGCTCTTATTTTCTATTAGGATATTACCATCATATGATATTCTCTTTGCTTACTATCCATCCGTTTCTCCTACATTCATAAGCTCCAGGAGAACAGGGAGTCTATTTTGTTCTCAGTTGGAGCAGAATAGTCCCTGAATATTGCTGAATGATTTTTCATCCAAATATCATGTAACAATATTGGTAGCTCTCTCTTCAGCATATCTACAAACTGATCTGCTCTAAACTCTGCCACTACTAAAACAGCCTTCCTTAAGTGACAATAAGTGATAGCACTCTCATGAAAAGGCTACCACTAACCAAGTGAAATCCAAATATCTTACTCTGGGTTTCAAAGTAATTTCCATCATGCCCCAAATCAAACTAATGGCACACATCTACGTGTTTCCTTGCAATTTATAGTCTCAGCACTTCATTATACACAATCTCTGTTGGAACTACTTTTTCTTCTAATCCTTCATGGAGTATGTCTTGCAACACTTGAGCCATCTTTCTTCTCTTATTTAATAACATTACTTTAAATGATCACTTCTACCATTTTCAACCGTAAAGTAGATGTTAAAATAACTTTTATTTATGTTTTCTTGTGGTGTATAAGTTAATGATAAAGAAAACCATAAATGAAATTACATGCTATATCAAAACAGAATAAAAGATAAGTAAATAAACAAATCCCATTTCAAAGTATTTTGTTTGATTAAAACAAATAAAGTCAATACTCTAGTGAGTCTCTTTAATGACTCTCTTATCTTCTCCCCTTCTGGAATCTACAGTCAGAATATGTTTTAATGTCACCTAAAAATCTGACCTGTCAATTCAAATGTTTTGAATTTTCATGGCTGTTTTATATTTAAGTGGGAAGAGATACTTAAGTGAGATCTTGATTTAATATTTCTGCATTCTAGCAGGCTGCTTTGGTTAACAGCACCAGCAGTCATCTTCTAGGCTACTGAAACAGTGTTAAGAAAAAGACAAAACAATATTAAGCACTTAAACTAAACCTCTTCATAAGCAATGGTGGTAATATGGAAATATAAAAAGATTTACTTCCAGAACAGAGGTCAACAGCAGGGAGTAAAGCAGCTTACCTCAGGCTAACAGACTCACATCAGAGCTTTTTGGAGAATTGCTGAAAAAATTTATCTTCATTCAAAAGAGAAAAACAAATTATTATCAGGTATTTATTCTCCTGGCTACCAGGAAGTAGTGCCTGAGCTAGTGCACAGGCCTGGTCTTAAAAAGTCCCAAGTAATATTGCTGGGATTTAAACTGTCAACAAATCTAAGAAAAAGCCAAGAAGTACTCAAAAGAACAAATGGGTATTTGAGGGAAAAAACACAGAACATACACACATACAGACAGAACACAACTGTCAGAACTCTAATAAGACCACCAAGATTATAGCTGATAATGATAGCTAGCTAGGGAGCCAAAGAAACAATGGGAATCACAAACAAAATTCTAAAATTGAACAGGGAAAAAATATATGAGACAACAATGTGCAAAGAGTGTGGCAGTCCTATACATTTAACTATAAAATCATAGATATTACTACCTTATCTTTTATTTCCATTTTAGGTTATAATTTTCTAAAGGGTGGGAACTATTATTATCTTGCCTTGTGATATTAACATATAAGATTAAATACTATTTATTGGTAGGTGTTCCATAAATGTTTAGACTAAGATGATGATGATGATGACAATGATGATGGCAAAAACAACAGGCAGATGAAATGCAGCATTTAGGGACTTGGTACCTGTTAAAGGTTAATGAACTGCCACTCCAGAAACTGAATGCTTCCTTTCCAGACTGGTAGTATTAATTGTGACAGTGGAACAAAAAGAAGAGAAACCAAGCCTTGGGATGTCCCACCTAAGCCAGATAAGTCAACACTAGGTCCTCGCCTTTAGAAAATAAAGAAGTTTATCTTTGTCACAATCCAATTTTTTAAAAGATATATTCAATTACTTAAAGAAAATATGTCAGGTTACTACTCACCTTTACTAATAGTCTCATAGCAGACCACACATACTCTTGCTTCCTTTTCTAGATACTGCAGTTTACACTTCCTATTACAACAGACAGCACAAAATACCTATGAAGAATAAAATATTAAATTTAGTTCTGTTTCAAGCATACTTATACCTACTGGAGATAGGAGGAGGGGAGACCCAAAACTGAATTGATCAAAAACCATTTTTCTGATTATATAAGTAATTTTTCTAATCATTATAATCATAGGCAGTTAATAAAGCACTTTTTACTTAAATGAGGTTTTTTCAATTTAAAATCATATCTGACAAGGAAATTTCTTTAAATCAGTTCTATTCATTGGAAGAGAACAAAAACTTTCTAAAAGTAAGGTTGATCTGACACCAGCATATTACTGAAAAATGCTGAATAAAAAAATGCAATGTTATTTCTAGAGCTAACTCTAGGATGACTGAGGTTGTCAGAACGCAAATGAGGTCAGCTTCAGTGTTCTGAACCTCGTGCAAGGCTGCGTGTTTTTTTGTGTGTTTCCCTGGGTAAGGACCACAACACTAGCTTCAGAGAGGTCTTGAAATTAAGTATTCAAGGACAAAGGGAGATCTAGCTGAATTTGGGACATCTGATGTGTTAATGTTAGACAAATAGGACACGTATTCTTAGATTTCACAAAAATTAGTAATTATTGTTCCTCATTTCCCAGTACATAATAGCCATTACAATGTGACATTTATTCAACTCTCAATCTGTAACATGACAATGCTTTATATATTTGCATGTAGGTGAAAAACAAGCATTTTAAATTAACTGCATCTTTTAATCATCTATTCATCAGCTTTTTTATCACATTAAATTTCATTTAAAATGTCTCAAAAGAATAAAAGACTTAAAGGTTTGTATAACTTACTTTCCCACATGCTCGGCAATGGTGCCGCCGCTTCGTAAAAGTAAATTTGACTTGGCAGTTCATACAGTTTGGAGCTTCTGAATCAGGAACCCAAGTAGGTTGTTTCTGGCCCAAAACCAGGCCTTCTTTGCAAGTGTTTGCAGGTAGAGATTCTTCGTTTTCAGTTACAAGATTGGATCCACCTTCAAAATTACTTTCTATATCAATGTAGTTAGAGTTGAAGCTAATCTGAGGATCAGTTGTAGAATCTGTAGTACAAGCAGTTGGAGCAATGGTATCTGTTATGCTGGGTACACTTTCAGGCGTATCTGGAACATCCATTTTATTTGGTTCCTTTGAACTCCTTGTTCTTGATGGAACGCCAAACAACTGCTTAGGTCTAGCCCCTCCAACATGAACGGATTGACTGTTAATATCAAAGACTGATAATTCATGTGTAATCTCAGATTTACTGCTAGATAACCCTTGTTCGACTGTTATTGTACTTTCTTCCCCTAAAGAAAGGCCACCATTTTCTGTTGTGTTTTGTTTATCAACTGTTTCACAAATCATAACACCAGGACTTTCCCCAGTAGCTCCTGCTTCAGCATTGAAATATATATTATTGACGTTTCCGTCATCTAGGTCTTTCATATCTATTTGATTTATTGGATATTTTGAATCATTTACATTTTCTTCTAACGACTTTATGTTACTGGTCTGAAGATACTGTTCAGTCAGAAAGGCATCAAGTTCGGCATCACTAACTAGTATGCCACTTTTCATGCCTTCATCAATATTAAAGTAATCTAAGTCTTGCCCATCAATATCACTGCTTGAAAAAGGGAGACCTTCACAATGATCAAGAGACTCTGGGGCATTAGCACCAGAAAGCTCAATTTGAGATTCCACAGCTGTAGAAGAACTGGTGTTATCAGAGTAATCCAAAGATTCAACTCTGATTACCATCTCATCAGGATCTACCTTTCTATCTCCCATCTTTTCAATTAATGGCTGATGAAATATGCTTTTACATTCTTCCTGTTTCAGAAGATCAGTTTCCTTCAATGATTCCCCATCTAGGATAACACTCTTCTGTATTTCTTCATGCACAGTCACTACTTGTATATTATCTTTACGTTCACTCTGAGGTAAACAATTACCATGTGCTTTACTTTCATTTAATGATCCACACAAAGACCCAGGTGCTGGAAGACAGGACAGTGAGGAATATATATCTTCACTTGAAACATGTGAAATTGAAGAGGAATCTTGGTTTGCATCTTTATCATCTTTAAGATCTATATTTCTAGAGTCTTCTTTTGCAGATTGTTTTATAAATGTAGCAGTCCTATCTTCTTGAAAGGAGAGGTCAGTTAATTTGAAATTTGTATCTTTTGAATTTGAATCATTCAAGCATAAACCTTCATTTTTTAGACTACAAGGCAAAGCATTTGGGCTGCCACTTTCTTTTAAACATTCTGTGGCAGCTATGGCTGCCACATGTACCTCCTCTTTTACCTCACAGCCATCAGCTTTTACTAATTCACATGGCTGATTGTGTTGTGGAATGTCCTTGGCATCAAACATTTTGGAACCTTGCTGAGTTGAGGCAGATGGCATATTCAAATCAAAAACTGGTTCTAACAGATTAGAGATCTTAATATCCTTGAAATTTTCTTTTCCGTTGTAATTAAATGAATCTGAAAGTGTTGTATCTACATTTATAACATTTATATCCAATTCTTTAGTCCCACTGATTTCTGTATTTTGTAACTCAGAGTTGACATCATTCTGTTCCTCTCTGATAGTATCATTACCATGGTCTGCTGAAGAAACACAAAGGGTTTCTGACACTGGAGATAAATCCAACCTAATCAAAGAATCTGCACTAGACTTAAAATCATCTGGCAATAAATTTTTAATATCTTCTTCATTATTAGTTACATGAACTAAATTACCCATGTCACTTATCAGATCACAGACAGGTTTACTACATCGTCCCATATATGAAGGCTGGATTTCATCTGAAGTGCCACCATCTACGGAAGAAAGGAGATCAAGTCCTGTTACATTTTTTTCATTTTGCATAGGAGTTAGTCCCTCATATGTTTTCTCGTTCAGTGAAATCTGATTTGTTTCATAGCATGTTTCTGATGAGGCAAAACAATTAATGCACTGTTGATCCTTCGGTAGAGGTGAAGTTAATTGTGAGGAAGCCAACTCTGAAGAAACTGAGCAGTAGTTAGACTCATATGCATTTTGTGCATCTTGAAGATAATCTTGTTCATCTAATTAAAATAAAAATACATTGTTATTCAGGTGACCCAAATCAAAATTATTACAGAGATATTATGTTTTCTAAGACTTCCAAACTAAACTTTTTTTTAGAGATAGATAACTCTCTTGCAAAATGGTAATAACCTCTAAAATTATTTTTATTTGGATTTAAAGTACTTGGGGTTTTTACTTTTAACTGTAGATGTCATAAAGTGATAAGAAGTTCCACTCAGAATAACTCAGTTAAACTATAAAACCAAGAGTAAGGAATAGCTGAAAAACTAACTTCTTTGTTCTACCCTTTTAGTGTGAAGACTAGGGTACTGTCTTCATGCTAAGATGAGAAAAATACCACTTCTCATAGTAATAAAACACCAATTTATGTAGAGCATTCAAGTTGCTCATATGTTGGTTTTAAAGGTGTTTCTTTTAATTAAATTTCTATCAGGAGAGAAACTTCTAGTTTCCTTACTTCTATTTGTGGCTACTGGTTCCATCCAGTATAAAAAAAAACTAATATGTTATAATAAAATAAGTGAACATTTTATAGAAGATAACCATGTGACCAAAATTGAAACCAAATTTTGCTAAGAGTACTCTATAACTGAGATAATGGAATTAAAGACGTTTTAAAAGTCCATTAGTGACAAAAATGAAAAACCAACAAACCTGGATTTTGTTCAAAATCATCAAGGAGTTTGTCCAAGTCACTGACTGCTGCTTTAAAATAACTGTCCATCCTACTTGTAGACTTATTCAGAATTTAATTCTTATATATCTAGAAAATAAAAAGTATGATAGTTCATTTAATTCTCTAACATGTAAGTATTATGCCATCTACTGCATGGCAAGAAACATAGTCAGGGAACAGACACAAATAAAATTTAAGAGTACTGCTTTGAGGAATATACAATTTAGTTGGGGAATCCTCTATGTATACAAAAAATGACCTAAACCCCAACTCTAACAACATAATATGCATACATAATTATGCATACATAATTGTAAATTTTAAAACACTTATCTGAATAATTCATGGATCAAAGAAAAATTCATAATTGAAAGCTAAAAATAGTATAAGCATCATATATCAAATATATTATAAAATATACTACATACAGATAAAAATACTGCATATAAAAACTTGTGAGACTCAGCAAAAGTGGATCTTCAACAGATGCCTAGGGCCTTACATGTTTATAATAAAAAGAAGATTGAAAATTTATAAGCTAAGAGCAGAAATTAAAGAAATAGAAAACGTAGAGAGGTACAAGAAAACTAAAAGTTAGTTTTACGAATAAAGTAGATGAACCTCTGATCTGTGGCAGGAACTCCACCAAATGAGCCTGACATGTTGAAGGAATCTATCAATGGCTAATGGCGATAATACCAAAAGAACCCAGGAGAGAAGTTGAAGGGCTCCCACTGGTTTATATGGGACAACTGAATATCAAATGAATGAAAACTGCAAAAGACTGAATACGAATAAAATAGATAAAAAAACAAGAGATCATAATGACACTAAAAGCACAAACAAAAACCACCACCTATTGGAGGGTTGCTAAGGCACTAACCCATTACTCTGAAATTGATATGTTAAGGGAAAAGAGCCAAGAATTTATCCTGTCTTTTATTTACAAAATATGCTTTAGGATAACAAAACAGTCGCTGACAGAACGTTCTTGAGATAAGAATTCCAGTTAATAAATATAGAAGGATATTAAAAAATCATTTCATCATAGTCCTTAATGCAATAAACGGACTAGACAATGGCTATCAATGGATGTTAAAAATGTTAAATGAAAGGGTGGAGGGTAACTATAATGGTGGGATCAGTCCAGCACATCAGAATCCAGTGATCGATTTCACCATCAACAAATGTGTACAAACCAAACACGTGCCTCACATGGAAGATACACCATCACGTATAAAGTATTCCCACTAAAAAAAAAAAAAAAAACCAAAAAAAACCTGAAACGAATCAAACCTTTAGAACTAACTGCATATTTACAGGAAATTTAAGCATAGAGGGACAAATTAAATGACATTGAAAGAAAGCAATCAGCTAAATCCAGAAGGTGGAACACTCTTCAGCAATGTTCCTCAAACTGTCTATGGTGAATGACCTTTTCTTTTTTAAAACTTCTAATCTGTTGTGAACTATTAGTTTTGTAAAACAATTCAAAACTCACAGTAATACATACATACAAACAATACGTTTGAATGGTTGCCTGGAGTGAGGAATACAAGAAAGAAATGATGGATAAAAGACAACAAACAAATGAGAGGGCTTTACAAGGGCCACTTATGATAGTTGCCATGAACTAAGGATATTTGAGGTCCAGAAAAACTAAAGGATATTTTAAAGATAGGTTAAAAAGATTAAACAGAGCTTAAGAGAAAATTGAATGTATTTCTGAGGAAATTTCTGAACTGAATTTCTGAAGAAATTGCCTATAATGCAACCCAGAGAGATGAGGAAAAGTGAAATATAAAAAAGAAGTAAAGAGACATGGATGACAGAATGAAAATGGAGTTCCATAAGGAGAAAAGAGAGCATGGAACAAGTATAATTGAAAAGATAAAGCTAGGAGTTTTTCCAGAATTGATGAAAAACACAACAGATACAGACACCTCATTATATCAAACAAAATAAACAGAAATCCACAGGATACACTCTAAAGTGAAACTTTTGAATTCCAAAGACACAGCAGCCTGAGAGAAAAGGTCACTTTCAAAGAAACAATAATTATGCTGGAAACAGGTAAACTTCAGAACAATTTTCAATAACAATGGTATGTCATCCTAATTCAAAGCAAATTATTGCTTTTATTTCCATTTTTAAATTGTGGTTATATCATACGTATACTGGAGTGCACAAAACACATAGACACCAGCAATCATGAAAACTGATAGCAGAAATCATAAAATTAAAGTGAGGCTTTAAGATGCAGTGAAAGGAGTGCTTAGAGGGACATTTATAGCATTAAGTGACATATTAAAAAAGAAAAAAGATCTGAAAATCAATAATCTAAGCTTTTAACTTGTAAAATTAGAAAGAGCAATTTAAGCCCAAAGCAGGTAGAGGAAAAGATGATAAAGATTAGAACAGAAATCAATGAAATTAAAAACAGGAAAACAATATAGAAAATCATTGAAACCAAAAACTTTTTCTTTGGAAAGATCAATAAAATTGATAAACTAGGCTAATCAGAAATGAAAGATGGGCTATAACTACTGAAGCCATGGACACTTAAAGGAATTAAGGAATATTATAAACAATTCTGCCCACAAACTTGAAAATTTAGATGAAATGGACCAACTTCTTGAAAGACACAAAATACCAAAATTCAAATAAGGAGAAATAGATAATCCAAACAGCCTTATATCCATTAATAAAATTTGAACCAGTAATTAATAACCTTCCACAAAATAAATCAACAGGTCCAGAAGGAAGAAATGATACCAATTCTCCATAATATCTTCCAGAAAAAAAGCAGAAGAAAAATGGAACACTTCCTAACTCATTCCTTAAGACCATTATTACTCTAATACCAAAACCAGATAAAGACATTTCAAGAAAGAAAAACTACAAACCAATATTGCTCATGAACACAGACATAAAAATCCTTAACAAAATATTAGCAAGTTGAATCCAACAATGTATAAAAAGAATTATACACAATGGCCAAGTGGAATTTATCCAGGTAGGCAAGGCTGGTTTCAACATTTGAAAATTAATCAATGTGATCCATACCAACAGACTAAAAAGAATGATCATATAATCATATCAATTGATGCAAAAAAGCATTTGACAAAACTTAACACCCGCTCATGATAAAAACTCTCAGCAAACTAAGTAGAGGGAAAATTCTTCAATTTGATGATGAATATCTACGTAATACCTACAGCTAACATTATACTTAATGTTGAGAAATTGGATTTCTTCCTCGCAAAGATTGGGATCAAGGAAAGGATATCTTCTCTCAACACTCCTATTCAACACAGTACTGAAAACCTCGCTAGTGCAGTAAGACAAAAGGAATTAAAAGGTACACTTTGGGGGAAGGAAGAAATAAAACTATCTATTTGCAATGACATGATTTAAATGTAGAAAATCCCCAAAAGTTGACCTCAAAAAGTGGAAAAGTGAGTATAGGTAAGACTGAAGGATAAAGCACAGAAGCCAAATGCATTCCTATATATAAGCAAGGAACAACTGGAATTTGGAATTTAAAAAAATACCATTTACAATAAAAAAATGAAATACTTAGGGATAAAGCTAACATAATATATATAGGACCAATATGTAGAAAACTACAAAAAATGCTGATAAAAAAAATCAAAGAATGAACACACAGTGTAAATAGACATATGCCTTACTGTTAAAGTGTACAGCTGAAACTTATTGGATTTCATTAACCAATGTCACTTAAAAAAAAAAATTTAAATTAAAAAAAAATCAAAGAAGATCTAAATAAATGGAGATATATTCTATGTTCATGGATAGGAAGATGTCAATTGTTAAGATGTCAATTCATCCAACCAGATCTCTAGAGTTAATGCAATCCCAATAAAAATCCCGGAAAGCTATTGTATAGGACTCAAGTAACTGACTCTAAAGTGTATGTAGAAAGGCAAAGGACCTAGAATAGCCAACGCAATACTGAGAACAAAGAACAAAGTTGGAGGGCTCAAACTCTTTGATTTTAAGACTTAAAACATAACTACAGTAATTAAGGAATGTGGTACTGGCAAAATCACAGACATATATCAACAGAACAGAACAGAGTGCTCAGAAATAGACCAACACAAGTACAGTCAACTTCTCTTTGACAATGGGGCAAAGGCAATTCAAAGGAGAAAGGACAGTCTTTTCAACAAGTGGTGTGGAGAAAACTGGACATCCCTATGCAAACATATGAACCTAGATACTGATCTTACACTTTACATAAAAATATATTTAAAATGGATAACAGACCTAAATGTAAAATGTAGCAATATAAAACTTCTTGAAGAAAACATAAGAGAAAATCTACATAACTCTTGAGTTTGGTGATGAGTTCTTAAATGCAACACCAATGCCTTGATCCATGAAAGAAAAATACTAGTAAATTGAACCTTATTAAAATTAAAATTTTATTTCATCAGCTCTGAAAAAGACAGTTAAGAGAATGAGAAGACAAGCCACAGTTTGGGAGATAATATCTGCAAAACATATCTGATGAGGGACTTGTATCTAAAATCTATAAAGAACTCTTAAAATTAAATAATTATAAAATAGTCCAATTAAGAAATGAACAAGGGAGGAAGTGGGCTGCTTCAGAATAAAACCAAAGATCTTTCCCAGCCACTGGCTGCCAGAAACTCATTGAAGTGATCACTGTACCTTTTATGAGAACTGTATGGCCACAGAAGTTGTTGGTGGCGAAGAAGAGAAGGGTTATGTGGTTCAGATCAGTAGGGGGAACGACACAGTCTTCTCATGAAGCAGGGTGTCTTGACCCATGGCTGTGTCCACCTGCTACTGAGTAAGGGGCATTCTTGTGATAGACCAAGGAGGACTGGGGGAAAAAAGTACAAATCTGTTTGGGGTTGCATTGTGGATAACGATCTGAGTATTCTCAACTTGGTCACTGTAAAAAAATGGGGAGAAAGATATTCCTGGTCTCATTCATACTACTGTGCCTTGTCATCTGGGGCCCAAAAGAGCTAATAGAATCTGCAAACGTTTCAATCTCTCTAAAAGAAGATGTCTGCCAATATGCTGTGAAAAAGCCCCTAAACAGAAACCGAGGACCAAAGCACTCAAGATTCAGCACTCAGTAAAAACATTGCCATATTGCTCTGAAAAAACAACACACTAAGAAAAATAAGGAAGTGGCTGTAGAATATGCTAAACTTTTGGTCAACAGAATGAAGGAGACCAAAGAAAAATGCCAGGAATAGACTGCCAAGAGACTGTCCTCTGTGAGAGTTTCTACCTCTGAGTCCAGTAAAAAAAAAAAAAAAAAATAAGCAAAAGTTCTGAACAGAGACCTCATGAAAGAAGATATATTGATGGTGAATAAACATGAAAAAATGTTAAACATCATTTGTCTTTAGGGAACTGCAGACTGAAACAATGAGGTACCATTTTACATATATTACAATGGCTAAAATCCAAAAAACTGACAATACCAAATTCTGCAAGGATGCCAAACAGCAGGAACTCTCATTTATTGCTGGTGGGAATGCAAAATGGCACAGCCACTCTGGAAGGCAGTCTGACAGTCTCACAAAACTAAGCATAGTTTCTTACCATGTAATCCAGCAATCATACTACTAGGTATTTACCCAACTAATTTACAGATTTATGTTCACATAAGAATTTAGATGTGAATGTTTACAGCAGCTTTATTCATAACTGCTAAAATCTGAAAGCATCCAAGATGCCCTTCCGCAAGTGAATGGATAAATAAACTGGTACAACCATGCAATGGAATATTATTCAGTGATATAAAGAAATGATCTATCAAATTCACACACCCACACACCCATACCCACCCACCCACCCACACAAAATGGGTAAATTTTAAATGTTTATTGCTAAGTGAAATAAGCCAGCCTAAAAAGTCTACATACTGTACAATTCTAATTGTATTACATTCTGGAAAAGGTAAAATTACAGAGATAGTAAACACATCACTGATTGCCAGTGGTTTAGGGTGGAGGAAGGTTGAACAGGTAAAGCAGAGTGGATTTTTTAGAGTGGTAAAACTATTCTGTATGATACTTTAATGGTGAATACAAGACATTAAGCATCTGTCAATACCTATAGAACTTTATAACACAAAGAATAAACCTCAATGTATGCAAATTTTAAAAAATTATTTAGAAGGTCAAGGAATGCAGAATGTGACAAGAGTCCAAATGCATTACAAATGTATAAAACAACCTTACTGAAGGAAGTGGAAGAATAAAGTGCTACTTTTGGAAATGAGTGGTCTGTAAGACTAAAGACAAAAGGAACACAAACATTGTATTCTAGCTAATTAAGTTGTTTCCTATGAGGGTTAACAATTCTGAAACCACCACACATGTATACTGGAATTGAAAGTAAGTAATATGATGGCTGATGGTGGGAGCCAGGTTTCTCACTGTTGGAAGGAAAGTTTATAGATAAACAAGGGAAGGGAGCTAGAAAGATCCATGTAATGGATTTGGGTTGGAGACATCAATTATATGCATGTTTAGCTCAATATGGACACAGATGGTTACACATAGAAATATTCAAAGATATTAGTATAAAGTATAAACACATATATCTCATGCTCTGTCAGTTGAAAGGGCCCAGAAGCAAGGTATCCCATTGGCAACAAACACACTTAGGGCCTAGATCTTGGTTTTTCCAACAAAAGGAACCAAGGTTCCTCAGAGAAATCGTTGATTCTAAGACTGGAGCAGGAAATATAGAAGATGAGTATGGAGCATCTTGTAATACCAGAAAGTAAGAAAGTGTACATGCACAGGTATGTGCACACACAGACACACACATTGTAGGAAGTATGTCAAAGGAGCTAATTGAAAGAGCTCTCAAAAGCCAAAGCTGGAACAATTTGTACAATAAAGTAGTACTAAGTTATAACCCAAAGCATAAAAAAAAAATCTATGAGATAAACAGATGATTAAATATATACATGGGGAAACAAGACAACTCTCATGCAGAAAGATTCCAAATAATTTATGTAGATATTTTGCTCTCAAAGAAGTGGAACATATCGCCCCACTCCTTAGGTGTGTGCTGCATACATGGCTTTCTAAATAGTACAGTATAGAAAGAGAAAAAAAACAACTTCGCAGTGGAGAAACCTGACAAACACTACCTCAAACCAGAGAATCAAGGTTAACATCAACAGTGATAAGTCATGTGGATAGTATGTACCCTTAATATGTGATGAAAATGGCACATTATCTGCTGTCTTCCTCCCAAAACGTTACCAAAATCTAATTGTGAGAAAAACATCAGACAAATCCCAATTGACATTTTACACAAAAACTGACTAGTAATCCTCAATACTGTCAAGAGGATCAAAAAACAAAGAATGTCCGAGAAACTATCACAACCATGAGGTGCCTAAGGAGACAAGACTACTCAGTGTAATGTGGTTTCCTGGATGGGATCCTGGAACAGAAAAAGCATATTAGGGAAAAACTGAGGAAATGTGAATAATGTATAGACTTCAGGTAATAATAATGTATAATAGTGTTCATTAATCATGACAAATATACTATATTAATATAAGATGTAATAATAGAGAAACTGGGTATGGAGTATATGGGAACTCTGTAATATTTGTGCAATAATTCTGTAAATCAAAAACTTCTAAATAAAAAGATTATTTTAAAAAATGAAATCGAAGCATTGAAAAATAAAGTTGAGAAAATATTCTAGAAAGTAAAACAAAAAGAGAGGGATAGAGAATAGGAGAAAGATTGGAAAGTTAGAGAATCAATCTAATAAGGTCCAATATTCAAATAACAGAGTCTAGAAAGAAAGTACAGGGGAAAAAAAGGAAGAACGTGTCAAGTTAAAAATCCCCCAGAACTGAAGGATGTGGTCCCCAGGTGGAAAGAGCCGATTTAGGGCCCAACACAATGAATGAAAAACCCTTATCAAGCCACATCATTGTGAAATTTCAGAATACCTGAATGGTTTAAGGGGGAAGATCAAACTATTTCATACTGCAATCTGCATCCCCCACCTTTCCTTTCCCCAATACTCCTGACCACTCCATCCCATCCTGCTCTCCTTTTTCTGTTTCTAAAGCACTATTTACTTTACAACCTTCTAATATTTTGTATAATGTATTTATTACATTTGTTGTTTACCATCTTGAACAACTCCCTCTGTGAATTTAAGTTCCATAAGGGTAGGGATCTTATATTTTATTCACCTATATATTCAAAGTATCTTGACCAGTGCCTGCCACATAAAAAATGCTTAATACATACTTAGTAAATAAATATAAAAGCTTTCAGAGAGAAATAACAGGTCATATATTAAGGACTGGTTATCATTCTGGAATTAGACCTTTGACAGCAACACTAGAACTAGAAAACAATGGAATCATGCCTCCAAAATTCTAAAAGTAAATTATTTACAACCTAGAAGTCTATATTCAGCTATCGATCAAGTGTGAAGGTGAAGGTAAAATAAAGAAATGTGTAGACATGCAAGAACCCCAAAAATTTGCCTCTCATTCAGTCTTTCTCAGGAAGCTATTAGAAGATATACTCTACCAGCACAAGGGAGACACTAAGAAAGAGGAAGACTTAACATCGTGACACCCAACACAAGGGAAAGACAAACTGAATCACAGACACTCTGGGAAAAAAGCTGTGCAACAGGCCTAGAGAGCAATTCGTCATGATGGACATAGCGTGATACAATTAGAGGAAATGTTGCAAAACAAACAAAATAGATTATCGGATTTATTTGAATCACAAAAAAAGATTTGTATATCTTGTCTGAAGGGTTGTCAAAAGATTAAATAAAAGATATAAAAGATGCATTAAAAAGATATAAAATACATAAGATACATTAAAGATTGATATATAAAAGAACTACTTGTTATTAACCTTAGGAAAAACAAAAAATCATTTAAGAAAGGAACTATCATCACAATATACTACCAGGCTCAGGTGTACACGATATTTACATAGTTAAATGATGTCATTACTAAAAATTACTTAACTAAAAATTAACATGTAACTAATTCATGAACATAGGGGAGGAGCAGTGCAATGCAGTATTTAAAGGTGAAGGTCAGTGTAACAAACCTAAATTCCCATCTTATATAATAGAAAATTAGTAAACAATATCTAAAACTGGTAGGATGGAGGCATGGAGGGGAGAATGTGATATAAGCAAGCATGTTATTTAAAAAATTAGAGGTGAAAAAGAGTTGACTCTTGAGCAGCTTTTCTCAAAAAGGATTCTGTGAGAGAATGCCCTTAATGCCCTAAGGCATCCACTTTATGTAATAAATTAACTTCTCTCCTATCATCTAAAGTAGTACTAGTTACATATCATCCCTGGGGGAATGGAGATAATATTCAAATCATTTTCTGTGTTTTGGGATTCCGATGAGGAACTCTGATTGAGAAAGGCTGCTTCTGGAGAAAGGGATTCAGGGGAGAGAAGGACTGGAGCAGAGGATTACTAATTTTCATTATAAGTCTTATAGTGTTAATTCTTTAAATTATGTGCAGGCATCACTTTGATAAACATAAACATTACATTAAAAATATAACAGTAAAACATAGTAAAGGAACTCTGGATATAGAATTATAAAAAAAATAAGCACAGCAGCTTTCTCATGACAAAGAGCTAAAGAATTTTTCTTAAAAAATTACAGAATTCAATAAATACTATTTGTAAAGTATTTACGAATGTACTAAGCATTGTTATTCGATTTGCCTAAAAAGATACAAAAAGGGTAAGATAATCCAACAATTTGCAAAAGGTATGATAATGCAAATACTGTACACTACCTTTTAACATGAAATCTTATTAAGCTGTACATACTTCCCATTTCAATCCACCAAGATACATATACTGTACCAGTAATCTACCATGTACAGTAGAAGATACAAAAGAAATGTAAGAGATACTCCCTATTTTAAGCAAGATTATCTGTTTTAAGTAATATGTTTACTTGGCCATTTACGTACTCTCAAATTTATAAACAAATATTTACAAAAAATTGTTTTTAAAAATCTCTTCATGATTTTAAAAAATTGGCAGCAACTTGGAAGATTAATCAGAAAAGCAGAAAAACCAATAGTAAGGAAATTCCTAAAATGTTTAAGGTGAAAAATGATGAGGGCCTGAACTAAGTGCAGTGCAGTGCAGATGGAAAGGAGATAGATACAAAAGTGGCTAAAGAATAGGCACCATTGGATAGTGAAAGCAAGAAAGAACTCTAGGATTACTGCCAGGTTTCTATAGTGGGTGACTGTGTACACCATATACTGACCATGACAGGCAATACAAAGATGAGCAAGATTGAGGGAAAATATGAGTTCACATTTGGCCTGTTGTTTGATGTACCATGAGAACATGTTGGGGGAGATGTCCAACAGGCAGTTGGATATAAGGATCTGGACTGCAGGAGAGGAGTCTGAGATAAAAAATTGGAAATTGGCAGCACATAGTTGTTAATGGATGAAATCGCCTAGGTAGGGAATATAGAAGAGGACAAGAGCCTGACATCAGATAACTAAAGATCACAATTAGCGTCCCTAAAGCCATTCTAGATAAAACTTTTCCCAGAGTTATATGTACTTCTATAGAAAAATATCCAATATATAATGTTAAATGACAAAAAAAAATCAAGTTGCAAAACATCATCCTTAGTATAAACCCATTTTTACAGATAAGTTATGTAAAAAAACCAAAAAATAGTATTAGCAAAGGCACTGGAAAAGAAATAAGAGGAGCAAATGACAAAGTTAATACTATTTATCTGAGACTATGTAGCCTTTCACATCTACATTATATATCTCTATAGTATTTTACTTTTTTTCTTACAAAAATGTACTACTTTTGTAAAGAGAAAAAAAGATAATTTTGTCCTTTCATATAAAAATTATAGCATGTATCCTTACAATATAAAAAGATAAAAATCTGTTAAACACTTGGACATTGAACTATAAATGGGCAAGTAATATGAACAAACAACTAGTAAGATTATGTTCAATGTACAATCTGCACTATCAAAATGTTCAATGTACAATCTGCACTATCAAAATAATGCAAATGAGAACATACCATTTGTTGCCTACTAAATCAGAACATAATTTTTAATAATAAACATACTCAATGGTGGTAAGAACGTGATAAAAAGAGCCTATCTCAGACACACTGATAGAAGTAAACTGGTATACTCATTCAGGGAA
>NW_011888792.1:1435642-1487444 GCF_000151845.1 Pteropus vampyrus | reverse complement strand
ATCGCCTAGGTAGGGAATATAGAAGAGGACAAGAGCCTGACATCAGATAACTAAAGATCACAATTAGCGTCCCTAAAGCCATTCTAGATAAAACTTTTCCCAGAGTTATATGTACTTCTATAGAAAAATATCCAATATATAATGTTAAATGACAAAAAAAAAATCAAGTTGCAAAACATCATCCTTAGTATAAACCCATTTTTACAGATAAGTTATGTAAAAAAACCAAAAAATAGTATTAGCAAAGGCACTGGAAAAGAAATAAGAGGAGCAAATGACAAAGTTAATACTATTTATCTGAGACTATGTAGCCTTTCACATCTACATTATATGTCTCTATAGTATTTTACTTTTTTTCTTACAAAAATGTACTACTTTTGTAAAGAGAAAAAAAGATAATTTTGTCCTTTCATATAAAAATTATAGCATGTATCCTTACAATATAAAAAGATAAAAATCTGTTAAACACTTGGACATTGAACTATAAATGGGCAAGTAATATGAACAAACAACTAGTAAGATTATGTTCAATGTACAATCTGCACTATCAAAATGTTCAATGTACAATCTGCACTATCAAAATAATGCAAATGAGAACATACCATTTGTTGCCTACTAAATCAGAACATAATTTTTAATAATAAACATACTCAATGGTGGTAAGAACGTGATAAAAAGAGCCTATCTCAGACACACTGATAGAAGTAAACTGGTATACTCATTCAGGGAAACAATGTGAGTATGTATCAATAGCCTCAAAAAGATTCCTAACAATTCTTTTTAAAAATTTAAGAGAACAGTCCTAAAGAGCTGAAAACGTGCAAAGAGATCTCACCAAATCATTAAGTAAAACAATCTAAACACCAGCATTAGGACACAGCAGAAAATTATGCAGGCATCAAAAGTAATGTTCGTGTCTATCGAAACTTTAAAAAGTACATACTCTATGACCTAGCAATTCTACTTCTAGAGAAATACTAGCAGTTGTCCCCAAGAACATATCACAAAGAAATAACAATGTTGCAATGTTTATAATAGTGTTAACTTGCAAAGAACCTAACAGCCATCAATATAAAAATGATTACATCAACTTTCTCAAATGGAGTCTGAGGTTCCTTGAAGTACCCAAGAGCTTTTTAGGGGGCCTGTGATGTCTTTCCTTTTCCAAATATCTATCTGTGCAAGGCTGGATTTTCTTAATACACTTTAGCCTAAACAAGATAGCACACCACAATGAACAGAGAATCAAATATAAGAACCAGCGGTATCCTATAAAGCCAGACATAAGAGTGATTTGCAAAAATGTAAAACAATGCCACCTTTCTCACTAAATTTTTTAAAGAAAATACAGTTATTCTTAAATAATATTTAATACAGAATGGCTTTATTATTGTTATTTTTAATGAAGCAATAAATTTTAAATCTTGAGTTTTAATTTCTAAAATGGTAAATATACTGCATTAGAAAACAAAAACTTTGTCTTTAATAATTTTTAAGCGTGTAAAATCCCTAGACCCATTTGGTTAAATAAACTGCGATACCATCGCATTATGTAACATGATTGGGAATGAAATTAAATGGGAATTTAGCTTTATAATGTAACCGTTTCAAAAGATATTTTGCTCATGCACTACTTATGTAATCAAAAAATCATAAATTTATGTTTGTTTTTTTAACTTATGGGAAAATACTTAAAATGTAATTTTAAGAAAGGTAATCCAACTGTATATAAAAATCTCAACTAAGAAAATACCATGGGAAAAAAGGTTGGAAGGTAAAAAGTCAAAATGTTAACTGTGGTTGATTATCTTTAAATAATAGAATTATAGTTGATTATTTTTCCTTATTATTATATTTACTTTTTTTTGACACTAGGCATGCAGTATAATATCTAGAGGAGAAAAAAGGAAGAAATTCGGTGAAAAAATTATGTAAGGCTTCTAGATCAAACTATTAAACTTCTACCAATTCAAAAGACGACAAGCTTAAAATAATAAATTAAAGAACCTTATTCGACCGGCAAATTGCCTATTTTGTTAAATAAAACTTTAATTTATCAAATTTATGGGCTGGTTTCCAGAAGAGTCTAACAATAACACTCTTAGTCTGGAAAATAATAATTTGTTATCGAGGTAAAACAAATAACTTACTATTTTAAAAGTTAGGTTATCTTTTAGAATTTTTCAAAGGTACCGGAGAAAAAGTAGGTTAGTAGGGAAGGAACACCACCGCATCCTTGTGGTCTGAAGTGATGAGAAAATGCATCGGTGCGGGAACAGGCTTTACGACAGCACCCGCGGCGATGACAGATTCACAGGCGGGGGCCGAGTCCTTCCAGAGCAGAGGCTACTACTGCGCGAAAACGACAGTCCCCTGCAGCAGGCGCAGCCCCTCCCCGGCGGGACTGACGGCCCTGGGGGCGCTTCTCCCTCCACCCGCCGCGGCCCCGGGGGCGCTCAGCCGGCAGCGCCAAGCACTCCGGGCGGCTCGAGTAGGTGGGACTCAGGAAACAGCCGCCGAGATTGCCCTCCTGGCCTGATCCTGCCTTTGCAGCTTTACCGAAGGGACAAGAGGCTTGAGGGTCGTCACTCCCTGGCCAGCTCAGGGAGATCGGAAAAGAAACGGGCCGGGGGCTCCAGCTCGGTCCCGGGAGGAAGAGGGCCAGACCCAGGGCGTAGGGCAAGGCGTCCAGTGGCCACCCCGCCCCCTCCGGGAGGGCAACAGAGGTGGGGAGAGGCCAAGATGCCTATTACAAGGGGCTCTTACCTCCCCACACCTCTGCGGGGGTCTCTGGGGACTCGACACGACGCGGAGCAGAAGAATGAAAGGCTGCCCGGGCCGGGAGTCCCGGGAACGCGCGACGTCCGCTCCAGGTTAGTTTCCCCGACGAGGGAGCGAGCAGACCGCGCAGGCGCACAGGCGGCTTTCCTTCGGCTCTCACGCCGCCTCCCTCCGCGTCCGCAGCCTCCCGGGCGCGAGGCGCCTGCGCGCTGCGATGCAGGCTCTGAGCCGGGGGCACCGGGTTCTCACAGGAAACAGTTAAGAAGGTTTTAGGGTGAGGAGGACGGCTGAAGATCGGCCTTGGATCTGGACTCGGTTTCCCACTAGATGCTTTGGAACCGGGATCCGGAGATGATCTACATCAGTGGCCGACTTCCTTTCTTTCGCTGACCTAGATGCAACTTCCCCTGTCCCCAGCCTCTTGCGACCTCGGAGCCGGCCGCAGCGTTCTGGCCTGTACTGGACACACCCTCCTGCCGGATTGCTAACCCAGCTTCGCTCTCCGCGCTGCTGTCCTCGGAAACCCAACTTTTTACTTCAAACTTGTTTTGCAACCTTCTCCTTCCTCTCGCGGCAGCTCCCAACCCATCCCGAGCTTCAGGCCCTCCAGCTGAGTGGCCATTCCCATCGTCTCTGTCCTTCCCTCTCGTTGCTTTAGTTCTGCTTTTCTAATAGTGACCACAAGAACAGCTGCCTCCCTTGTCTAAAAACAAATGCTAACTAATCTGTTGGCGGAAAAAAAAAGTGTCACTTATGTGATGCATATTTATACTTGCTGAGCTTTACTATTTTTATCACAAGTTTCCTATAAATTTAAATGAGGAGAGAAAAAACACCTCTGTGTGGGGTCAGGGTATCATTACCGGCTGTAGGGAAAGAATCCATTAGTTGTCAAAAGGTTTTACCAGCCCAGATTTCATACTGGTCTTCCAGAAATTTCAATAGTTATATCATCTCGGAAGTATTTCAGTCAGATGTGTTTTGTGGTGAAAGATTGGATAATCGGAGATCAAATCCTACAATTTACAATTGTAGTTTGTGATCCTTCAAAGATAGTTGATCTTGATTTTCTTTTTCTAATCTTGGTTTTCCTGAACTCAAATGGAAGTATGTGGTTTTAGTTAAACAGCGAAACTTTTGATTGCTTTAAATAGTTTATTGAACAGCTGCTGTGTGACAGGCATGTTAGATGCTTTGCTTATCTCAATCAATCTTAAATAAGAATAATTCTACATGTACAGTATACAATTTTTCTACTATGTGTTAGGTGTTGTTCACAGATAAATAAAATGTGTTCACTGCCTTTATGGAACCACAGTCTAATAGCAGAGGCTCAGTACAAGTGCATATTTGGGATAAAAGTATATAGTACAGTGTAAGGACAAACAACAGAAATAGAAAACACCAAGACCTTAAATAGATAAATGGGAAATGCATATACATAAATGGTCAATTCACAAAATAGGGAATTTAAATGCGTACTACGTATTTAGCTAATGTTCAAACTCAATAATGAAATGAAGACTAAAGAGAAATTATTTCCCATGTATCTAATTAGCCAGTTAGTTTAAAATATTAACTCCATTGGTGGAAGGTAGAGTGAAATGAGCACTCATATATCCTTTTGGGGATCTAAATTAGGACAAAGATTTTGGAAAGTATTTTGTCAGAGTATTTTAAGTGTTCACATGACTAATTCAATTTTCTTTCTGGAAATTATAAGGAGATATTCCAGAAAACAACGATGTATGGAATAGCATTAAGGAAAGCAAATAAGGTACCCAAAATTCAAATATCTTTCATATACAAATGCAATTGTACTTTGTATTACATTTATTTGTTTATGGGTGTTTCCTTTGTGCAGTGTGTTATGCTAGGAGTCTTAAGGATTATAAGGATGGATAATTCCTGATTTTTGCCATGAAGTTCACAATCTACTGTGTCATTCTTTTATTTATTAGCATAAATAGTTGAGAGATTGCTGTAATATAATAAGATTACAAGATCTTTCTGTAGATTCTGGGTCAGTTAGGCTTTTTGTGATTTTTTTTGTTGAGTGGAATAAAGAAGTCTGCACATCAAATGCAATGTCAAAGAGTCCTTGGAAAGTTTGAGTAATAATTGCTTTAAAATTCCATGTATCATCTTTAACCTCTAAAAATCTAATTTAAAACTAAATGGTTTCTGGATTTGAAATCATCTCAATTGTAACATACTTGGCTAATTTATTCCTTAGACTAGTCATTGCTTGAATCATCAGCAGTTTTATTTTGAAAGGTAACCAGAATCTTGATGATTTTAAGAGGCTTAAATTCCACAGTAATATGAACCTCCAAAGCTGTTCCCTTTTTATAAGTAATCTGGATGGAGAAAATACCAGAAGCAAAGGAATATAACTATTACAATTATTCATTTGTTTCATGGCTGGTCTTATACCAACAAGCGATTTTAGAATTAAGGACTCATTGCTCTAAAACACAGAATGAGACCTGAAACTTTTAGTTAACCATTAGTATTTAAGTGCTACATAGCCATGTTAAAAACATTCATGTTATGGGAAAAAAAAGGGCTAAAAACATTTTTTTAAAAAATTATCTGCTGGTCAGGGGCAGTTAGATGAGCTATTTGGAGCAATGTCACTAATGAAGAAATAGTTATAGTTTGGGTGACCATGAAAGCTAGTTTTTTAAATGCATAGAAAAGTTTGGAAGGAATCCACTAAAATGTTAATTGTGGTTATCTTTTAAAGGTGGTATTTTGAGAGATTTCTCCTCTTTCTAGTTTTCCATATTTCCCAAGTTTTTTACAATAACATATTATTTTAATAATCCAAGATGGAAAGGGAAACACTTTCTTCTAAAAAATATTGCTGAATTCTTAATGGAGTAAGTCGATTAACTTACATTCATTATGCAATCTCTGCATACAATATATTGCATGACTGTGAGTCTTAAGAGAGAAATAACTTGTGTCTGGATACTGTCTTAGAGGTGGCAACAAGGTACAGTCATTCCCAGGGCTCAAGGACGATACAACTTTAACATCATGACACGGGTTCTCTTAGAGAGGAAGTCATTAGAATTCTTTGCCAAATATTTCCAGTTCTCCTCTCTTCTGGGCAGAAGATGGTGATGTACTTCCTGGCCTTCTTGTGTTTGAATTATGGCCATGTGATTGATTCAGGCAAATGCATGAACGTGACAAATGTCATTTCTAAACTGGATTCTTAACTCACCAATGTGAAACACTCCAGGTCCTGTGGGAAAACAATAGGCAAGACTTGATATTGTGGCTGCTCCATCAGTTTGAGTCCTTGAGGGATTCCAATGAACAGAGCACTTCTGGAACAAGAAATAGACCTTGTTATATGCCACTGAGATTTTTTGATTGATTTTTTACTGCAACAAAACTTATCCTGTCTTGGCAGGTAAACTTTGTTTTATGCCTCAGATTTGGGGGTGGCCATTCTGCCTTATACACTGAGGCAGTGCCTCAAGGAGGCTGTCTGCAGCAACATTGTTTCCTAATGTGTTTTTCCTTCACAAGGGAATTACTCTCAGCTTCAACATCAACTACTCATGGTCACAGAATTTATTTTATCTATAGACTTACCCACTCTACCCTTACCCCCAAAGCTGGATTATTTTGAGGCAAATTTCATGTATTTACCTTTCATCTCTAAGTTTTTCTACATGTATATTTAAAAAATAAGCACTTTATAAAGTAAAAATAGTAATACAATGAACTTCCTTGTAGTCTGTACCATCACTCATGTACAAGGAAGTTCATTGTATTACCCTTACCCGCCATGTTATTTTGACGCAAATTCCATGTGTCATACCTTTTTATTCATAAATTTCAATATGTTTCTCTAAAGAAAGTAGCTCTATACAAAAACATAGCAGTACCATTATCACACCTGAAAAATTTAACAGTATTTATTCGATAATGCTAAATATTTAGGCACTGTATTCATATTTCCAATTGTTTCAAAAATGTTATAATTTTACAGTAGTTCAAGGGAATCAAAGTTCAAGTGAGGACATCAGATTGAGATTGGTAGTTATCAATAATGTTGCCTCTTTTTCATTCCTTTTAATTTCATTTTTGATAAATGATGTCTTTGGCCTGTAGAATTTTCAATATTTGGATTTTTCTGCACCTACCATCCTATGGTATCTTTTAATATGTTTCTCTTGCCCCATGTTTCCTGTAAACTTTTAGCTAGACCTACAGTTTTATACCACAGTTTGATACCACATCAGTTTTTTGACTGGGCTACTTCATAAGTGGTACAGTAGTATGATCTTTTACTTTACTGACAGTTTTCAAAAGAATGAGTTGATTCCCTTGTATCCTCTCAATGAGACCAATGGTGAGGGAGAGGTTAATATATATATAAATTAAATATATGTATATGTATGCTTATATGTATATACTAAACCAGTTCTCCAATTTCTTTTTAATTTGACAATTTGTACTTTTGTCAACAAATTTAAGCATTTTCACCGTTGTTAATCCTGATGTTTAATACCATAATAAACCTGTGTCATATCCATTGCCATAATAATATTAAAAATATTAAAATAATCAAAAGAATCATAATTAAATTTAAATCAGATTAGGATTTACTTATAATTCTAAAGTTAGATTTCTACTTTTTTTCTATCAGACCGTAAAACAGGTCAATAAGAAAAGTTTTTCAAAACTATTATTTTTATGTATCTAAGGATAATCACAACTGAATTCGTCTACAAAAATTTCAAAGATATAGGCATACTAGTACACAGTAACACTGATATTATGTTTGGAGCTGGCATAAGGAAACTCATCAGAGCTCAAATGTGTTAAGGTGGAATTGACAGTATCAGTCATTTTATAGAGAGAATAACCGACTGTTAGTGATCTAATTCCACTGTCAGCATGTAAACTGGAGCCAGAAGGGGAACTGAAATTCAAATCAGAGAAGTGAAATGAATGATTTTACTTGTTAGTCAGTTGAATAGGATAATTCCTGATTTTTGCCATGAAGTTCACAATCTACTGTGTCATTCTTTTTATTAGCATAAATAGTTGAGAGATTGCTGTAATATAATAAGATTACAAGATCTTTCTGTAGATTCTGGGTCAGTTAGGCTTTTTGTGATTTTTTTGTTGAGTGGAATAAAGAAGTCTGCACATCAAATGCAGTGTCAAAGAGTCCTTGGAAAGTTTGAGTAATAATTGCTTTAAAATTCCATGTATCATCTTTAACCTCTAAAAATCTAATTTAAAACTAAATGGTTTCTGGATTTGAAATCATCTCAATTGTAACATACTTGGCTAATTTATTCCTTAGACTAGTCATTGCTTGAATCATCAGCAGTTTTATTTTGAAAGGTAACCAGAATCTTGATGATTTTAAGAGGCTTAAATTCCACAGTAATATGAACCTCCAAAGCTGTTCCCTTTTTATAAGTAATCTGGATGGAGAAAATACCAGAAGCAAAGGAATATAACTATTACAATTATTCATTTGTTTCATGGCTGGTCTTATACCAACAAGCAATTTTAGGATTAAGGACTCATTGCTCTAAAACACAGAATGAGACCTGAAACTTTTAGTTAACCATTAGTATTTAAGTGCTACATAGCCATGTTAAAAACATTCATGTTATGGGGAAAAAAAAGGGCTAAAAACATTTTTTTAAAAAATTATCTGCTGGTCAGGGGCAGTTAGATGAGCTATTTGGAGCAATGTCACTAATGAAGAAATAGTTATAGTTTGGGTGACCATGAAAGCTAGTTTTTTAAATGCATAGAAAAGTTTGGAAGGAATCCACTAAAATGTTAATTGTGGTTATCTTTTAAAGGTGGTATTTTGAGAGATTTCTCCTCTTTCTAGTTTTCCATATTTCCCAAGTTTTTTACAATAACATATTATTTTAATAATCCAAGATGGAAAGGGAAACACTTTCTTCTAAAAAATATTGCTGAATTCTTAATGGAGTAAGTCGATTAACTTACATTCATTATGCAATCTCCGCATACAATATATTGCATGACTGTGAGTCTTAAGAGAGAAATAACTTGTGTCTGGATACTGTCTTAGAGGTGGCAACAAGGTACAGTCATTCCCAGGGCTCAAGGACGATACAACTTTAACATCATGACACGGGTTCTCTTAGAGAGGAAGTCATTACAATTCTTTGCCAAATATTTCCAGTTCTCCTCTCTTCTGGGCAGAAGATGGCGATGTACTTCCTGGCCTTCTTGTGTTTGAATTATGGCCATGTGATTGATTCAGGCAAATGCATGAACGTGACAAATGTCATTTCTAAACTGGATTCTTAACTCACCAATGTGAAACACTCCAGGTCCTGTGGGAAAACAATAGGCAAGACTTGATATTGTGGCTGCTCCATCAGTTTGAGTCCTTGAGGGATTCCAATGAACAGAGCACTTCTGGAACAAGAAATAGACCTTGTTATATGCCACTGAGATTTTTTGATTGATTTTTTACTGCAACAAAACTTATCCTGTCTTGGCAGGTAAACTTTGTTTTATGCCTCAGATTTGGGGGTGGCCATTCTGCCTTATACACTGAGGCAGTGCCTCAAGGAGGCTGTCTGCAGCAACATTGTTTCCTAATGTGTTTTTCCTTCACAAGGGAATTACTCTCAGCTTCAACATCAACTACTCATGGTCACAGAATTTATTTTATCTATAGACTTACCCACTCTACCCTTACCCCCAAAGCTGGATTATTTTGAGGCAAATTTCATGTATTTACCTTTCATCTCTAAGTTTTTCTACATGTATATTTAAAAAATAAGCACTTTATAAAGTAAAAATAGTAATACAATGAACTTCCTTGTAGTCTGTACCATCACTCATGTACAAGGAAGTTCATTGTATTACCCTTACCCGCCATGTTATTTTGACGCAAATTCCATGTGTCATACCTTTTTATTCATAAATTTCAATATGTTTCTCTAAAGAAAGTAGCTCTATACAAAAACATAGCAGTACCATTATCACACCTGAAAAATTTAACAGTATTTATTCGATAATGCTAAATATTTAGGCACTGTATTCATATTTCCAATTGTTTCAAAAATGTTATAATTTTACAGTAGTTCAAGGGAATCAAAGTTCAAGTGAGGACATCAGATTGAGATTGGTAGTTATCAATAATGTTGCCTCTTTTTCATTCCTTTTAATTTCATTTTTGATAAATGATGTCTTTGGCCTGTAGAATTTTCAATATTTGGATTTTTCTGCACCTACCATCCTATGGTATCTTTTAATATGTTTCTCTTGCCCCATGTTTCCTGTAAACTTTTAGCTAGACCTACAGTTTTATACCACAGTTTGATACCACATCAGTTTTTTGACTGGGCTACTTCATAAGTGGTACAGTAGTATGATCTTTTACTTTACTGACAGTTTTCAAAAGAATGAGTTGATTCCCTTGTATCCTCTCAATGAGACCAATGGTGAGGGAGAGGTTAATATATATATAAATTAAATATATGTATATGTATGCTTATATGTATATACTAAACCAGTTCTCCAATTTCTTTTTAATTTGACAATTTGTACTTTTGTCAACAAATTTAAGCATTTTCACCGTTGTTAATCCTGATGTTTAATACCATAATAAACCTGTGTCATATCCATTGCCATAATAATATTAAAAATATTAAAATAATCAAAAGAATCATAATTAAATTTAAATCAGATTAGGATTTACTTATAATTCTAAAGTTAGATTTCTACTTTTTTTCTATCAGACCGTAAAACAGGTCAATAAGAAAAGTTTTTCAAAACTATTATTTTTATGTATCTAAGGATAATCACAACTGAATCCGTCTACAAAAATTTCAAAGATATAGGCATATTAGTACACAGTAACACTGATATTATGTTTGGAGCTGGCATAAGGAAACTCATCAGAGCTCAAATGTGTTAAGGTGGAATTGACAGTATCAGTCATTTTATAGAGAGAATAACTGACTGTTAGTGATCTAATTCCACTGTCAGCATGTAAACTGGAGCCAGAAGGGGAACTGAAATTCAAATCAGAGAAGTGAAATTAATGATTTTACTTGTTAGTCAGTTGAATAATGAAATTTTGAGAGAGCAAGTTCAAAACAAAACAAAAGTTAACATCCTTTCTGAGTTATGTATGTTTAACATTATGCATAATTAGGAGAAAAAAATGAACTGGGGCTGTCATCTCCTTTTCTTATGTATATTCAAGAAAAGATCACGTTTCCAAACATTGAGAGAAAGAGTTTTAGTTTTCTTCAACTGAGGAGAAGATAAGGAACCCACCACTGGGTGGCAGAGACCAAGGGCATGCAGTGACCCTGTCTGGAACTTGGCAATCAGAGGCACAGTCTGAAGTCAGTGGGAAAGTCCCCTGTGAGATATATCTCTGAGCCTTTCTGATCTTCAGTGCCCACGAACCAGGCTTCAGGGCTCCACAGCAGCATTCTGCAGTCGACAAAACAATGGTAAAGATGGCAACCATGGAAAACAAAGGATAGCCCAACCTCCTGGTTTTATTGTAGAAGCCCAGGATAGTTGTTGGATCCCACCGAAAAAAAAGAAGGGAGTCCCAGAAATGATTAGTTGAATTTTCCTTCCAACCTCAGGATTACATTTCATTTAGAAAATAATGGAATCTGGTATTTCTTGTATCCTGGCATTGTGAAATAAATTCATGTCTATTATATATAGTTTTGCAATGACGATCTCTCAATAAAAAGCATATAAATAGAATGGAAATCTTTTTTTGTGAGAGATGATATTTTTATCAGCTTTTTTTTAGTAACGGACTTGTTAGTTCAAAAGTGAATTTTCTTATATAAAATTTCTCTGACTTCTTCAAATTAAGAAAAAGAAATAGTGATTACTAGAAGAATCTTTTCTGCATACTTTACAATTTGCCTTAATATTAAAAAAAATAACAATAGAACTACATGAACTTAGATGTATTTACAGTTAAGATTTAAATATATATATATATAACATTATTATATATATACACACACAGTTAAACAGGTTCATAGAAAGTATAAAGTGTGCACTCAATCATTATCTGCCTCATTTTTCCTCTTGAAGGAAGGCTTTGCAAGAGTGTCTGCTGTGGTTGACCAGTGATGCACAAGGAGACTGGAGAAAATGAGACCACATTTCCTCACGTGGCATTTTCTCCCTATTTTCGTCATTTACTTAGCCATTTCCTTCGTAGTATCAAGGACTCCCGGACAAGATCCCTCCTCTTAAATCAATGCTATTATTTTTCCTAAATAGAATTTTCTTCAGTGACTTTTCATATGTTTTCAATTCAATGATGGCTTGTCATTTCTATCACAATCTGGGCTTTTCTTGCTGTCCTTCCATATATTAGTTAGATTTAAATTTGGCTAAGGGTATTAGTAGCCCCCCAAATATCAGAAGCTTAAACCAGAAGCTTCTTTTTCTTTGGCATCAATATCCAGATACAGGTGGACTAAGGCTACCATGGAACTCTGTTTTATGAAGTCAACACAGACTGTAGATGCTTCTAGTTTTTAACTCTATCATCTGTAGCTTCTATTCTCAAGGTTACCTGATGTTCCAAGATGGCTACTTCAGGTTCAATACTCATGTCCACAATACAACCAGCAAGGAGAAAAGAGTCATAGTGGGTCAAAGTGTTCACGTAAGCTGTTCCTTAAAGAAATGTCTCTGAAGCTGCTACAGGATACTCTTCTTTATATATGTTGGTCAGAACTTATTATCCTGATCACATATAATTGCAAGGAAGACTGGGGAACTGTCTTTATTTAGGGAGGCCCTTGCCCAGCTGAAAATTCTAATGGAATGGATATTGGGAAGAAATAGTTTCTGCCATACTCTGTTTGAGCCATGGTGGCATTGGAAGTGCCCTTGTTGCAAGAATACAATATTATTTCATCAAGTAGCATGGATCTGAGCAGGCTCTGCATGATTATTGCAACTTCAGAAGAAAGACTAACATTTAGTCCCACTAAAACATACTATTAATGATTACATGGTCAGCGTATAATCTTCACCTTCAAAGTCAAATACAAAAACCCTCCCTCCACCCCCGAATCTCTTTCTTCCCTCCCTAGTATGTTTTTAGGAAGAGTGCTGTCGCTGACTCACTTCCTCATCATCTTTCTTTATCTTCCGTCTTCTGCAGAATGGCTTGTCCCTAATTCACTGTTCTTGCTAAGGCCAACAGCAACCCCCATGAAACTAATCAGGCGTTTTTCCATCATCTTCCTTGGCTTCTCAGCATCTGGTAAGGAAACTTCCTCTCTTGAAACCTTCTTTTCCATTGGATTCCATAACACGACACTCTTTCAGAAGCTCCTTGTAAATTTCTTTTGTAAGCTTCTCTATCATAACAAAATGATGGATCTCCTAAGAGTTCAGTTTTAAATCCTTCTCTTCCCCGCTACTATGCATAGATGAATTCATTTATCTATGAATTATCAATTATCACCATGTGCCAAAGATTCCCAAAATTATATCTGCAATTTGATTCTTCTTCTGTTTTGCAGTATTTTCTTTTTTCTGTCAATGCCTGAGCAAGCAGGTGACTAACTTGTCTTTGAGTAGCCGAAGCTGCTTTTTTATTATCCATCTGAAGGTACAGAAATTTTTACAAATGTGTGTGCTTCTCAGTAAACTACAGACTGTATAGCTATATTAAGAGAAATAATATTATTATAGTTTATCATCATAATGTTTAGTCTTTCATTCTTTAAACTTTCAACCGATATAAATAATTAGGTATCTGCTTTTCCTCAGACACATTCCTTACGTATTATTGAAGATTAAAAAAAAAACCTAGAGACAATGTCTCTTTTATTGAGAATTTTAATATATTCATCATATATATAAATATGCATAGATATTTGCAAAATATACATAATTATATGTGCACAAATAATAACTTTAAACCCTTCTAGGAATAAGTATAAGTTGATGTGATGAGTTTTTCTCTGCCTTAGTTTATTATTTATAAAATAAGGATAACAATACCTACATCACAAGCTTATTGTAAAGATTAAATGACCAATTTACATTGAAGTGTCTCAAAAGCTTTAAGAAAAATTCAATATTCCACAGATACCTTAATAAAACAGATATTTTTGAGCTATCCCTCTCAGAGTTTTGTTCTCCATAGGACATTATTGACATTTGTCTACATTTGTTTTGAAATTCTTTTTAGACCAAAATGATTGATATGGGTGTTCTGGTATGGGACACTGACATAGCAAGTCAATTTAAGATATAATTCAAATCTACTTTTTAAGGAGAATTCCTGGTTTTGCCTACTGATACTTATTCATATGACCTACTTATATGCAGACACAGGTCTTCTATTCTACTATGTCCATTCCCAATCAGAATCTATCTGCTTTCCAAAGCTTGTGGCTCTGCCTTCATCAGCTACACAGAATACCAGCATTCCTGGGTCTTCCTTAGAGTTTATTTTTTGAATTTTCTGCTATTGAACTTATATTAAAACCTTGGCTGAGAGAAATAGTTTTTAAAGAATCATTTAAGGTAATGTTTTTTCCCTTAGATTAAATTAGATTCTGAGAAGGCATACTTGAGCTATATTACTTAGCCCACTGCAAAATCACCAATACTGAACTTAGTTTTAATGTTATACTCTTAGCTTCTATCAAAGTAATTATAAGAAAAATGTTCTTATCTTTGTTACCAAGCTAAACGAAGACATTTTATTATTCAGTGAGGTCGTTTTATTGCCCAGTGCCCTCTTTGGGTCTCCTGTCAGAAATTACTATTAGAATTTAAAGCCTGAAAAAGTAATGTATGTCTTGAGGAAAAGTATGCTTCCTTTCTGAAAGTTATGAAAATTGTCTTGGTTTTGTCTTGGTTTGATTTGGTCCTGACTGCCAGGAAGTTAAATTTGCCAGGCAAATCAAATGATTAACCACACTAAGTACACAGAAATTGTTATCATTTTTTACCTTCTTTCATGGTTGATTCTCTATTTCTATTTTATTGTACCTAAACATATAGATAATAGATAGATAGATAGATAGATAGATAGATAGATAGATAGATAGATAGATAGACAGACAGATCTTCTTTAAGATAAGCCACACAAAATCTTTTAAGGAAAGACTTTCTTTTCTTATTCTGTGTTAATGGATTTGTTAATATTAAAGGAAATTTATCATTCCAGAGAGTCATTGTAAATACATAATATTGGAATTAGAGTTAAATAAACTTAAGATATTTAGAATTATCTTCTCAGAATTTGAATACTGCAATAACAAACGTTTAAATATATTCCAAATTTCAATTTACTCTTTCTTGAAAATAAACAATGAATAGATTTAAATTGTGATCTGATTTGCATTACTAATTCACACAAAGTAAATTCTATCGAATAAAGTAAATTAGAATTGGCTTTGTATATTGAAGACTTAGCAAAAACACAATCTCTAAAGAATATGACCTGCTTTGTTTAAATTGCAAGACCATTTGAATTATAATTTTATTCTTCCATGCTGTTTTATATTTTTCTTAGGAAATGCAATGCAAAAAAGCTTTGCCTCAAAAATTGCCTTAACATTTTGGTAGGTTTTTAAAGCTAAAAGTTTTTTTAAAGTGGCTCATTAAAATATTTTAAAATTAATTAGACTTTGTGTTTTAAAACAGTTTTAGATTTACAGAAAAAATTGAGCAAAAAGTAAAAATTTCCTATACACTCCTTCTTCTCCTACTCATAGTAGTACTATTTCATTTTTAATGACAATAGTTTTTCAAAAAACAATTTTTTTTTTCAAAAATTTTAAGCCAAGATTATTTTCTCTCACCCTTAAATGTTCCCTCCAGAATCTTGTACATTCAGTATTGGCTAAATAAATTAGATAGACAAATGAAACTGTGGGTTTCATTAACATTATCAATATTATTTCTTTCTGAGAAATTCTCTTTAAATCATTTATGTCTTTTGTTACTTCACCCCGACCTTGACCTAAACCTAGTATTGTTTACATGAGGCAGTAGAGTATAAAACAGTTATTCTGTTGTTAATTTGAAAAGACCATTTCATTATTACAATAGGTCATTGGCAACAGACCTTCAATGACCTCCTTTGTCATTCTATTCACAGATGCTCATAGTTAAATGGATTACAATTGTTAAGTAAAACATTATAATCATAACATTGCTTAAACTAAGCACAACTGAAATAAATATGTTTAATAATAAAAAATATAAAAATGATACTTGATTATTGTTACTACAATAATATTTTAACACCTCCTTTAAGGTGCCTCTAACTTATCTCTTCTGATTTTCTTTCTATACATTGTATCCCATTTGTGCCGATTTTAGTGCCTGGTTCTTTTTCTTGATTAATTATTGCTCAAAGGCAATTTGGAGAACATCTGCTATTATATAAATTCCTCTTTATCCTTCTCCAGAAGTTCCAAGTGTTTTCTTTTTTCCAACTAATTTGTTACTATCTTAACCACCTTTAAGTGTACAATTCGCTATTAAATATATTTCATTGTTGTACTACCATCACCATCATCCATCTCCATAACTCTTTGCATCTTGTAAAACCGAAACTTTCTATCCCCATTCTCCCCAGTCCCTGGCAACAACTATTCTACTTTCTGTCTTTATGATTTTGACTATTCTAAGTACCTCATTTAAGTAAATCATATAGTATTTGTCTTTTTGTGACTGGCTTATTTCACTTAGCATAATGTCCTCAAGGTTCATCCGTGTTGTAACATATGTCAGCATTTTCTTCCTTTTTAAGGCTGAATAATATTCCATTGTATGGATTATAGTATTTTGCTTATCCATTCATCCACCAATGTACACTGGGTTGCTTCTATGTTTTAGCTATTGTGAATAGTGCTGCTAAGAACTGGGTGTAGTCCAAGTGTTTTTTTTTCTGTTTTTTTGGTTTTGTTTTGTTTTTGTTTTCTTTTTGCCTTACTGCACTGGCTAGGACATCGTGAATAATGTTGAGGAAAAGCGTTAATAGCAAGCATCTTTATCTTCATTTCAGATTTTAAGAAACTGCTTCTAGTATTTACCACTTAGAACTATTGACATTTTAGGTTAGATACCCTTTATCAGATTATAGCAATTCTCTTTTTAGTTTACTAAAAGTTTTTGTCTTGCTTTGAGTTCTCTCAAATGCTTTTTACCTATCTATTGAAGGATGCTATGATTTTTCCTCTTAATTTAAGCACATGGTGAATTATATAATATTCTAATTGTACCATCTTTGCACTCCTAAAATAAAAACAACATGATAATGATAATTATTTATTGTTTTGTTAGATAAATACAGGTTTGGTTTGCTAATATCTTATTTAAGATTTTTACATTTATACTCATGAGTGATACAGATCTATACATTCTTCTCTATTGTCTTTAGTTTGGATATCAAGGTGGTACTGGATATCAAAATGATATGAGAAGCTTTCTTTGTCTATAGAACAATACATAAGATCGAGATTATCTAATTCTTGAATATCCATAAAAGCACCCATAAAACCATGTTGGCCTAGATCAGAGTTCCTCAACCTTTGCACTATTCTTTGTTGTGGGGGACTGTCCCATGCATTGTAGGATGTTTAGTAGCATCTTTGGCCTCTGCCAACCATACCCCTAGTTGTCCTAGTTGTGATTACTAAAAATGTCTTCTGACATTGCCAGATGTTCCCTGGGATAAAGAAAGGGTACAGATCATACCTGGTTGAGAACTACTGGCCTAAATTAACTTTATTTTTTTATCTTTTTTTTTTTTAAATTTTAAAAAGTTAGACATTTATACAATCCATGAAGTGATCCCCTGATTACCCTAGCACCCATCTGGCACTACACACAACCATTACAATAATATCGACTATATACCCTATGCTATACTCTAAATCCTTGTGACTGTTTTGTAAATACTAATTTGTCATTCTTCATCCCTTTACTTTTTTCACCCAGCCCTGCAACTCTCCTCTCTGGCAATCACCAGTTTGTTCTCTGTATCTGTGAGTCTGTTTTCATTTAGTTTGTTCATTTTTTTTGTTCCTTAGATTCCGCATAAAAGTGAAATCATATGGTATTTATCTTTCTCTGTCTGACTTATTTCATTCAGCGTAACCTCTAGGTCCATCCATGTCATTGCAAATGGTAGGATTTCCTATTTTTTAATAGCTGAGTAATATTCCATTGTATATGTGTGCCATAACTTCTTTATTTAATCATCTATTGATAGGCACTTATGTTGCTTCCATATCTTGGCTATTGTGAATAGCACTGCTATGAACTAAGTATAGTCCACGTGTTTTGGGAAGAATGTTTACCAGAACAATTCTTGCCTGAATTCTAAGGCTGATGAGTAATTGTGGTCTCCTGGCCTCCAGTCTCTCCCAGGGCCTAACACTGTTCCTTAAGGTAAATCTATGATCTTTGACTTTCCATTCATATATAGTGTGTGCAATTAACAATATGATGAAAGTGTACATGGCCAGAGCTTGGGAATTTGTAAGGAATTAGTTTGAAGTGATTGTAGACTCAGATATTCGTGTGAAAATTTTCTAATTATTGGTATCTGCAGGGATTTTTCTCTTGAGCTGGTCAATTTCCCCAAAGAGTGGTATACCAATCTCTTGGGGTTAGGGAAAGGGTCGATGTCAGGGAACAAGTAAATCTTGGCTTCCATCTTTCTCAGAATCAAAGAAGGGAAAGAAGATGGGGTTTCACCATTAGATGTGTACGCTTTAACTTAAAAATTTCCGTGGTTTCAGTACTGAGCCTCCTGCACTATGTTAAAAAAAAAAAAACAAAAATGGCAGTTTTAAAAAGAAAATTTTGAAAACAAAATGTTCTTAAATTAAGCAGATCAAAAACCGAACTCTTGGTATCCTCCTAACCCTTCTTTTTTTCACAGTTTGCTCATCTTGTTAAATGGCAACTTTATCCTTCTGGTTGTTCAGGATAAACTTGGGCATCATCCTTCACTTTTCTTTTTTCCCCCCCTTTACACTTACAATCAGTAAATCCTCTTGGCTCCATCTTCAAAATATATCCACTTCTCACCATCTTGTGCAAACCACCATGATCTCTAGTCTACTGCAGATTGTTCCACTAACATTGATTTTTGATCTGTTGCCAAGAAAGAATCTAGTTTATCTGCTTGGGCTAGTAAGCCATTACTTGCCTTTGTTTCTTCCTGCCACAGCTTTCTGTTCTGGACCTGACCACTGGTACTCTGACTTATGGTACTTGTGAGCCTCCTTTCAGTTCAATCACAGTTTGGGATCTCACCGTCTTAGACCTTTCCTACACCAGATCCAGAGAGGGAGGGCACTGACGGCGAGGAAAGGAAAAAAACAAGTGCAATAAACTATCTGCCTCACAATTCTGTCATAGGTTATGCAAATAATTCCTCAGAAAATAACTGCGAATGTCACTGTGCTGGTTATTTCTCCATTTGCCCTCAGATCCATTCCCTGACCTTCTCCTATTCTGTATTGCAGGGCTCTGACCCCTGCAAACTGCTGTCCCAGGCCTTTGACAACTGGTTTCTAATTAGAGTGGACCACCAAGGAGACAATGACTGGAGATTGGAGGGTGTGAAGTGGGAAAACCAGGGTGTTTCTCTTCCTTTCTCTCTCTGCTTTGTGTGATAATTCAGGCAGGGCTTCATCTCTGTCATGGTTCCATCCCTCTCCAGACCTCCTAAACTCTGGTCCCACCACCTCCTCCCTCTGTCCCTCTGGCTGTGGGAACAATAGCAGTTTCCTACCAGTGGTGAGCACCAAGTTGCTTCACTGGCCTCTGATTGCCTTCTCAGCTCTCCTATCACTTTTATGACTAGTTTCCCTCATTAACTTTTCTCTATTAAAATACCTCAGTTCTGTTTTCCAGCCTGGACATTTCCACCTTTCAAATTCCCACCATATACTGCCAATACTTGCTCTAATTTTATGCTTATAACAAGACTTTCTCCCGTAATGCATTGCTCACATTTGCTTGCTTTCATATCTACTCTGAAGGTTGAAAGTAAAATTGTCTACCTTATATAAAAGTAAACTGTTTTTAGAAGCATAGTCTATGTGTTTATTTTTCAAGATCAAAGATAGCAGCTTCTATTTTAGTGAATCCCTGTAATGTTTTACATTGAGCTAGACACTTCACAAGTATTTTCTCAAATCCTCACAATAACTTGCAAGGTAGTTACTACTCTGTATTTATTAGAGGAGAAAACTGAGGCACTGAGAAGTGAAATAACATGAGCTCATACGTGGTGAGACTTGGCTTCACACTTAAATCTGTCTGATAAGAGCACTTTCCACTACCCTACTCCATTTTCTCACAAACTCAGTGTCTACCTTCACATTAGTCAGTGTTTGCTAATCTTTGTGATTTTAATAAGCATATATAGGTTTTAACTATATACTTATATAGTAATTGTAGACCACATGAAAATATTCGAATTTAGGAAGTATTACGTACAAACATAGAGAACCGATGGTGTCTTGATTAGGTCAACAATTGAACATTCTTCAAATGTCATTCCAACTACTATTTGTACACTTGAACCATGGAAACAAAACCTAATTAATTTGTTAATTCTATCATGTAAAACCAATCATGTTTCAATATCCCTATATCACCACAATTAAGTTAACCTAGAACAGGTACTTTCATTTATTCTACAAAATACAGAGAAACAAAACCAAAGTGGTTGTTTTGCCTAATTACTGAACTTCTGTTTTTAATGAAGGAAGCTGCTTCCTAAGAAAAGGTGTCACTCCTTGCAAAGAAACAGGGGCTATAATGGAGGCAGGTCCCAAGCATGGTGAGATTTAAATCCAAAAAACATCCTAGTGACTTGTTTGCTCACAAATGTGAGGGTATGCACACACATGTTTGTACATAATTTTTTAAGCACCATGTCCAAAGAAATTAGAATGGAAAGTATGAGCCAAAGAAGTACTGACGCTAGGATATGAAGTGGGAATTAACAACAAATGAGGAAAGAACAGATTTCACTTGGAATAGAAAATGTAACATGATCCTACCTTTCCCTTTTTTGCTGCAAAATCCTTCAGCCTTGGCATTTGTCTTCAATAGTTACAAATCCTCAGAAGGAATTTGGCCTAATTTCACAGATAACACTTGAGTACGTCCCCATGTAGATTTGTATTTTGCGGATTTTTCTGTGACAAATTAACATTCCATACTGGTTCTCACTGCTGCCTGACATTTCACTGTCAAGTCCTTCTGGTATAGGCTGCTATATGTTAAGAAATGACAAATGAATTATAATATATAGTTGAGTAAAACACAAGCACACTGTGATTTTACCCCCCTAAAAAAAGTCACAATCTACAATCTACAATACATTTTAAGACAAAAATACCTGTGCTCCTGATACCTTATATTAGCACAAGTGATCAGAAGTTAATTCCAGATCATTGCTTATCCCAAAGCAAAGGAACTTGGAGTTTAGTTCTGATTAACTCACAAAAATGTGATAAAAATAAAGAATTCTCATTTGTTATTCATTTTAACAACCAATAATTAATGTATACTTTCCAAGAAAAATCTGATTTATAAAATTTAATGGAGACATTCTATTAACATTATGAGGCCATACCTTTTAAACTTTCAGATGTTTTCATGTGGAACTTATTATAAAAATATTTTCTAGATTTACATTAGCTGTAAAATATATTTATTACAAAACAGATGAGCTTGTATTATATTTTATTTTTAGAGACTTTTAGAGGAGATTTTTTTCATAACTTCTTATGATCGAGGCCTGCCTCTAAGAGAAGAGCTAATCCTATTTTGTTTATCTCAGGACCTTGTTTTGCTGAGATTTACTTTTTTTTCAGAAACACCATGGTGCTAATGCATTTGGCATTTCAGGCAGGAATTAACAACGCATCCTCTAAAGATCTAGCATTTAGTCAGAGTCAGCAGATCTAGGTTTAAGACCTGACTCTACCACTAACTAATCCATGTCACCTTGGGAAAGCGTTTTAACTTCTCTGAGCTTCTTTCAGTATCTGTTCAATGGAATAATAACTATAGCTACATGTCATTCACAGGGTTCACATGAAAGAATGAGATGTGAGAGTACTTAGGGAATCTGCCCATTCCCTAATGTCTGAGAACTTTATGCATGGCTGACATGGGGTTAGCAAAGAAGGAAGTACTCACCTATGTTCTCAGTCACAAATTTCTAAGATTTTCTATATTTCAGCAATTTGGCAAAAGAGTCAAAAGAGGAAGAATAAATTTCTTGTATTTAACTTTCAGATACTTCAAGATCTGTTACCTCTGCAAAGACAATCTCAGTCTATGTTTCCCGAGCAATAATTTTCTCTTCCTCTCTCTCTCTTTTTTAAAGCCAACATTGGAAGGGACTCCAAATGTTCTTAATTCAAAACCAAGAAGTGAAAGATTAGAAAGAATTAGTTAAGTTATAACCGGTGGCCTAGTTGCTCCAACAAAGAATAATAATTTCTTATAGGCAGTGTGCGCAACATTCATCATCAGCAAAGATTTGGCACCCCCAGAATCCCATCTTAAAAGTTACTATCAAATGAGATAATGTGAAATACTGGATAATATATTATTTTGTCTTGCTGTGTGAAAATATCATAACTACCCCTAGTCTTATTATTTTTCCTTATTGACAGTTTAGAGAATTTTAAAAGTGGAAATATTCAAAGGCAGTTTAGCTTGAGAATTTCAGGATATGGAAACTAATGACTAAGAAATTTTACAGGGTTTCCTCAAACCAAGCATTTAATTCTTGAGGCAAATTGCTGTATTTTGGATAGCAAAAAATGATCCTTCCTCTCAATACTTTTATGGAGAATAAGAAAGTAGAGAAAGGGAGAAAGGATTTATGCTCAACACTTCTGAGATAGAGGACCAGATTTACTCTCCCATCTGAAACAACTAAAAAAAAAAAAATCAAGCAAAAAAATGCAAAACCGTTTTCAAGACAGTGAACATCAGGTGATGAAAGCCAGTGACCCCTGAGATATGGGAGGCGACAAGGCAAGCCCTGTGTTTTCCCAGTTTACTGCTTTGAGAGAGTTTCCATGCCACACTGTGGAGAAAGAGCACCCAGGTAGAGCCCCGTGAACTACCCAAGCTGAGGAGACAGAGCTGAGAATCTAGGGAGCACAGGGCAACCAGAATTTGTAGGTCAGAGTACCAGAGAGGAAAAAGCTGCACAGAAAGAGAGCCCCAGAGATGTAGAGAGTCCCCCTTAAAGATTCAGCCTAGTGCTGATAAGAGCACATACATGATGAAACTACCTGTGATTGGCAGGTAGTTAGAATTAGACAGGAGGAAGCCACAGTGCTAGGAATAGTGCCTATTCCTGCCGTCCAGACTGGAAAACTTCATAATTACTGAGCATTGGAAAGAATATGCAGAAAGGACTTGCATTAGTAGTGGGGAATAAGTAACACTAGAATAAGTGTTACTTTGGTTCATGTTTTTCAAACATCACTTCCTCTGCTATTTAGCTTTTGGTACATGTTCTCAACATCTAAAAGATGTATCTAATTCATTGTGACACTGCATCTAAAATGAATTTTAAAAAATACTCATGTTTTGAGTCATTCTACTTGTATATTTTTTCTGCTTACTTGCATTTTCAGAATTTAGCACTCTTAATTTCAAATTTCTTTAAAGATAAATCATTTATGGTATTTTTAAAGATTTTTTTTTGAACATGAGTACACTTAAGTGGTTCAATAACAAAATAATAAAAAAAGACATATCATGAAAAATCTCTCTCACACCTATCCTCATTTCCCCCAGGTTTCTACACCATTACATACAATAACCACTTTTAGGCGTCTCTTGTGGATTTTTCTGGTGTTTATATATAAGGAATCACACTTTTATTTCTTACACTAATTGTAACATACTATATACACACTGTATTATGCTGGTTTTACTTTACGATTTATTTTGAAGATCTTTCTACTTCAATATACAAAAAGCTTCTTCATTCTTTTTTAAAAAATCACCTTCTTTATTTCCTGATTCAAAAACAATTACAGTTCCCAGAATGTAAATGCAATCTCAAGTTGCATTAAGAAAGATATATGTAGAACATGTGAACCTGTTTGCTCTAATGCAGTCAGACCACATTCTAAACAGTATGTCCCTTTCTGGATAATGTCTGTACTTAAAAGGGATGCCAGGAACCTGGATTGGAAAGGCAACCAAAATGATGTGAGACTCAAAATCCTCAGATATGAGAAATAGTTCAATGTACTCAGCTTAAGTCTTAATGGTTTTCTCTTCAAATAATCAAAGGGCTGACACATGAAGAAGAAAAATGCATCCTCTCAGGTTGCCTAAGGCAAAATAAGAGCCAACTGGTAAACTTTTCTGGGAGTCATATTTCCAATTGACATGGTGAAAAATGACAGGCAATTAGAAAAGTTTGGCCCTGGAATGGTTTGACATATGAGATGAGTTTTCTTTTCTTTTTTCTTTATCATACATTATCATTTTAAAATTTTTTGTGTGTGTGTGTCTTATTTTAATTTTTCAATGAGAGTTGACATCTAATATTAATTTGTATTAGTTTGAGGTATATTCATTCTTTTTTACAGTTGAATAGTATCCCATTTTATGGAATTTATTTAATCAGTTCTCAGTTGTTAGATATTTGTTTTCAATAATTTTCTCCTAAAAAAATATTCCACAATAAAAAACTTCATTTCTTAGGTGTATAGACATATCTGTAGTATAAATTCTCAGAAATGAAATTACTGGGTCAAGGGTAAAATGCATTGGTAGTTTTGCCTTCTATAAGGGTCACACTGGTTTGTACTTGTGCCAATAATGTATAAAAGAGCCTATTTCCCCACAGACTTGCCAATTGAGTGTATTCACTTTATGTGTTATAAATAGGAAATTCCCTATTTTGTTAATACTCTAATACATTCTGATTTTAAGTATTTTTAGATAGAATGGAATGCTGAAATTTAAAAAAATTAGAGTTCTTAAATACATTTCTATGCCATCAAAAACACTGATTTACTTCCTCTGAGGAAAAAAAATTAGTACCAGAAATGAGGCCTGTGAATATTTTATGTGCTTATTCCATTTATTGATATTTTAATTTAGTGGAATGATTATTGATATGTACTAGTCCAAGCTCGAAACACATATTTAAAATTTTTTCACTATAACAAATTCTTTCAAATGGAAATTAGTATGAATACAAAAACTCTTCAAGTTGTTTAGCATCAGTGTAAAAATAAAAATAAAAACAGAAGTGAGAGCAGCAATCACTAGTTCATCACTGAAATGTACAGTTTGAAATAGAAGTGCCTAAGTAATTACGTAAAATAGAAGTGCCTAAGTAATTACGTAGTGATTACTTGTGGAAAGTATTACATTCAGCAATCAGGATTGGTCCTAGACCGTCAAAACAGTGGTTGTTAACTGCCATCATTTATGTACATGATGTTTTTCAGTTCAAAGCACTATGTAAATGTAAGACATCAATTTTTTTACTAAAAAACACACTACAATCAGGTATGAGACAGACCTTGCCTGTGAAACCTGAGACCTCAGCAACAAATGTGGATTATTTGCCTGATGGTCTGAGTATTCTAGGTCTCTGGTTCTCAAACTGAGTCCTGTAGAATCTGAAGTTTCTAAAGAGGCTCTTAAGGGGCTCATAAATATTTTATTACAATTTCCCATTAAAACTATGACTGTGATTTTAAAAAACAATCTAAAATAGTGTAACTGATATATAAAACAGTATGGCAGTTCCTCAAAAAATTAAAAATAGAATTACCATATGATCCAGTAATTCCACCTCTGGATATACACCCAAAAGAATTGAAAGCAGGGTCAGAGATATTTGTATATCCATGTTCATAGTAGCATTATTCACAATAGCCAAAATGTGGGAGCAACTTATGTCCATCAAGGGATAAATGGATAAACAAAATGTGATACACACACACACACACACACACACACACACACACGCACACACACTGGAATATTCTTCAGCTTATAAAAAGTAAATTCTAACAAATGCTACAATATGAATAATCTTGAACATGTTATGCTAAGTGAAATACATCAGTCACAAGACTAATACTGTATTATTGCACTTATGTAAGGTACCTAGAGTAGTCAAATTCATAGATCCTAAAAATAAAAGGGTGGTTGACATGGGTGGTGGGAGAGGGAAATAGAGAGTTCTTTAATGTGCATAGAGTTATAGAGTTTCAATTTTGCAAGATGAAAAGAGTCATGGAAATTGGTTGCCCAACATTGTGAATACACCTAACGCTTCTAAAACTGTACACTTAAAATGCTTAAGATGGCAAGTTTTATGTTATATATTTCACTATATTTTTGTAAAAATATGAACTCTCAAATGTGTTATATAGGAATATCTGGAGGTCATCAACGAATTGATACTAGAGCTGTGAGATACTTCATTTTTATACAGACTTCAGAATAAATCTTCCCCTGCCATTTGTTTGAGTATCCAGAAAGTCAAGCTATTAAATACCTGTCAGAATGTGGATGAATCAGAATGTTCTTTACATTTTATAGCCCAAACAAATCCAGACATAAATTATATGTTAAGGCCTTCTACAAACCCTGATTTCATATTTGGGCTGATTAAAACAGCTTCTTTGTTCTTGCTGATTGATTTGCTAAAATTAAATGCTATAATTTGATGTTATAAATTAAATTCACACTATATAACAGTCCGTCCTAAGATTTTGTTTGAGAAAAGGCAAACAATCCCATGGCTAAAAGTATATAGAAAGTGTTTTCTCTTATATGAACTACTGAAACATGTTTAAGATAGCAAAAAAGGGGAAGTCAATTCTATAGGTAGAAATTTTTCATTGAGAAAAAGAAGCATGAAAATGAATACTAACAGGAAAATATGAGTTGATAAAATGGAGAAAAATAAGAATTTAATAAAACTTACAGTTAGATCATGTAGGACAAGTGTCTATAGGTACAGCTGAATGTATATATTTCATAGATCCTGAGTTAAAAATATGGAATGATAATATTCAGACCTCATATATAGGGTCCAAGAATTCTCTGTTTTTAAATCTATTCTGTTCATATTTATTTCCCACTTCAAGACATTTATTTACTATAGGAAGAAAATATAAAATCATGGCAAATAACTATTGATAGGTTAATCCAATATGTATGACTAGCTGAGGAAAAAAATTAACCAGACAGAAATGATTTGGAGCAAAAAAAAAAAATTATACTTATTAATACATGTTATTCTATCACATTAGAGATAAAACATATAAAACATCTCTTGAAGCCTATATAAAGACATTTGTCAATGTCTATAATTTAATATCAGACTAAAATTTAAATTGTTTAGTAACAAATCTTTCAGAACTGAACCAAGAAACTATGACATGATATACTCATCCTTCACTCCTAAATATCTTTTTAAAATCTATGGATTAGATGAATGATTTCTCTAGTGGCATGGAAAATTGAAAGTTTAAGATTATTCTTCACTTATTTGTGGTCATGGTGAGGTATTAAGCAATCAAAAGCAGGGACTGTTTTTAAAAGCTAAATAAGCAGAGGGGGAAGGGAAATGAAGCAGAATTCCTGGACCGTGAAGCAAACAACTTTTAGTACACTAAGACCTGCCTGTTTTATTTGTCCTGAAAATAGAAATAGACTGTAGTCAGAACAGTAAAAGAGGAGGTACATAGTTTTAAATATGAATTGTAGTTATTTTTGCTTATCTAAAGAGAGGGATCTTGAAGTTGATTTAGATACCAAAACTATGATTTGAAATTAAACATCAAATACACAGCCATCAGAAAAAGAGTCAGCACACTATAACTTTCCACCCATAAAATAAAAATAGTATGTTCTTTGAGGAAAATTCTACAATGGATTGGAAGCAAGTCATATGCTATCAGCCTTCGCATATCCTTTAAGTCACAAGGTGCAGGTCATAAGTTCAGAAGCCAAGGATCGTATTAAATTGAAAAGTGCCCAGAAAAAAGGCATGCATAATGAGATTAACATTAAAAAGAAAATTTTTTAGAATAAATAATATTCAAAGCTTACTTGCATTAAACAGGACTACATACAAAAATCTGCTTTAAAATCTTTATACATAGAGATATATACTGCTAGAGAAAGATATTTAAGATGTATTGCCCACGATAAGGGCAGGATACAAAATGGATTGTTCATTTTTACAAAATACGCCAAAAAAAAAAAACCAACAAAAAACTTAGGCCTCAATTAAAGATTTTTATTCATTACTGCAGATCCTACCATTAAATAAGAATATTTCCATTAATTTTAATGGGAAAAAATGATGATACACTCTATCTTACCTCAAGATACTTAAACAATTTTCACGAATAGAAAAATCTATTAATAGAACAATGAAAACAAGATGATATAAGTGTTTGAAAGTAAATAAATACAGCTTGCACATAAAGTACAGTAAGAGAAATTATATCATGTTCATCAAAAGTGAAAGATTTCTATTTTGATGAACTAGAGATATGAAGGTTTTTTTGAAACGGGGTGAAAGTACAGATGATTGATTTTTATGCAGATGATTTTTTGATGGCCAATGGTTATCTGGCACTCAAACTGCTCACATCAGCTGAAGAGTTATTGTCATTATTGTGAAAAGTTTCTAATCTGAAGAAATATACTTAATATATATGCACAGAAGTTAAGTTTTGTTGAGATGAGAGTATAAGCCACTTTCACTTTCTAGACTATTTTCATATTTATTATTTACAACAAGCATGTATTTCAATTCTAATATGTAGCTAAAAATTGATACCCTTGTATAAAGCTGATACAAACTGACAGGAGTAGTGTTCAAAATTAAACTGAAAAATTAAAAACTTTTACTCTACAAAAGACAATGTCAAGAGAATGAGGAGACAAGCCATAGGAGAAAATCTTTGCAAAAGACACATCTGTTAAAAGACTGTTATCCAAAATATAGTACAAGGAACTCTTAAAACTCAATGTCAAATATATGGTGACAGAAAGAAATCTAACTACGGGCAGTGAACACACAATGCATATATATGCAATATATATATATATGACTTACTGTTGAATTGTACACTTGAAAATTATTGGATTTTGTTAATCAATGACACCATAATAAATTTTTTAAAAAATTATTAAAAAGAAAGCAAGCAACCAGAATAAAAAATGGGCCAAAGACCTTAACAGGTACCTTGCCAAAGAAGATATACAGATGTTAAATAAGCATAATAAAAGACACTCCACATAATATGGCACCAGGGAAATGCAAATTAAAACAACAATGAGATACCACTACATACCTATTAGAATGGCCAAAATCTGGAACACTGACAACACCAAATGCTGGTGAGGGTGTGGAGTAACAGGAACTCTCATTCATTGTTGGTGTGAATATAAAATGGTACAGCCACTTTGGAAGACATTTTGGCAGTTTTTTACAAAGCTAAACATACTTTTACTGTATGATTCAGCAATCACACTCCTTCATATTTATCCGAAAGAGTTGAAAACTTACGTTCACACGAAAACCTACACACAGATGTTTATAACAGCTTTATTGATAATTGCCAAAACTTAGAAGCTACCAAAATGTCCTCAGCAGATAAATAGATAAATAAACTTTAGTATATCCAGACAATGGAATATTATTCAGCACCGCCCCCCCCCACCACCAAAAAACAGAGCTATCAAGTCTTGATAAGTCATGGAGGAACCTTAAATTCATATTGCTAAGTGAAAAAGCCAATCTAGAAAGGCTACATAGTGTATGAGTCCAACTATATGACATTCTGGAAAAGACAAAACTTTAAGACAGTAAAAAGATCAGTGGTTGCCAGGAGGGAGGGGCAGAAAATTGAATAAGCATCACGTAGAGGATTGTTAGGGCAGTGAAACTACTCTATATGACACTATATTAGAGTCTACATCTCATTATACATTTGTCTAAACCAGTAGAATGTAAAACACAAAGTGCGAATCCTAATGTAAACTATGGATTTTGGGTGATTATGATGTGTCAATGCAGGTTCATCAGTTTTAACAAATGTATCACTCTGGTGAGGCATGTTGATTATAGAAATGCTAAGCATGTGTGGAGAGAGGGGCTATATGGAGAATCTCTATCTTCCGCTCAAATTTTGCAGTGAAGCTAAAACTGCTCCAAAAAAATTCTTAAAAAAATTAAATTGATACATATTCTTATACATAATATTTAATATTTGAAAAAGGAGATATTTTATTCATGTATTATATGTACATTTACATCATATGTTTATATTTTTTTAAATGGAGTAATGATTATAATGTGATGTTCTATGGGAAAAAAGCAGGGATCTCAGTTGTGGGCATATTATGTCAAATATGTAGAAAAACAGCTGGAAGGACTCACCCGAAATATTAGTAACTGGTTGCCTCTAGGTGGGAGGATTATAGCTTTTTTCTTCTTTGTACTTATTACCTTGCTTACTTTATACTTAAAAAAATTTTTTTTTCGCCTAAGCATATACTACAACAGAAAAAAAAAAGTATCTTCTCCCACCACCCAAAAAAACCCAGGCTGCAATATGTATGAATCTTCTAAATCATCATTAAACCTGATCTCAATGCATAGAGATGGATGACTGCGCAAATAAAGGCTAAAACAAATTAAACTAATAAGTGTTATTTTTTTAATAAATAGGTTAGCATAAGATTTCACATTTGTGAGCCTAATTTCAAGTCAGCCTAACATAAAACACCAACATTTCATTAAGTAAATAAGTAAACAAGTAAATAAATAAAAATAAGTAAATAATATAAAATTCTGGTCATTTTTTCAGATTTTTTTCAAAGAAATGGGGAGGGACTCCTCGGTTCTTAACACACTACATCATTTTGGTCTAAATGATAAGAAAATACACCAGGAAATGAGTATTGCAGGAGCATGGAAGGTGATAATAGCAGAGATACAACAACTCTTGGGAATGAGAGGAATAAAGTAGGGGTGGAAGAGAGAAAGAAAGAGAGAGAGAGAAGAAGAGAGAGTGAGAGATTAGGAAAGTTAGGAGGCTCCTGGAGGAAGAGGAGGGGCAGACAGAGGTTAGTTAGTCAGGTATTTTTTCCAAATGACCAGTGACTACCACACAAAGGCGGTTGTGAAGGTTTCATGAATTAATTCGTCATATGCTTGCCATACTAGGCACTCAATAAAAATTAACTGTTATTACTGTCGATGGTTATATTGTGAATTAATGCATCAGCATTCTTGTAGACACATTAGTCTCCTGTGGTTTTGGTTAGTGTGCATAGATGCCCTCGAGCCCATTCTAATCTGGATATTTTAATATACTGAATTTCCAAGTCTCTAAAATAAGGACCAGACACTGGGACATACTGATATTTTACTGGATTGCCACCTTATGCAGATCAAAAGTTTTCTAAATGAGAAATAAAAATTAGCAAATACCAAATTTATACTCCTTGACTCTTAATTTAGTGCCAAATAACTTAATGATAAGGATTTAATTTTGAAGTTGACAAAAAATGCAATAGCTTAGTAGATCTTTAGAAGTCTAATAATGTCTGTTTCATATTTTGAGTAGGTATGATATTTGAATTTCATTAAACATGTATAATATTAAAAAACAACCTTTGAAATTAATAATTACAACTTTAGCCACTTAGTGATCTAATAGTTGAGAAAGAGGAAAGCAGCCCCTGACATCTGGGAGCTGGCCTGGAACTCAAAATTAGGCCATGGTGTTCTCTTCTTGAACATAAAAAATTTCACATGATATCAACATCATATAACGCCACTCTGTGACCATGATGGATCAAGATAAAAATGAGACCTCCCCATGATCATGTCTGAATATAGACAAAACATGAAATTGTCCAAGCCTCAAATATACCAAACATCTCCCTATCCTAGCTAATATGAGTGACCGCTATTCTTTACTAATTCAAGCTTTAGCATGGAACTGGTCTTCCCTTCTTTTAGATAAGATTTATTAAAATCTCTAATCATAGATTATCTCCTCAATTCCCCACAGTCTCCAATCTGGAGCAAATTTCTACTTCCTTAAATGCCCCCCAAATCACCTAACATAATCCCAATCTATAAGTTTTCGCTAACATTCTTTTCTTGTGACATCCCACAGTTCCTTCTGTCATCTTCTCTCCCATACTGCAATAAGTAATCAAGCCAACTGTAAGTGTATTCCTGATGGTTGCTGGGTAAAGGACATTGACATAGTTATATTTTAAATATATTTATCAATTTCTAATAAGCAGTTCACTTTGGCTTTGATGAAACAGATGAAAAGTTACATTCAGGAACTCAGACTTTACTTTTTAGTTCCTGCATAGAAATAAAATTATAATCCTATTACAATTCAAATAGGCCTTTCTTCCAAGTTAGTCACATTAACTTTAACCACAAACTGTAAATCTCTGATGGCAAGTTAATGGAGCAGCAATGTTCCAAGAGAGAGCTACAGCAATTCCTACTCATCGATTACAGTCATCAGCTTCACATGCAAATTGCTCATAGCAAGAGACAACTCATTGTGACTTTTTTTTAAAAAAAAGTCTTGATTGTGAACAATTTTGATCTTTAGCTGTGAGACAACCTACATATCACAATTTTTCTTGGTGTTAAGATAGTTGTTGGTTAAGTAGGGAAACAGACACTCAAGAACACGAAGCTGATAGCCCTTAGTCCTTTTGTACCAAACACTATTATTTAGTATTGGTTCTTATGAGAGCTTTTTCAATGCTCTAAGGACAGGCACATTTGTATTATCCACAATTCAATCACTGAAGATCCTTGAAAGAGTGACAGAGTAAGCCCTTTTACATGCCACATTCCAAAGATCAAAAAGTGCAAATAACCAGGTTTTGAGGGGTTAGAGGGGTCAGTGAATAAGATGGCATAAGATAAGCTAATTATTTTATTGGCTTCCTAGTAATCATATATGTTATTCAAGTCAACAAATATCTGTTGTTTGTTGAATCTAATTGTTATTCCTGTTGGTGATCCTGGTGCATCACTGCAAGGTCAAGAAGTGCCATGTAAATCTTAAAAACAAACAAAAAATAGATAAAGGTGTGTGTATTTTAGGGACAAAGGTATTTAATTATATAGTTTATTCTTTTGAAAGTTAATAATCCATGCAAATTATATATTGTGACTCACTCCTCAGCTCTTCCAGATAAATGGAAACTTGCTGCAAATCCACTCTAGTGTTCAGTTGTAACACTCTAACCAAACTCTGAGTTGCTCTTAATTTGTTGGAACCCAAACAGAAGCCTGTTACCAATCTATAGTCAGGAAGGCATGCATGCTAAATTGTTTTCCAAAAGTAAATGGTGTTCAATGTGAGCTGTGCATAGTGACTTCCTTCTAAAGAGTAGTGTGTGGGAAAGGGGAGGGAGGAGAGTAATTTTCCAGTGGAGAAACCTGAGAAACGCTACTTCAGCCAGGTTTCCAAAATCAGTATCAACAGCCACAAACTAAGCTGATAGTATGATACGCTTGATATGAAATGATGAAAATGGCACTTTATTTCTGTGATCTTCCTCTCATAAACCTATAACCCAGTCTAATCATGAGAAAACCAGCAGATGAAGTTCAATAGTATCCTACAGTATATTTGACCAGTAGTCCTCAACTGTCAAGGTCATCAAAAACATGGAAAGACAGAGAGACTATCACAGCAAGAGGGGTCTAAGGGGGCATGACAACTACATGTAATGTGGGATCCTGGAGCAGAAAAAGGATATTAGCTTAAAAACTAAGAAAATCCGAATAAAATGTAGACTTTCATTAACAATAAATAAATAAATGGAGGTTTTTTACTCCTATTACTTTGTAACATACTTGTTTCAGAAAATGTAGTTAGAGTTAACAATCTGTGGCTTTGGGATTGAGTAAAGTTAAGTAACAAGTTCTTGTGCATGATGGCTATTTTTCCTTAGTGTCACTGTTTTAACCAACAAAACGGGACCTGGGCCAGAAGATAATTTGTAACAAGGATATTTTCTTCTGAGAAAAATTATTTTTGCTGTTTTTTCTTGAAATATAGTTGTTTTAAAAGAGACATGTGCTGCTTACAAAAAAAAATAAATAAATAACTGTTGAACCCAATGGTCAACTACAAATCTAAGAATTACAAATCACATTGTTTTTCAGGGCATTGAGTTCCTTCTTTAAAAATGTTTATTATAGTAAGACCAATTAAGAAACAATGAATGCTGAGTGGAAAACTACAAATAGTTTAATGTTATAAGCTCCTGTTATTTTCTTCATCCAAGTTACACATGAATGGGAAATAGCTTGTTTACAAATAATAGTGTTCAGGGTAAAATATTTGGAAATCCGGCAGAGCATTCTGTTATGATTTTAAGCTTCCTAAAACCATCAACAAGATTTGATTACCTTTGAAAATAATGAAGATGTTGATGATTAAAGTGATGACTAGTTTTGAGAGGGAATAATTGGTCAAATATTTTAAAATTGGCATGAATTCCTCAAATACTCCAAATGTTCAGTTAGAAATAAATGAGATCCTCCCTGGAATTATTTTTAGTAGTTATTTCTCAGATCACACCGAGGAATTCTTTTCATTTATATTTGATTTAATATTACATCTGATGTACAAATTTCTTCATTTCGATCACCATGTGAAATAATAGAAAATTTAATTGGCCGAATCTCTTCCGAAGAATCTTAAGTCATTTCTTAATCTGTGCATGTTGGTGAGAAAAATAATCATTAATTCTAAACAAAGTCACAATGTTATAATTCACTGAATCCTTCACTCTAGGGCAAAACATCTATTGTTTATCTTTCTGATTTTCACTGACTCTAGCACAATGCTTTTCATATAGTAAGTACTTATGAAGTAGTAAAGTAATAAATGAATAATTTAAAGAACATACTACTTCAACATTATTACACAAGGTCTCTGAGTCATCTAAAATTTCCATTCACTAACACGATGTGCTCAATATAAAAACTTTTTCAAAAATGCAAGTTTGTTTTCACATCTAAGGTTCGATGCAATATCTTCAAAGCTGTATATATATACACTTTCACATATAAATACATATACTTAATACATACACAAATTCATTTACAAATGTGTATTTCTATTATGCTTAATGTGTATTATATATTATACTTAATATGTCGCATGTATTATATTCAATACATATACAAATTCATACACTATTTTACTATTTTGTAGAGTATCTGAATTGAATACTTGAAAGCCGGGTACCAAGAAACTCACACTAAGGCTCAAATGGCATAGATACTACCAGGCTTAGAACAAATCTATAGAGAGAATGGCCAACTGTTGGGAAAATAATTCCCCTGCCAGTCATCACTTACACTGAAACCAGGAAGAGCAGTCAAATTCAAATCAATTATTTTTCTCTTTAATAAGGATATTTTGTAAGAGAGAAGGATGAAACAAATGACTAAGATAATTTTTGAGTTATACGAATTAAACTGGATAGGTTATTTTTAAAAATCAGCTGGAGTTAGCATATCTTTGCTCATCACCACTGTAAAGATGGGTCATGTTCCTTAAGTCTGAGAGAGAGAATTTTTAGCTTCTTTCAGCCCTGGGAAGACAACAGGAAACTACAGGGACAATCTGGTGGCAGAGAACCAGAGAACGTGGGGATGTTCTGAAATCAGGGAGAATCAGATAAGACCCATGCCTGAATCCACCTGGGTCCTCAGTGTTCCTAAAGACAACAACAGGGACTAGGCTCTATAGTAGTACTGTGGGGTCTTTGAAGGAAAAGCAAGGATGCAACCATTGAAGACAACGGGCCAGGACTAACTTGTTTTCTTAGACATAGGAACCCAGAATTCTTGTGTAATCCCATGGAGGGAAAGAAGGAGCCCATAAATAACTGAGGTTGCCTTTCCCCCATACCTCAAAGCAGATTAAATTCGATTTAGGAAAATAAAGGTCTGTGACTTTTTGTAGCCTACTGTTTAGTACCCACCCATTAAGTATGGTTTTTAATCTCTCAATAAAGAAGATTGGACTAGAGTAAAAATACAACTCACTGTAAGAGCATTTCCAACTACTTTTATTAGTACTTTCTGTTCTTGGAGTATGGTAGTCATTAAATCTTTACTATATTTCTTCAGATCAAGAATAGATTCTAAAGGGCACAAGATGAATTTTTTCCTCCATGTCATGTAATTTATCTTAATATTGATTTCACACTACCTTCACTAGATAAGTAAATATAAACAGAAACCCATGGCTTTTCCAGCCCTCACAATAGAAATTAAACAAAATTATAAGACAAACGGATTAACAAAAAGTATGCACTAAATAGAAAAAGGGAACATTGCTGTCCCTGCTTCTCATTAAAGTCTTCTTACAAGGTGATTACAATGGTTGCTCAGTTTACAAAGAAACTTGGCTTATTTAGGACTGCGTTCCCTCTGTAACATTTTCTACCTGTTCATGATCATCTCTTTATCTGGTATCCTTTAAAGGTCAAGGGCTTCTAAGCAGTCTCTCTGGGCTTTAGTTATCTTGAGGACAATAAATTTTCTCATATGCTTTTTCCCTAAAATGCGACTTTCATTCTTAATTTTTAATCTGTTTTTTTTTTCTTTCCAGTTTTGTTAATAGCCTATATATTCATTAAGTTTATTTCTGGGTTTCTCTCATTGTCTCTGTATTTGATGCTCTGTATTTGAAGCATTGGAAGATCTCTTGGAAGAAGAATAACTCTTTTAATTTTGCACACATGGGCTCGACAGCTCTGTGTAGCTATTTAGCCCTAAACCAAAGGACTGTCAAAAAGTTTTGAAAGCAGAGAAAGTATTTTTAGTCACCTCTGAAAAACATTGGTGGTGATCATATTGTTTTTTGGCATAATCTTTGCCTAGAAAGCTGAAAGCAAAGGCTCTTCCTTGACGTTTTCTTTCTCTTCCTCTTCTGTAGAAAAGAGCTGTTGGTCCTCACTCACTGCCTCCATTTCCTCACCTCAACCATTTCCAATTGGTATTCTACCCAATTGTCCCACTAAGCTGCTTGTACTACTCTTAAGTCACAATGACTTTCGAATTGCTAAATTCAATGAACATTTTCAGTTCTCCTTTTATGTAGTCTCTCAGCATTTGACATACACTTGACTGCTCTCTCCTCCTCGAAGCACTCTCTCCCTTTGGTTCTATGACCTGAAAGCTTCTTCAAGTCTACTTTTGACTCTCTTCTTCTATCAGATTATTGAATGTTGGAGTTCCTCAAAGCTCTATACTAAATCCTCCTTCTCAGATAACACTAGCCTAGATGATTACATCTACTACCATGGTTTAATTACCACTTATGTGCTGATGACACCAAAGCCACTTCTTTAGCCCAGACTCTTCTGAATTCAGGACCATGTATCCAACTGTCTGTTGAACATTGTCAAGAACTATGAGATTTTACCTTACCTTTAAGCTAATTAGTTAACCTGCCACATTTTCATAGGTGCTAGCAGAAAATATGAGACTCCTGGATCAGAAATAAAGGATTTATTACTAATAGCAAAGGCAGCATGAGCCTCATGTTTGCATCTGTTACCTTCCCCCTGACCCCACCTCGAGATCTCTTGGGAGTGATAGAGAAGAAGGGCCCAAATAGGTGCTGCTCACACAATGGGTTTATGTTCCAGCTGAGGAACTCTGACCTTAGGAAATCCCCATCTTTAAAAGGAACTAATAGTAAACCTGCCCAACCTTTGCCTTGAAGGGAAACATTATAATCCTAGACAGCAAATACACTTGCTCTCTGCCCTAAAGAGAAACACTATTTCAATCTTTTAAGACTGTTCGCTATACAAACATTCAAACATTCTTGAAAGGTGATTCAGCAAAAAAGCTGCCACAAGACCACAAAAATCCACAAAGAATTGTCTCTCAAAAGATATATTTCCCTGTTTCTTTAACATATACCTCATTTAAGGCCTGGTACATAGGTTTTCTTCCACTTACTGAATTATTTTGTTTTCAAATATATGTCCTTGGCACTTTGTGCATTGTGGAAAAGAATAAAGAAACAGAAATCCCATATCCAAAAGATAACTCATTATATTCCTTTCCAAACCTGTTTCTCTTCCTAGCTCAGTGAATGGAATCCAGTGCTGAAGTTGAAGCCTTAGGTCTTATCTTAAACTCCTCCTGTTTCCTTACTATTCACTCTCAACTGCATACATTCACTTCCTCACCAAGTCATACTGAATATATGGCCCATGAGATATGGAAACTCATATCCATTCCTACTTTTTAGCACCACTCTGTCTGTTCTTTAGTTTAGGCAGTCTATCTTGGGGAGTAGATGGAGTGTCTGGATTACTGCAGACCTGTATATTAATGAGACCACCTAACAAGAAATGAGAACTAAGAACAGAATCCTAAGGAAAACCAATGCGTAAGGAACAGAGTCAAAGGTCTCAAACACTACGTGGAGATCAAATAAGAAAACAATTGCAAAATGCCAATGGATTCGACAATAAGAAAGTCACATCAGCAAGAATTCCAATATAAGGAAGAGCAGTAACACTGGAAAGTAGTATAAGCATCTATGTAAGGTGGAGTGTTTGGAGGAAAGAGTTTAAGAGCTTATGTCCTCATCTGACAAGTAAGTAGTGAAGAAATATTGCTTTTAACTACTAAAACAAAATAGAGATTTAAGTACGTTGTTTATAGCTGCAGAGGTTGATCAAAGGAGGGACTGAGAATGGCAATGTAAATTTTTGTAGAGGGATTTAATAGAGTTAAATCTTCATCTTTCATATTGGGGAGTCAAAAGAAATTTTATCTAAATTTGTTTACTCAACAAACAGCAGTATGAATGTATTTATAAAAATAGAGGTAACCAAAGGAAGAACAGATAATAAAAACAGTTAAAACTAGTGGCCCCTGACAATAGAATTGATGTGAAAAAAAAAAATGGGGTGGAGGCGGGGAAACTATTGCTTTTCTTCATAAACTCATCTGTGCATCAATTTCCTCATCTGTAAAATGGAGACAGTAATATTTGACTTATAGATTTGTTAAGATTAACCTAAATGCATGTAAAGGGCTAAGAGTAGCATGAGTCACATAGTTAACATTTCTTTTATTCAATTATTTATTTTTTAAGGCTTTACACATATTTGATAAAGGACTTAAAAAGTGAGGAGAGATATTGAATGTGAATTGCTTTTTCTAAACTCTAGCTAAAGTGTGAGATGGGATATAGAAACTATAGTTGTTTTGTTTTAAGATTACAGACTATTGGATTTGCTTATAGATGGAAAGGTAGGAAGTAATAACAAAATAAGAGGTTGAAGGTACAAGAGAGGAGAGCTAACTGACAAAGTTCCTGAGATTTTTGTCTGGAAGGACAAGTCTGAGCCCTAATGACAAAATTCACAGTGCTGTAAGATTATGAGATTTGGGGCTATGGTTTATTCATTTTTGTAATTTTAGGGGTTAGCATAATGGTTGGAGTGAGAAGAATATTTCACCATACACTCTTCTTGAAACTTCTTGAATTTTGTAGAGATATATAAGTACCACCTATAAAATAAAGGATAGGACTTAAATTATTTAACAAAGTACCATACACAAATAAACTTTGTTTAAAATCCCCAAATTTACAATTCTTATTCCCTTTTTAAAAATCATTTGGATTTTGATTCCATCTCTATTATTTCTGAAATATCTATTTTGTGTGTTTTTCCAAATTATAAAACTTTAAAATGTTTTCTCAGAGTTCTATCTTCAGTGTAGAACAGAAGGACTTGGTAGCTTTCATGCAAGGCTTATTCTTGTTATATTCTTGTGCTTACAAAATCCTGTTAAATGGATATTTTTATTGAATCACATTGATAAAATTAGATAACGGGATAGTAATCTCAAATGAAATATTAAATATAATATAAATTATAATTTAATAATATTTCCTAAGAATCTTTAAATACTAGAAAACCACTTTGAAAAAAATGTCCTTTAATATTTAATAAAGAGAAAATTTACTAATTGCTGTACAACAGTCACATATTTAGGTTATGATTTTGGTATGTAGGGAATTTTCAGAAGTCTCAAATCATTAATCTAAGCTCCCAGTTCAAAAAACTAGAAAAAGAAGAGCAAGAATAAACCCAAAGCAAGCAGAAGGAAAGAAATAATAAACAACAGAAATCAATGAAATTGTAAAGAGATTTTAAAAAATCAATGAAGCAAAGAGAAGCTGGTTCTTTGAGACGATCAATAAAATTGACAAACCTCTAACAAGACCAACAGGGAAAAAAATAGAGGAGACATAAATTATCAATACCAGGAATGGAACAAAGGATATCACTACAAATGTTGCAGAAAGCAAAAGGATAATTAAGGAGATAATACAAATAACTCTACAAGCATACATTTGGCAACTTAGATGAAATGGATTAATTCCTCAAAAAACACAAACTAGGACAACACACCCAATATGAACTAGATCTTTTGAATAGCCTTATAACTATTAAGGAATATGTATTCATAATTTAAAATCTTTTGGAAAAAAAATCTCCAGGCCCAAAGAGTTTCACTGGAGAATTCTACTAAATGTTTAAAGAATAATTAACATCAAGTGCACACAATCTCTTTCAGAAATTGTAAGAGTAAGGAACACTTCCCAATTCATTTTATAAATCTAGTATTACCGTAATACTAAAACCAAACAAAGATAGTACAAAAAAAAAAAAACCCCATAGATTAATATTCCTTGTGAATATAGACACAACAATTCTTATCAAATATTAGCAAATATAATTCAGCAATATATTTTAAAATATAGCACCACCTAGTGAGTTTATTTCAGGGATACAAGGCTGGTTCAGTATTCAAAAATCGGTCTATGTCATCCTCCACATAATCATATCAATTGTTGCAGAAAAAGCATTTGACAAAATTGAACACTTATTCCTGATAAAAGCTTCCAGAAACCTGAGATTAGAGGGAAATTTCGACACTTGATCAAGAATATTTACAAAAATCTACAGACAACTCTGTATTCAGTGGCAAAAGACTGAATGTCTTCCCACTAAGTTTATGTCTTCCCGAACACAACTGCCCAGTGGAAAACTTTAAGGAGAAGCGAAACTCAGTTTGGCAATAAAATAAGGGTTTAAGAAAAGCCTTATAACAAGGTAAAACTCCTATGTTGATAATAAATGTATGAACCCAGAAGACTTCAAGGCTGAAAATAGAACTAATGACTGAAGTCAGCTAAGAAAATTATATTGTCGACTAGTTACTTTTCACAAATAAGAATTGTACCAGGTAAACAGAAGATGTCATTATAGTTATAATGCTTCCCTTAAAAACACCAAAACCTTAATATAAAGAAAGTTGTAGGCACATTTGAATGTATGCCTTTTAGAGGTAGTGAAGTACTCTTTTTAAAAATAATTTCCATCATTAAACCTGGTGTTCAGAAAACACTATTGAAAACTCTAAATATGGTTATAAGTGATATTCATATATTTGGAATACAGTGACTGGTTAAAGTTGCCATTCTCTTTTCTTCCTCAGAGCATTGTCCCTTAAAAAATCTGACTTATCACTTCTCAATCTTTTGGCTAAGATCAAGTATAAAAAATGTGACTTAAAAATGTTAGAATATTGTATAGTACTTTACTGTTGATGGAACTATATAATAAGAAAAATAATAAAAAATGACAAATAGTAATGTAAAAAGTACTGTGTAAATACTATATCCCTTTAAGATATATAAAACTTTGGGTGGTTAGTTAGTTTTATGAAATTCTTAGATTAATAAGAAAACATGCTTCTTTTGATTAGTTATCATAATTGACATCAGCCCTAAATTCTGGCCAAAGATATCAAAAAAAAATCTACGTTGGTACATGTAAATTTAGTTCATTTTAACTTCTATATTATTACTTTTTATAAATATAGCCCAATTTAGTCATTCTTTGCTGATAGACATTCAATTTATTTCCCATAATATTTCAGTGTTGCAAAGAATATTATTACACAATGTCAATTTTTGCTTATGTGCATGAGTTTCTATAGCATTTATAGGTAGAAGTAAAATTTCTGGGTGGTAAGATAAGTGTATTTTTTTCCTTAAAATTTTTTCTATGAACTATATCAAATATACAAAGGATACCATAAGATGCCCATGTATAATTTAAATAGTACTTAAAGTTATACCAGTGTATCTACTACCCTGCTTAATGATGTTTGGATTATAAAGAACATCATACAAAACATTTTTAAAACTTAAAATTAATAATAATGAAAGCATTTCATATAACATTTGTGATTCACATACAGGAACATTGATAGCTTTGAATAGATTTTTGAGGAAACAAGAAAAATTAAAATAAATATGGTAAGCATTCAACTCGAGATATAAAAAGCACAACAAAACAACTTAAAAAAAGGAAATCAAGATAAGGGCAGAAATCATTGAAATGGAATACTAAAAATAATAAAGAAGATTAACAAACTCATATCCAGTTTTCGGAAAAGATTAAAATGGTAGATCAAGAAAAAGGGAAAAAATACAAACAAACAAAATAGGATATTTCCCCAGAAAAGTCTGAGGACCACTAAACAGCACTTTTCTCTTAAATTTAAAAAAAAAAAAAAAAATTAAGCTTTAAAATCAAAACAGAATACAAATATCAACACTTACTTCCTCACAAAATGAAGCTTCATAACAAATCAGTGAGACCAAAATGATGTATGCCTATTTATGAAAGAAGATTTAATTAAATATAGATTAGTGGTTAGTGATTTCCTCTGGAAAACTGTGTTATTGTTGGAAAAGAAAAACACTCAACTGACTGTGACACTCCTATCATGAATCAATGAAGCCTTTAGTAATGTCGAGAAATATTTTTAAAATGACTTTCTATATTAATTAGGCTTGTGGTAGAACATCAAAATATCAAGGTCCCTATTTCTGGACATCTTATATGCCTACATTATTTGCTATCTTCCCTTCCTTTTTGGCCATGCTTGCTTCTGATTAGTTTCTAACTCTCATCTAGTCTGTTCCTACTTCCCAGAGAGCAATAAGACCTTAGTGAGAGGGAGCTGGGGAATCTTTGACCACTAATCCTTGGTCCAAAAAAATGTTACTGTCTCCACTTTATTTGGACCCAATAAGTTAGGACCCAGAATCACCTTTCTCTTTGTGCAATGCTTCTTTCATTATTTTATCTTTATTATATATATAATAGAGCTATATATAAAATATATAGTATAAAATAAATATATATGTATAGACGATGATGATATATGATAAATAAATAGATGATAGATTAGACAGATAGATATAAAACTTACAAATACTTGGAAATCAAGAATCTCTAGTTCATTACTGTAAAGAATTTATTGGGAAAAATGTATTTGACAGAGAAGTTAGTATGGATTTTCTCTTCTTCCTAGGAGTATTATCCAAAAATATATATCTTAAAAATTATCTTGCTGTTGGAAAGAAATATACTAATGATGAGAATGGACATCTGAAAGTCCCCAAAACATATAGTTTGACTTTTATCAGGATATGACCCTTAAGTATGAGAAATTATAGTGTTAAAGAACTCCAGACTAGGTCAATGCTGATTCTTGTTTCACTCTTTGGCTTTTTATTGTTAACAAATGATGGCTTAAAGGTCCTTCCACATATAAAATGCCATGATAGTTCTCTAAATAAATTTTACATTAATTAAAATATAATAGATGATCATCTGCTGGAATCCACAGGAAACACCTTTTAAAAAATGCCTTGTTTTAAAAAAATTCTCATTTACATGCTTTGGAATTGAATAAAAAATATATATGATCTTATGGTGGGAGAACAATTTTATTACATGTGTAAAATGTTAAAGTCAACACCAGATCTGGAGGGTCTGATAGAGCGGAGATTGCTTTGCTGTATTTGAAGCTTAATTAAAAAGCTGTAATTTATTTTAGCAACAATTTCTTTCATGGTAACATGAACCACATAAATGGCAAAGTGTAGAAATGAACTGCACAATGTTTTATTAATCAAGATGGTTGGAAAATAAAATAATGTAGGTGACAGTTTTCATTAAAGGGACAATTCAAATGGAAAGACGTGATTCTTTTAGTTCCCTCAACACTGTTTCGCTGGAAACCTTCTTTTACTGAGGGCTGGAATCGGAAATTTTTGGCTCTTAGATTATTTATAAAGTGATACCTATTCCAAACATGAGAAAGAAATATTGCTTTACAGAATAGGGAACAATATTTCAAATTGCATTTTCAGTACTTCCAACATATTTCTCATGCCCTATGCTTCATTCATAATAAAACCTGTGGTGGAGATTGTGATCATCTTGGCTGGGTTTTGGATTAGAGACAGATTATTATTACTACATAATAATTGTATTGGTTCCCCTTACTCCAATTCTTACCTCTGGAGAGATGCTGTGAGGACTCTTTGTCCCTCTACATGCAACAGGGAGTGAACTATAAGTGAGGAATGCTGAGAAAATAAATCTAGACATTTATGGAGAAAAGAAAAGCAGCTGTTCTCGTCTTCTAAAAGGAGGGAGAAAAACCCCTCTGCTCCTTGAGGACAAGATGTAAAGGATCCTGGGTTCTCACTCTAACTTTTTTGTAATAAATCTCTTCAGGTGCCATAGAAGCCTAGTATCACCAGCTTTAAAAGCCACAGACATCTCTAAAGTCCCAGGCCTCACCCTACCTTGAAATGTAAATACACATCTCCAAAGTTAGGTAAGTCTTTTGAGTTCTCATTATCTATACAATTGTAAATTATCTTCTAGAGCTTGTTTTTAGTCCAGGATCTCAAGTTTCCATAAAATTTGCTCAAAAAGCTCTAACTGCAGAAACAAAAATATTTTCTCTACATTTCAGTGTTCCAAAATTAATTTTCTTTCTGCCTGGGCAACATGGTTGCCCAGCTAAAAACCTCATTTCTCAATTACTTTCATAAAGATGTGACCTTGTGACTGAGTTCTTACCAATGGAAATTTCACTTCTTGGTATGGTGCTACATGCAGTCTAATTCATCTTGAAACTATGACTGCCTGGAGTTTGTGTTCTGTGCAACAGATGCTGCACATTGCCTTGCTTTCTCAAAAATTTTAAAATCCTGTAGTTCCCTTGTGAGTTTTTTGTGGTACCGGGGGAGTTTTAGTGCACAGTTTTAGAAATGGAGAGATAGCCTTTTAACATATGACAGCTAAATGACACTGACAAAATTTGTTCAGGTAATGCATATAAACAGGCTAAAATGCAAGAAGTTTGGTTCAGCAATGCCGTATTTTCTCATTTCATTTATTTAGTACATCTTATGTGAAATTTCTATTTGAAATGTGGTAGGACAAAGTCTAAGGCTAAAAAGATCACTCATTTTCTCAAATGTGAAAAAAATGAGGATCAGTTATGTGAACGAAGGGCCTCTCCCAACAAATACATAGTGACAAATTATCTGTCTGTTTGTTTGTTTTAATCTGAGAATGTATTGATTTCACCTTCATTCCTGAAGGATATTTTCACTGGGTAAACAATTCTGGGTTGAGATTTTTTTCAGTTCTTGAAAAATGTTCATTTCCTTCAGGTCTCCATTGGTTCCGATGAGAAATTTGCTGTCATTTGGATCATTGTCCCCCTACATCTAATGAGTCTTTTCTAACTGCTTTCAAGATTTTTCCTTTGTCTTAAGAATTAAGAAATTTGATTATGAGTGCCTTGAAATTCTTTGAGTTTGTATGTTTTGGAGTTCACTCAATTTCTTGAATCTGTAGGTTTATGCCTATCATTAAGTTTGGAGACAGTTCAGCCAGTTTTTCAGGAAATTCTTTTTCATCCCACATTATACTGTGTGTGTGTGTGTGTGTGTGTGAATTCTAATAACATCAGTGTTAGATACTTTCTTACTGTTCCACAGGTTCTTGAAGCTATTTTTTTCAGCCTATTTTCTATTGCTCAGGATGGGAAATTTCTATTGTTCTATCTTCAAGTTCATAGACTCTTTCCTCTGATATCACCATTCTACTATTGAGCACACTCAGTGAGTTTATTTTACTTTTGTTTTTCAATTCTACAATTTCCATTTGTTTCCTCTTTATATTTTTTATTTATTTGCTGAGACTTTCTATTTTTTTTTCATTTCTTTCAAGTGTGCTTGTAATTGCTCAATGAAGCATTTTCATAATGAGCGCTTTTCAGATAATTCCAATATCTTTATCATGCCATTGTTGGCATCCATTTTCTTTTCTAATTCAAGCTGAGCTTTTTCTGGTTCTTCGTATCATGAATAATTTTTCTATGTATCCTGGACATTTGGGCATTCTGTTATGAGACCCTGGATCTTATTTAAATCTTCTGTTTTAGCAGGCTTCTTCTGATGTTCTGCCAGCAGGGGAAGGGTGTAGAAATAAATCTAGGCTAACTTTGTGGCTTCCACTGACATTCCACTCCACTGGGGGAAGGAGTTAGGGAAGGAGCACCAGTTACCATCAGGTAGGGGTAGAATTTCAGGGTCCTCACTCTGCTTCCTCTCTACCACCACAGAAGAAAGGGGAAAGCGTGCTTCATTGCCACCAGTCACTGGTAAAAGTCTAGGCTTTCTTCTCAGTTTTTGCTGATAGAGGTGAGGGAAGAGGCATGGCATTTTCTATTCAGTTTAGCTAGAGTAGGGCAGTTTTTGCCAAAAGATTTGTCTTGCCAGACTCCCTTTTCTTATCTTTTAGTGAGAGAAAGCAGGCTTGGGTGGTAGCGGTGGGGGAGATATTTTGTCTAAATGCATTGGCATTTCTGGGTTGTGGGCTCTCCAAGCACTCAGTCTGAGATATAAAAGAGACAAAAAGAAAACTCAAGGAACTCAATAGCATGCTGTTCCTTAAATCTAGGGTCCCTGGCCAGTGTCTCTTCTCACTGTCTTTCAGAGTCTAATGCTCATTTTATACACATGTTCAGTGTTTTTACCTTACTTAATGGGAGGAATAGGGAGAAATGCACCCACTCTATCTTTTCTGGAACCAGAAGTCCATTTTTCTTAACAGAAGATATTGCTTTCTTCCCTGAGTAATTCTATTGCCCCCACCTGGAGGAATGGGAGGAATTTTTCCAGCACACAATAAAATTTAGGTACACATATATTATAAACAAGCTAAAGTGTCTTTCCCCAAGGGTCTCTGCTGCCTAGTATGCCCACCTTTCACTAGTTGAGGAGCAAGGGAGGAATATTAGGAAAAGTAGATTCAGGGAATGGGGAGATTTATGAGAAAAAACTGTAGCAGTAGTTTATCGACATTTTTTTTTTTTACTACACTACTTTCTACACTTAAGCAGTAATAGGAAAAAGGAACATGCATTTAGAAAATGAGCTTTAAAGATTCACAATTAAAGTGTTAGATACTTCCACTCCCTCCCCTCGCCCCCCGCTCCCCAGAATCTCACTCCCCAACCCGTGGTAATAATTAAATAAAGAGAAAAAAAATTTTTCTTTGTTTGTTCTGGTTTTTATTTAGATTTTTACTTAATTGGACCTGTAACTTCGTACTTTTGGTTAAAGTATCATACGATCTTCATCTAATAACTACAAAAACAAGCAGATTGTACAAATGACAAGTTATGAACTTGATGTTGACACTAATGGTCATTAAAGAACAAACTTATGTAACTATTGAGGTAATAAATATGTTAATCTCCTTGTTCTATAGCTCTTTCTTGGTTGAAACAATAGATCTACCTTAGGTTTGATGACTGATGATGCCTGCAGTTGGATGTATTATAGCTTTTTGAAAAATTGCCTTTTCTTCTGCTATCTGAAGCTGCTGGCTGGCCTCTTTTTCCCCAAAAGAGCTCTTCTCGCAATACGAATATTGAACCGGTTATTACGAGCTTTCTTATTATGACAAACATCCAGGTTTCTATAGAATTTGTCTCTTTTCTGAAATGTACCTTCCAGTTCTTGCATTTTCTGCTTATACCTTTCTACCTTCTCTGCTTCTGATAACTTCTGTTCTTTCTTGTCCTGTTCATAGTTTATCTGAATTGGCTTCCCTTGCAAAGTTCCATTTGTTTGATGATGGGCATCCTTAAGAAGCTCTACTCTCTTCTGTAACATTTGGCATTCATTCTCCAGCAAAGCTGCAATCAAATGCAATGAATACGTGTCTTGGTTCAGTTTCCTCACCTGTGCCTCCAGCTCATGATTAGCCGACACCTTGTTATTCGGTTGACTTTGGAAATGGAGCTCACGATTTTCAAGAGTTACTCTTATGTCTTTCTGAGATCTCTGATACAATTTTATAAGTCCGCTAAGCTCAGTATGTTGCACACTCCAGCGTTCTGCTTCCTGTAGTAACTGCTCCATGTTTTTCCTAAGTTTGACATTTTCATCTTGAACATAAGGGAATCTGTACTCTACTTTTTCCTTACTTAGTTGAGTTTCAATAAGAGCTCTTTTTGCTTCTGAATGATTTACCACATTCCTTGCAAAACCTTGTACTGTGTCTTTCCAGTTCTGGTTTTCCAATATCATCTCTTGTTTCTTTGCATTTTGTTCGTTGTCTAGGTCTAAACAACCAAGCAAGTTTTTTAATAGCACTTTATTTATTTTATCAAGTCCTTTGTTTTTTTTCCTAAGTTCTGACACATCCTCGGAGATATTGGTTTCCTCAAAAGACTCTTTTGCTTCTGTGATCTTTTCTTTAAAACTTGTCATATTTTTAAGAATATCTTTAATTTCTTTTAAGAGATTTTCAAACTTCTTTGCAGTCTGTTGTTCAGTTTCTTGGTGACAACTGTTACTTAGGGAAGGGAGAGAATTCCAAGAGACAGAGGGAGGCGATCCAATTTCAAGTAAGGCAATGACAATCTTAGGGTCCAAAGACTCTTGATTGAGATCAGGAGTAGGCTTAGGCATTTCAGAGAGAGTGGGCATTTCCATCTTGGCTGAGTTAGTAAGGCTGGTGATCAGAGGAAAGCGGACAACTTTAGAGATTGCAGGAAGGAAAGGTGATGGTCTTCTGAGCAAATGAGTAGAGAGTGTGGAACTAAGCAGAAGTCAGAGACAAGAGTTAAGGTTTGAAACCGTGCAGACGATGGTTAGGTGGAAGGTGACATCTCAGACAACCTAGGGGGGAGGGAGGGTAGGAAAGGGGACCAGGAGCTAGAGCCCCATCTCTCCTCCTCCAGGCTTCTGGAATATTTATTCAGTGATCCTAGCAACCAGGTCTTTATTCTGTCACTGCACGTTGTGGCCTATCCCCAGCTTCTGTTTCATTTGTGTCACAATAGAAGCCTCTTATCCCCCACCCAGTGGCTCATGCATCAAAATCAACTTTGAGCCAATGCTGCTCCTCACCTCAGAAAGATCTGTACATCAATCTTCCCTCTTTTAACTTTTCTAGGTTTTTATTTAGCTCATTCTAACTGTTTTTAGTGATTTTCCTACCTCATTCCCACCACCCCACAACCCAACCTTACCTGCAGTATTTTTTCTTACTACCTAAGTGCATAACTGAGAGAAGTCCTCACTGGTGAGGTTCCCCATCCTTTCACAGCACCTAGAGACTTTATTGCTTCCATTGGAGGAGAGATGCTACTGTAAAAGAAAATTATCCTTACAAAATTAGACCCCAAATGTACCACATCTTTTTCTGATATTAGGGAAATAATGCCAGGAATTGCTCCATTCAAAAATATCCTACTGCAGTAAGAAGAAAATATCTGAATGGTTCCTTAACACAATTACAAATTAGGACTTTGCTTGGCTTCAAATACAGGCATCCTTTAATATAGGTTTAGAAAGCTTGCTCCTAGGTCTTTTATATCAGGTGAGATAAAACTTTAATCATTACTTTGCACAAGAACTTGTTAAAATGGCATACTTTATCTAAAGCATTTGAAACAGCTAAATCCAGTAGAAAATTAAATTACCTTGAGAATATTAAGTTCAAAGAACACATTCCTTAAGTGAAACTTTTTCTTGGCCTTCAAAATCTTGCTAGCAAGCACTTTACTAACTAGAAGTTTGCTTCCAATCTTAAGGGAAAATTCATTCTCTGGTAGTTTTTTTTTCCCCCCCTTAGGAAAAATTTGCGTCTTTTTCTTTTACAGCTACCAACTCATTTTGACTTAAATTTCCCTGAGCTTCATGCTCATCTTCCAGCCAGCTGGGCTCAGAGCCATTGCCTCATGACTATCCACAGATACAGCAGTGTTGGTCTTTTTTTTTCCCTTTTTTCTTTTTTTTTTTTTACTTGAAAGAGGCTTTTTCCAATCTACACAATAATACCATAACATAGATGCGAGCAATTGCTCTTATGCTTTAATTCCATCTCATAAGATCTGACTTTGGTGTTTCCCCCTTTGATTTAAGCCATTATTTAAGATAGTTTTTTAATTTCCAGGACAAGAGACTTTTTTTTTTTCTGATTTAGTTATTTCTAGCTTTATTGCATAGTAATCAGAAAATATAATATTTTTACATTTTGAAATTGATATTTTCTCTTTGGCCTATCAGTGTTCATATACGTTTCATGGATACTTGAGAAGAAAATGTATTCCCTATTTTCTTCTTGTTCTTGTAGCTTTTTGATACTTTTGGGCATTAATCTGATGTTACCCTTGGCTTTGATTTTTATGGAAACTGGTTTGAAGGTAGTTTGGTCAAGATACTAAAAGAATTATTTTCATTTCATCAAAAGGAAATTTAAATATTTTCTATCTCTATAAATATAATGAATTTCAAACAACATTTCTGTTAATTTGACTGAAATTTGAGTTTACTGTAGATGCTAAAAGACATTCAGAGTTGTCCTCTTTTCCTTATTAACTCATACTCCCAGTGGATAACTATGGAAGTTAAATACATTTTGATTGTCTTACAATTACTATTTATTAAGTTTCCCAAAGCTTAGTGACTTTTAAAAGAGTAATGCAAAAAGAAGAGCAGAAAGCTGTTTCTAAAATTATTAGAGAGAAAATACGTATAGAATTTTCTCTCTCTCCAATACCAGTTTGCCTTAACAAAAATATAAGTCATATCAAAGAGTCCATGATGTGAATATGTCTTATTTCTGATGATGTTAATCTTGGTTGTTTTACTAAGTGATATCTGCTAGATTTTTCCACTATAAAGTTACTACCTTTCTCTTTATAATTTACAGATATCTTGGGGGAAATATTTCGAGACTATGAAATTATCCTGTTTCTCCTCAAACTTTTGCCTTTCAGTATAGAAAAGAGGTGGATCTTTTCTATAGCAATTATTACATTGGTGATCAAATGGTGATTTTCTAGTTCTCTCATTTCTTTTACATTTATTGATTGAAATTATTTTGTAAAGAAGAGCTGCCTCCTTTCCTCTTTTTACTTATGTTTATTCATTTATTCATTCATTCATTCATACATTCAACTATGTGTTTATATAAATATGGATTCATAGATATTTATTTTGGGCGTTATAAATGAATACTATTATTTATTTTCTTGCTCAAATATGTATGAAGAATTTTAATATGTTGGGTTTTTAGTATAATGAGGTATATTTTTATTTTGTGTAATCATTCTAATTGTCCAATAGTTTATTTTTTTAACCAAAACCTGGTATCTGATTAACGATGACTATTCAAGGATTAGTCTTTATATGTATAAGGGACTCTATGCAGAGTGTGACTTAAACATATGATTGCTTTTATATGTAGTATTATACTTGTGCGTTAGCAGGTTTAGAGGAAAAGTTTCCTGATAATGTGAAATTTTATTCAAACAAAATACAGATGTAGCTGGACATGTCTATTAACCCTTTCCCTCAGTATAGCCTCTTCTCTTTGACCACCAGGTGGTGCTGCAGACTTTAAAAATTACTATAGAAACATTATTATTATTATT
>NW_011888792.1:1426638-1434527 GCF_000151845.1 Pteropus vampyrus | reverse complement strand
TATCCAGAAGATATAAAGAACTTTTAAAACTCAACAAGAGGTGTCTATAGCCATGCCACCCTGAACGTGCCCAATCTCATCTGATCTCGGAAGCTAAGCAGGGTAGGGCCTGGTTAGTACTTGAATGAGAGACTACCTGGGAATATCAGATGCTATAGGTGTTAAAAAAGAAGAAGAAGAAGAAGAAGAAAACAACCGAATTTAAAAACTGTACAAAATATCCGAACAGAACTCTTCACCAAAGAAGATACATGTATGGCAAATAAGCCATTGCTATAAAAAGATGCTCAACATCATTTGTCATTAAGGAGGGCAAATTGCAAAGCAATGAGATGCCATGACATAACATTAGAATATTTAAAATTAAAAAAAAACACCTGACAATACAAATGCTGTCTAAGATTTGGAACAAGGGGTACTGCCTTTCATTGCTAGTAGGAATGCAAAAATGATAAAGGTGCTTTGGAAGACAATTTTCTATTTTTATATAATGTTAAGCATAGACTTACTATATGACCTAGCAGTCATCCTCCTAGGTACTTACCCAACTGATCTGAAAACATGTCTATACACAACACCCACATGTGAATGTTTATAGCAGCTTTATTCATAACCACCAAAAGTTGGAAGCAACCAAGATGTCCTTCAATAGATGAATGGATAAAAAAACCTGTGGTATACATGATGGAAAAATATTAAGCAAGAAAAAAGGAACACACTATTTGTCTGCACAATATGTCCAAATCTTACATGTATTTTGCTAAGTGAAAAAAAAAGCAGACTGAAAAGTCTATATATTGAATAATTTCATTCATAAGACACTCTGGAAAAGGCAAAACTGTAAAGATAGAAAACAGATCAAAGTTTTCCAGGGATTAGGAGAATAAGGGGTTAATGAGGGAAAGTACAGGGTATCCTTTAGGTTGATGGGATTAACCTGTGATACTGGAGTGATAGATATATGATTCTATGCATTCATCAAAACCCATAGAAGCTACAGTTCAAAGAGTAAACTATGTTGTATGAAAAAAATTTTTTTAAGGCAACCAGAAGGTCAGAGGACACAGGGATGAAATGCAGGTAGTGATAATGCTTAATGACTTGCCTCCCAAGAGAAAGGGGGAATAAAAGTAACTTGACAGTGGAGAAACTATAAATACTGTCTGGGTCCATTGACATTATCAATGTTGAGTCATGTTAATAGCATGTCTCCCTGTTGTGATGAGAATGGGACTTTTTATCTCTGTGATCTTTTTCCCCAAAACTCATCACTCCTAGTCTATCCATGAGAAAAACATCATACAAAAACAAACCGAAAGACATTTAACAAAATATCTGACCAGTACACCTCAAAACTGTCACAGTCATCAAAGGCGAGGAAAATCTGAGAACTGTCAAAGACCAGAGGAGACTAAGGACACATGACTAGTAAATATAATGTGGCATCCAGGGACAGAAAGACATTGGGTGACAACTGAGGAGATACAAATGAGGTAGGGAGTTTAGTTAATAATAATACATCATTGTTAGTTTCTCAGTTGTGACAAATGTATCATAGTGCTGTAATATATTAAAAATTGGGGAAACTAGATAAGGGGTACACAGAAACTCTGAACTATCTTTGCAACTTTTCTCTAAGTCTAAAATTTTATTCTAAAATAAAAAGATTATTTTAAAAAATTAATTAGCCAAATTCTTTTCTTGGCAACATTGAGATATATGGTAGAGTGTGAGTGTGATTTCAATTAATTATAAAGGTGAACTTTTTGTGTTAACTAAGAAAGTGACATTTTCATCTCAGCCCTGCAGCATCGAAAAGTGTAGCATAGATGTCAAAATGACACAGAGCTAGCTTGAAGGAGTTCCCACTGTCAAATACGGGATGTTACACACCAAAATAAACAATAGTATTAACAGATATTACCAGTAGAATAAAATAAAAATCCATGGGTTCATACTAATACAAATAAATGTTAAATAAGTGATATAGCTAGATAGATGATAGATAAATAGATAGATAAAGAAAACAGTTCCTCACAATAAAACAGTAAATGCAAAAGTAATGATGGGATTAGAAAACCATTATTTAGCAACCACCACAGTAATAGTTTTTTTAATCAAGGATCATTAATGTATGTTAAAACTAGTGAGTGAAAATTTGACAAGAAACAAGATATTTACATAATCTCAAAGCATCTTTCCAAAGATACTTATTAATAGCAAAAGGAAAAGTAGTAGCTTTATAATGGAGAGTCCAAGCAGCCACAACCTTAACCAAGTGACCAAAGTTAAAACATAACCAGTAGCAGGACAAATAAAATTTTATGTGCCTTCGGATGCACTGAGAAAGATACATCACTTCTGTGTTATTCATGGACAAAAACGCAAAATCTGAATCTAAACATGGAAAAACATCAGAAAAACAAAAATCGAGGGATATTCTTTAAAATAACTGGACTATACTTTTCAAAAAACTCAAGATCATGAAAGCAAAGAAAGAGTGAGAACCTGTTTAAAGGAGATTAAAGAGGCATGACAACTAAATGCAATGAGTGATTCTGAATCGGGAAAAAAAATTACCTTTAAGAGACATTATTGGGACAATTAAATATGAATACAGTCTGTAGATTGGAATCCAGGCATCAGTACTTTTTGAAGCTGTCCAGTAGATTTCCATGTGCAGCCAAGTTTGAGAACCAGTAGAGTCGCTCGCCTGAATAGATTTATTTATTTGTCACTTATTTATGTATTTTAAATAAAAAGTGCATATATTTAAGGTGTACAACATGGTTTGATATACATATACATAATAAATTGATATACATATACATAATAAATTACCATGGTGAAGCTAATTAACATAACATTTCCTCACATAGTTAGCATTTTGTGTGTGTGATGAGTGCAATTGAAATCTACTCTCTTAACATATCTTCAGTGTTCAATACTGTATTATCAAGTATAGTCATTATGCCTGTACATTAGGTCTCTATACTATTGGCCCTGGTTTTCAGTTAGAACTCATTGCTTTCCCAATTAGACCAAGCAGTTTCTAGCTCCTGCATATAGTGTTTGAGGATCCCCAGGATGCTCTGAAGGCAGATTGTCAAGATAACATGCTATAAGCCTAATATTGGCATGCTTTTATGGTAATTAATAAGATTAAGGATTATGTAACTACGTTAAAAGAATTGCAGAGGACTCGAATGATGTAAATAATTAATCTTCCTTCACTATGCTGTTTCTTGGTCATCAGTTCTGCTTTGTTTTTTATTTTCTAAAGACAAGCTTCTATCTCTAAAGCAAAAAGGTCAAACAAGGAAATTGATGTGAGAATATAGAGCTCAAGTAGCTTGTCTCTAAATGTCAGATCAGTTCTCTTGCCTATCAGAATTAGAGTTCCTTCCTTCTTTTCTTTCTCATCTTCTCCGGGCTCGGGATGCCAGGCCTTTCGCTTCCTGAAAGACCAAGGTTTTTACTGGCCATATTATACTATTTACACATGCTGAAATATCTAAAAAGTGAAAAAGAGCACTACATCCTCTCCTGTCCTCCAGCTAAAGCCCCGCCATTCTTATCTTTCCAAAAAAACAACTGAACACTATTTCCATTTCCTCACTCCTACTCACTCTTCAAACCACTGGAATCTGACGTTCCTCAAAGACCCCCTTGCTGAGAAACCCAAAGGACAACTTTACATCTTTATTGACCATTTCCTTCAACTGCATTTTACACTCTTGGCCATTCCAAACATCCGGACCCAGAACAAACTTTGAATTCAGACAGCCGGAGTTCAAATCTCAGCTTGACTACTTACTAGCCCTGCTACCTTGGTCAGTTACCTAATCTCACAGAGCCTCAGTTTCTTCTAGTGTTAGGTGGGAATTGTGATTACATGTACTCATGAGACAGGATATTGTAAGCACTGAGCATAGTATCTGACACTCAATAAGCATTCAATGAATTGTGACTTTATTTTTCCTTGCATGGCACCAACTTCCCTAATTTTCTACCTTACTCTTGTCATTTGTTCAGTCTTTTCTATGTGCATGACTTTCTAGATTCCCAGGAGTATTCCCTAGCTTTTCCAAGACCCCTTCAAATATCTCATTCCCCAGTTTTTCCATTTAAGTTTTTGGTCAGCCTCTCATTAGCCCTAACTGGTGTAGACACCTCAGGCAGCTGCAATGTTAAACAATTGCTGCTAATAATTTTTGATAAATGTCTTGGCTATGGGGCTCTTCTCACTCTGTGAGCTCTTAGGTTAAATAGAGACAAGTCTTAAGAATGGCTAGCTTTTCAGGGAGCTTCCAGATAGGTCAAATAGTGATAATTCTTTGAGGTTGGGCTTTTTTGGGAGCTCCAAACTATTCTACCCACTATGGTAGCTTCTAGGTTGCTGGTTTTCATAGCTACTCAAGTTGTGAGGCTACTGCAGAACTGGGGAAAGAAGGATGGGAGTAAGGCAAGTTAAAACACCACAGAGCTCACTGTTCTTACTGAGATTCACGCATTTTTCTTGAATAAATGCTCTTTGGATTTTTGCAAGACTTTGGTTAATTTCTAGAGTTCTAAAAAAGTTGATTTCGATAATTATTTTTGCCAGTGAACTTGTAGCTAACGTGGAGTGAATTTTCAGAGGTTCTTATACATCCTTAATTCAAAATTGCCCATTATCTTCCCCCTAAACCCCAAACTGCCTGTCCAGCTTGGTTTCTTTTCTCCTTAAACGGTACCTACAGAGTTTCGTTAAATGGAAATCTGGAAATCATCTTTGACTCCTCTCTCTCTCCTCCTCCCTCTTTCCATCCTTAGTGCCAATCAAACACCAAATCCCAATCTTTCCATCCCCTCTATATCCTCCATTACACTATAGTCCTAGGAATCATTTAAATATACAGCATAGTAAAGGATAAAAGTTCAGGCTTGGGGCTCAAGTTGACGTGGGGATTCTAGGCCAACTTTGCTATTTACTAGCTCTGGGTCCTGGGCAAATTGCTTATTCACTCTGTGACTCAGTTTCCTCATCTATAAAATTTAAGTAACATTAGTTCTTAACTCATGGGATATTTATGAGGATCAAGTGAGAAAATCCTAGTAAAGAATTTATTATGTTGCCTGACATGAAGTAAGGACTCAACATATGATAGTAATATATTATTAGACTAAAGTTCCAACATGATGTATAATGCACAATAGCATTTGGTGGGAGTTTATCCTTCCAGCATCTTCTCTCATCACTTTCCTGTGTTGGAGCCATTAGAAATTTTATTTCCTCATATGTGTGAGAATGTAGGATGCTCTTTCTCAGTTCTCAGCTCTCAGCTCTCAGCTTCAAATGTGTTCTTCTTGCTGCTTGAAACACCTGCTTTTTCTACAACATACCAGACATGGTTCTGACTCAGGCTGGCTATTCCTTCTGCCTGGCGAGATCTTTCTCAGATCTTCACATGGCTCGCTCCCTCTCTCAATTCATGTCTCTGTCCAAATATTATCCCCTCCGTACAGCCTTCCCTGACCATCATATGTAAAGTAGCGTTCCTATGGCAACCCCTTTTCTTTACTTAGTTGTCTTTTGTAGCTTTTATTCCTGCCTAGTATTATATTATCAATTTCTTTATTACTTACCTATTTTCTCTGTTAGAATGTAAGTTCTCCAAAGCCAAGAATTTTGTCTTGTTCCTCATTGTATCTCTAACACTTATAAAATCCCTGACTCATTAGAAATACTTAATAAATGTTTGTGGAAAAAATGAATAAATGTGAGCTCATAATGAGTTTTCCTGGTAAGATTTGCTGCTGAAATTATGTCAAGATAAAGATAAGACATAGATATTATTTTAGATACTGAAATGACCTCCTGTGACTAAATATAGGAACATTGACAGACACAGGTTCACTTTAACAGACTTATTCCATTAACACAAGAGGAAGAGATTCCAGGTAGATACAATATCAATAACAGTAGAGGCTTTCATTAGTTTCAGAGGGTGGACCAAAAGACTGATCTTGGATTAGGAAATCTCTCCTTGAAAAATTGCTATTGTTATGGTCTTCCTGGGGTTGATTAGACATTCCTTGGCTTTTGAAAAGTTATCTTTTGATACATACATATTAATATCTGCCTTGAGCTAGCAGCCTGCATCTTCTCACCAGAACTCCTGCAGTATATGCAGTCAGCCAGCTGTCACGACCTTTCATATCATGAAGAGAAATCTGGATTTATAAGACCTTTGTTTTCTGCACTTCATTCTTCCCTCGAATTTTCTGCTCGTGGAATTTTACCTACTTCGTAGCTGATATTTCTGCTCTTTTTTCCCATTCTAAGTCTTCTCGAAACAGCTTCTTTGAATAATATTACCTTTCTGCCCAAGAGTTTATTAAAGATATCAACTTTCTGATGCAAAGTTTTGTATTCATTTTCCAGTAGAGCTTTGGCTTAAAGCAGTGAGCAAGATCAATGTTCCAATTTCTCTGTTTTCCAGCCCTTGATGTGCTAGCAACTCAGCACTCTGTTTGGATTGGAAATGGCCTTTATCTTTTTCAGCTTTGGTTAGCAAAGTTTCCTTTTGTGAGCTATCTATCATCTGTTTTTTAACTTCTCAGTTTGGTCACCTGCCAGCTATTTCAGCTGCACAATGCTGTTACTCAAAACTTGAACTTCATGTTCTTTTTGAGCAAGAGCATTTTCTATGTCTCTTGGAAATTTCTGACAATATTCAATTAGATAGCTGAGCTTATTTCAGCTTTCTGCTTCCAGTTGTAAATGCCCAACTCTCTTAAGTCCAGTGTATTCTTTTTTAACCCTTTAGAATTTAGATTTTCTCCCTTTACTTAGATAACTTCATTAAAGGCTCTTTTTACTTCTGAAAGTTTGCAAAAGCCCTTGTAAAAACTAACCATATTTCCACTGAGTCATTGAGTTCTAATATGTTATCCTGGTTCTTTACATTGCTGTTCTTGGGGCCTAAAATAACAAATGGATTTACTACTGCTGCTTGATTTATTCCTTTAAGCCCTTTGATTGCATATCCAAGCCCATTTCTTCAAAGAGATTCTTATTGTTATTTATGTCTTGGGTTCCTCAAAATACTTCTTTGTAGTTCTGATGATCTGTTGCTAAGTGACAACTCTCTAAGAATCTCTTCCTCCAAGAAGTTTTTAAATTTCTGCAGTGTGCTGCCAGTCACCTCATATCTTTTTTTTTTTTTTCTTTATAGGCGGAAGTATTCTCCCTGAAGAAAATGCCAAAGTAATTATTTCCTACTTAGGCAGTTATACTTATAGATTACCAAGGCACTTATTGAAAATCAGGCTGTGGCAACTGCAGGGAGGTATGGTGATGTGGCAGAGAAGAGAGAAGTGTGAGGCCAGCAGGTGCCAGAGAGAGAAGCCTGGGTCCAGAACAGGCAGTGGATACACCAGTTGAAGCTGATCCTAGTGGAGCTGGATGAGGAAAAGAGCCCAGGAGAAGGAAGAGCTAGAGCTTGGGATCCGTTCTTCCTCTAGGACTTCCTGCTGTGCAGTGTCTGGCCCTGGCATCCAGATTTTAATTCCAGTATCAGTCAGGGCTGATCTATCCCCAGGTCTTATTCTGCCTTACTACAGTCAAATCCTCTCCTCAGCAGCACAAATGCCCACTGGCACCTGTGTAGGAATTAGAAACAAACACTCCTGCCAGCTTCTAGGATATTTTCCTGCTGGATGGTTATAATAAGTGCACAAATCTATAATACATATGACGTGATTGGTACTTCCTAAAGTCATGCCATCTATAACTTGTGAAATCGGACACAGTGGCTTGTCCCTCCAGCTCCCTGCAGCATGACCTTCTTCCCCAGAGTCTTCTCAGACTTCCCTAACTCCCTACCCTAGAATGATCCTAAAAA
>NW_011888792.1:1414666-1425738 GCF_000151845.1 Pteropus vampyrus | reverse complement strand
AATTCCGGTAGTAATTTCATCTATGTTTATAAGAGAAGATTTTTAATCTTCTCTTTTTGTGCTGACCTTGTCTGGTTTGAGTGTCAGGGTTAAACAAGTCTTATAAAACTAATTGTGCAATTTTCCTTTTTTTCTATTCCCTGAAATAGTGTGTATAAAATAAAGATTAGCTGTCCTTTTAAGTTTTATTTTTTTTTAACGAACCTCTAAAAATATCAGAAGTAAACTTCCACTTGGGCAGGATGGTGTCTGGATATCCTGGATGAACGAACTTCCCAGTTAAACAACTATGCATCCTGGAGTAAATATTTTTAAAATTATGTAACTGTATTGCTGAGCTGGCCAAAAAAATTCAAAAGAGAAAGGAAAGTGGGAATTCAGAGGAAGCAAGAAACCAGATTCTTCCCTCAGGGCATCTCAAAATCCTCTTAAACTTGAATTTCAGTGTTGACAGTTGAGTCTAATGACAGGAGGATAGGAGACAAAACCCATCTCAGAGTCTAATAGAGGACTTCTCTATAAAACTGGGTCTGCAAAATGCTCAGACCTTTGTATAAGGATAAATTAGAAATAAATGCATATTACAAAAGGAAACAGTAAGGAAACTTGCTTATCTTGAACTTTTTGCTGAGTGGAGGGTAGAGGAAGACTTCCTTGAGAAGTTAAAATCAATTTTTATTTGGGCACAAGGCTGCCTGGAGTACAGATTATATTTCCCTGTCTTCTTTGAAACTAGATGTGATCATTTGACTGTATGTTCTGGCCAATGGAATATCAACGGAAGTGATGCTTGTATTTCATTCAGGACTCTTCTATGTATGTTCTAAAATCAGATTTATTTTTAATGTTCTTCTCTTGTGCTGAGCTTGTCTGGTTTGAGAGTTCTTAGAAAGGGAAAAAGGTATTGAGTGACTCCAAGGAAGTGAGAATCAAGAGGTGAATGATTCATGGCAGCACAATTTACAGTAGCCAAGATATAAAAGCAACCTAATGTTTGTCAACAGACGATTGGATAAGGAAGTTGTGGTTCATACAGACAATGAAATATTTCTCAGCCATTAAAAAAATGAAATCCTACCATTTGCAACAACATGGATGGACCTAGAGTGAAATAAGTCAGACAGAGAAAGATAAATACCATATGATTTCACTTATATGTGGAATCTAAGAAACAAAAATAACAAACTAATCAAAAAGAGACTCAGAGATATAAAGGACAATCTGGTGATGGCCAGGGAGGAGGGGGCTTGGGGATCTGGGAGAATGAGGTGAAGGGTTAAAGAAGTACAAATTAGTAGTTGATAGATGGTCACGGGAATGGGGAGCACAGCACAGGGAATGCAGTCAGCATTACTGTAATGGCTAGGTGGAGAGCCAGAGGAGAGAAAGAGCAATTAGGGAGATGGTTTTATAAACTATATAAATGTCTAACCAATGTACTGTATACTTGAAACTAATAAAATAAAATTTTTTAAAAAAAGAGGAGAATGAAACATGGAAAGGATGTCACAGAAACAGAATGTTCATATGAGCAAAAGGGATTCTTATTCTTTAAAGAAAATCCCAGCCCTGGGATCTTCTAAGTTTCAGCCAAGATAGCTGCCTTGAAAAAGAATAGCTGCCCTAATTAGTGATGGAATGTGAAGGGAGAAGAGGTGAATTATTTTTGTCTTCATTCCAAAGTTATCTGGAACATTCTGTGGGCTGGAAGCGGGGAGAGTTTTGGGTTGTTATTCAGAAAGGAGAAAAAATTGTGAGTTTGTGTGTTTGAGATAGGTCCAATACAATTTAAATATTTCCTGAACGATCTCTTTTCCTGAATGTGCTTGTCAGAGCTCATATTTCGAATAGGCCTGAATTCAACCTAAATCCCTTCTGCATTCCTCAGTTACTCTTCTCATCTAACTTGCCTCTCTGTGCTCCTCAAAGGAGTCTCATATGAACTGCAAATCAGTACCTGGTCCTTAAGTGAGACTGCCTCCCCACTTCACACTTGCATAGCTCTGGGCTCAAGGCCACAGTGCTGGTTTGAGTCAAGGCTGGACTGGTTAAAGGAATTCCTTTATCTGGGGCGTAACTGCTGACTTAAGGACTCTATTCCAGTCCCAGCAAATAGTAAAAGATAAAATACTCGTGAAGCCCTTTCCACCCCACAAATTCACAGCTCCAGATATATCCCTCTTTATCCTATCATTAGGTCGAATACTATGAACACTTACATGTTTGTCAATGGTCTAGATTAGCAGTTTTCGAAATCTTTTTGCTAGTATATACCACATAAAAGTTTTAAAAAGTATGTGCTCCTTCATACATTTCTACTTTGACAACTAGAAATTTCTCATAAAATTTCATTTAGGTACATAGCTATAATTCCTATATATTAAAATTTTGACATAAATTTAACTGTTACATCATTCTTTTAAATGTCTCCTGTAAATCCAAATACTATGGTGATTTTAGGTTGACTAACACAACCCATCCATTTAAAAAATACACAAACCAGCTTCTCATTATATTTTTATTTATATATTTTTAAACAACCTCTTTAACAATGGGAAATTTTATATTACTCTTTCTTCTCCTTAAAATCATATTTCCAATCCACCCCACCCAGATTTTTATCCTAATGTAACATGTATTTTGCTTGAAAGTTTTTGTCACTTCTCATAATTCTTTGCAACAAAAAAGTTGACATTTTCATTTTTTTTATTTCCTGTGACCATAAGGCTCTACCTATTATAAATTAAAATTATTAGTAGTACAAAAATTGAAATGTTATACTTATTAAAAGAGCTTTAAACATTATTGATATCGATTTATTATTATTATTAATTATTATTATTTATTTATTTTTTTACAGATTGCAAGGAACTTGTCAGCTTACAATTCCTCATTTTTTTATTTTTTATTTTTTTATACCTACAACACCTGGTCTTCCAAGGTGCGACATAGATTTATTTTTAATCTTGTAAAATAAATAAAGTATTTTAATTTTTTCCCCAAATTTTATTTATTGAGAAATAAAATATTTTTAAACATCAGGTTGACTCATACCAGTCACTCTTCCACTCAGAGTCAATGTTCTTTTTCCCATACAGCGTGTCTCAGGGGCATCAGGAGCATCGATGAAGCAGCATTTCCTAAAAAAATGCTCCACTAAGGCCTCAAGAGTTTTCTTCTAGGTAGCTGACATCTGTTCTTCATTTTGAGTCTGATACTTTCTTGTTTTTACCAGAAGGTGTCAGGCAAAGACAACTATGGCAAAATCATTACCTGGTCTAAACAGATGGTAACATGAATCAGATTTCAGAAATATTAACATGTGGTGAGGGGTGGGAAAGAGCATCTTAGAATCAGTGAAGATGTGAGGGCTAAAAAAAGTAATACTTTTCCTCCCACCTTCTAAGTTCTTCTAGCTGGGCTAATAATCAAATTAACAGAGACAGATTAACAGGAGAAAATCAGTTTTAATACATGAGCATAGAGAATTCACGTAGGCATGAAAATTCCAAAGAAAACGAGGTAATATTGGGTATATAAAGTATTTTGGACAAAAGAGAAGGTGGGGGAAGAGATCTGAGATTTCGGAAGTGAGAGTGAAAAATTTACAGGTAATTGAGGAAGAGCAGAATGGACGTGGCAGGCAAATTCTTACCGTGCAGCTCTGAAACAATGGGACGTAAGGGGTATCTAACTAACAGGCACCAGCCTGGTGTCGTCTTATTTACCGTACTTAATTCAAATTAGGCTAAGGCAGCATTCCAAGATTTCTCTGTCTGAATCCCTTGTGCAGGAAAGGGGGGAGAGTCAAAGGTTCTTTCTGAGTTTGATTTCCTTAATAAACAGCTTAAAAAGCAATACACAAGCAATATGCCAAAAACAGTTTTGGTTCCCTTCAAAGTATAGTACTGTAAAAGGGAAGGTAGGAAAGGAAAAGTTTATGAAGCCAAGACAATGCAAATGGACAGTAGGGATCTGGAAATTGACTCTCAAACTATCTGTGCCTTTTGTATACTTTTTGTATACTTTGGATGGTGTACCCAGTTTGAAGACCAGGTCCAAGAAGAGCAGTTCTTAAGCTCAGGATCTTAAAGAGTGTGGAAGACATCAAATAGCATTTGTTTATGTGGATTATATCTATTTACTGTGTCAATAACTAAAACAGATAGTGATTTTATATCTTTTGGTATATACCCAGAACTGGAATTGCGAGGTCACATAGTAGTACTATTTTTAATTTTTTGAAGAATCCTCTATAATGTTTTTCAAAGTGGCTGCACCAATTTACATTCCTACCAGCAGTGCACAAGGGGTCCTCAGGAATAATTTCCTGAATCTCGAGGTGTTTCTGTTTTTAGCTCTTTGAATGGTAACCTTCTCATCCCAAACTAATATCCCTGTACAGATATTCATTGAATTATTAAATGTTTTACATTTTCCTTTTACTTCCTGCTTTGGTACATGAGAAATTATACAAGTTCCTTAGTTCTCTGCCTTTCTTCCTTCTGCCTCTTTCCTCCAAATAATCACTATTTTCATGTTCTTTATTTTCAGAGGGAATGTCTTCTGGCCACATTTTATCCACAGCAATCTTTATTTGGCCTGTGCCATTTTTTAACATTGACTGTCTTTAGATGGAGTAGTAGTGCACACTCACTACTGTCTGCTATGGTTCTTACTGCCCACATTGCTTTATACCCTGCCTTCTTCAGTCACTCGTATCACCTGTCTACTTTCTATAAGAATTTACTTATATAACTGCCGCGACCTGCATGGCTAGAGTGTTAATATACCTGAGAGGGGGCAATGGAAGGATGAAAAAAAACAGAGACAATATATACAAAAGCTGGGGCTAGGTAGGACACTGCACTGTGATGAAGATACAGTGACCCTGAGGCAAACTCAACCTGTTTATTATATACAACTAGAACAAGGAGGGGATGGGAGTCTGTTCTCGGAACTTGAGACTTGATGGCAACAATAATCTCTCAAAGGTCTGTCTTGTACCCACATATCTGTGCTAAACCACAAGCAGCCGTTTATTCTTTGTTTGCTTCTCTGCCTTTGGCAGATTGCTACAGTCAGGCATGGCTTTGCTAATGCTTCGACTACGGGTCAGGCTCAGATCCAGCTCTCTACATACAACTTTAGCTAATATCTACACTTCCTTGTTTCTTCAACTATAGAGAATATTTCTTGAGTCCTATATTAGTTTTCTATTGATGCTGTAACAAATTACCACAAATTTACTGGCTTAAAACAACACAAATTTATTATCCTACAGTTCTGGAGGTCAGAGTCTGAAATGGGTCTCACTGGGCTTAAATCAAGGTGTTGGCAGGGCTGTGTTTGTTTCTGGAGGCTCTAGGAGAGAATCCATGTCCTTGTCTTTTCTAGGTTCTAGATGCCACCTGCATTTCTTGGCTCATGGCCTCTTCCTACATCTTCAAGGTCAGCAACAGCAGGTTGAGTCCTTCTCATGCTGCCATCTCTCTGGTTCTCTCTCTTCCACCTTTTTCTTCCATATATAAGAAGCTTATGGTAACGTTGTGTTTACCTGATTAATCCGGGACAATCTCTCCATCTCGAAGTCAGCCTATTAGTAAACTTAATTCCATCTGCACCCTTAACTGCCCTTTGCTGGTAACCCGACATATTCATAGGTTCCTGGGATCAGGACGTGGACATCTTTGAGGAGCCATTATTCTGTCGACCACAACTCTCGATTTAATAAGACAAGGATATTAAAGGTCCTACCCTTTCTTTAACTGCTCCACCTCAAACCTCACAGTTCTGACTTCTGTCATCAACATTTTGACATCTCCAAACTTTCATTTATATATTGTTCTGTTACCATAGTTAAATTGTTTGCGCTACAATTATAGATTCAGTCTAAAAGCTGAAAAGTCAATAAACAGGGTTTACTTTTTTGTACTATAGAATTCTAGTCTGGGAATTATTTCCTCTTAGAATTTTGAAGGTGTTGCTCCATTGTTTGCTAACATCTAGTTTGGCAAATAAGATGCCTGATGCCAGTCTGATTCTATTTTGGGGAGTGAGGTTGGGAAGAATGCCGTTCCCAAGTATTCTATCCATAGGAGATAGTGTTATGGCGCGAATGATTCTAAGACCCACAGAGCCAATTGAGATTAATTATGAGCCTTTATTAGCCGGCCGACAACTGACTCTCTACCACGCAGGTAGAGAGTTTTCAGAGGAGGCAGTTCATAAAGTCTCCAACTACATCCTTGAATAAGCAGATTACAAGGAGCAGAAGTTAGCCGTTAACGTTTTGTACAAAGATAAGTGTATCTGGGGGACTCTCAGATCAAACAGGGCGTAGTAGACAGTTTAATCGTCTGCACCTTGAAATATGTTGCGCTTCTCCTGGGGCTGGAGATACCACCTCCCTGTAACTGAGTTACTGCTCTCCCTGGGGGCTGGCGCCTGGAGATACCACCTCCCTGAAACTGGAGAATTTCCACTTTTACGATAGGGTAGGAATAGTGGTGGTGGGGGTGGGGGTGGGGTAAAACTACTGCTATTTTTAGAATTTCTATGTTACCTAAGGGAAAGAGTTCATCCACCCAGTGCTAACAGAGCCAAACACTAAACATGGAGAATTGCAGTGGAAAAAGACTGGCTATTTATTATGAATGGTGCCACCCATGATAATGGAAAGTTAATGCTCAAAAGCCTGAACTTCTCAATCGTTTACAGACAAAGGGTTTTCTAGAGCAAATTCATGAGTCATCACGAGTAAGGAATTTGGAGTGGTGTGTCTTGCTGATTGGCCAAGAGTGAGGTAAAGGCACTAAATCCTTTCAGGTCTTGAGGTCAGCTTTGGCATCCCTCAGTCTGGTTTCATGGAGACAAGACCAGGGGTCATTCTGATTTAGAGCTCAAGAGCTGAAATACAACTTAGCCCATGATATCTTTAGCTTAACAAAAAACCACACCTTGTAAACCTAAGTCAAGGCACAGTCATTGTTTCTGGCTGCCTCGGGAGATTAATGACTAGTAAGGAAGGAAAGGGCTAAGGCTTACAGGGCATACTGTAAAGAAACCGAATAAAGCATTGGAGCAACATATTAAATAAAAATCAAATATTAAATCAGGACCCTTGGTTTTTATCTATTAATCTTTTTGTTTTTTCACAACGGGGTTTTGCCCTGGCTCTCTGTTGTCCTAGAGGGCCTCTCCAGGGTTCTTTTGTCATACTAATACCCTCCCTCCCTGTGGGCATCTCCCTGGCTTGTGGCTTGTACTCTAGATAACAGCCTTACCCACCACCATTCCTCTTTCTGCTTTCTATCTATTAGAAATTCGTCCATATCTCTCTACCCCCATTTGCTTTAATGTGGGAAACTTGTTCCTTTTATTCCACTGCCATCATTTTAAAGGAATAAATGTAAGCAAGGACGTAGGAAAAAGAGAACCCATGTTCACTGTTGGTGGGAATGTAAATTGATGCAACCACTATGGAAAACAGTCTGGAGGTTCCTCAAAAAAGAAAATTAAAAATAGGACTACCATATGATCCAGCAATCCCATTTCTGGGTATATTTCTAAAGGAAATGAAATCACTATCTGAAAGAGATACTGCACCCCTAGTTTATCGCAGCATTATTGATAATAACCAAGACATGGAAACAACCTATGTATCCCTCGATGGATGAATGGATAAAGAAGATGTGAGATATTTGTGTACACACACACACACACACACACACACACACACACACACACACTTGAATATTATTTGGCTGTGAAAAAGGAAATCTTGCCATTTGTGGCAACATGGATGGACCATGAGGCATTATGCTTAGTGAGATAAGTCAGACAGAGAAAGACAAAAATAATCTCTTATATGTAAAATCTAATAAAACTGAACTCATAGAAAAAAATAAATGTAGATATTGAGAAAGAGGAAAGATAAATGTAGTCAGTCTGCCATTTGAACCCGAAACCTCTTCCCCTTTATTTAAAACTATTTTATCAGAACAAACATATAAATCAAGCCTCACTGTCTTCATCTTCAAGTGCTCTTGTGAACCCTTCTCCTGCTTTGGACATAAAAGCTGAAATAAGGCACTATATTTAAGTTTGGAAATCAATGGGACATGATGGGGTTCACTTGCTCTATCCTCCTGTCACACAAAAGGTGGTAGTTTTTGACTCAGGCTCTTCCCTAAAATCCAGGGCCACCAATATCAACTATGGCAAAATAGAGGCCACAGGAGTCCACACCCTAAAATTTCGATCCTATCTGCATTATCAGGTGTCCAAAGACCTGTTTGCCCCCAAGAACTCCCAGTGAGATTAATTTCCAGAGTTAGAGAACTTGGATTATATTAAGGTATTATTTCTTCTTGGGGATTCCCATGGAGCACAGTTTGAGGGAAGATGGAGAAAAACATCACCTATTGTACAACTGAGGGGAGGGGAAGGGGCAGCTGGATTTTCACCCTGCAGGGGACATACAGGCAAAAAAGCTAAGAAGGCTTTACATCTACTGGTATTTTTTCCTCCCGAGCACTTAAACCTTACATTTATTCTTATTTCTAGGATAAAAGTTAAGACATTCTATTCTGTCTCATACTTTACCAAAAGATTCTGTGTTCTAAAGGAATTTAAAAATAACAGCACCAGGAAATCCTGTACTTTTAAAACAGAAATCTTCCAACGTTCTCTCCTTGATGAGGGTATAAAGTCATCAGCACTAGCCTTTCAGGAGTTAGGTGGCAAATCTGGAGGTTGACAACAGCATAAGCCTTTCGTAAATTGGTACTGTTTTCCTTGGGAGAGATTTCATTTGAGTCTTTTATCTGCTAAGTGGCCAGCCTTTTGCTTTCCTCCTTCTTCCCTTGTCTCTATTCCTTTGTCTTCAAGTCGGCTTTGTCTGCAACGTGGCTTTAACTTTGTATTTTCTACTAATTGGTCTCTTATCCCAGGAAAAAAAAATGGTGCCTGGTCCCTGCCTCGGTTTTCTGTGGCTCAAGTAACACATCCCCATTTTGGATTTCATATTTTGAAGGATGGGAGAGAAATGATGTGCCTAAGACTACTTGCTTCTTCAGAAAATGTAGTCCAATTATGAACTAGAAGCCCACTGCTTTAAGTAAAGCAAAAAAATAGAAGTGTTTAACTTTACTTTCAACTTGTAGAATCAACATGGGAAAAAACAAAAAGAAAATATGGAAAATTGTTGATTGATTGATATCTATTCAATAAATGCATACTTTTTTTTAAGCAACTGTTTTTAAACTTTTCATTTGTGTTTCAGTCATTAACTTTCTTTGTTGGGTAAATTTCTTTTCCTTTTGTATTTAAGAGGGAAACAGAATAAAATAGTCATTCAACATTTTCTTACCATCTTTTCTCAGCCATTTAAAGTTTCCTAAAACATTCTTCTGTAATCAAAATCCTATTATGAATAAATAAGCTAGATTGTCTTCCTGTGAAACCTCAGGAAGTTCCTTCCACTTTACACACTTCACAGAACAATGTAAACACCTTTCAAGTGAAACTCTCAATGAAAGCTTTTTATTGATTTTCATGAAACCATGTGGTTTCACAGGCAGTTAACTGGCTGTGGTTCTTTTAAAACCAATCACCTCCAAAGAGTGCTTACTTCAAGGGATGCATCATATAAAGTGGATTTAAAAGAAACTGACAGGAATAGTCTCTTTAAATACACATTGAAAATATACAACACAAAGTGCTCTTTTTTTTAAAGAAATAGGCTCACCTCTTGTATTTCCCTTCAGGAAATTAATTAAAATGGATTAACCAGGAAAACTGAAGAGAGTGCAGGCTCTGTCTTTAGTCTCCCCCTGCCCTAATCTCTAGCCTGTCTGAATGTGTTTATTTGAAATCAGGATATGAAAAGTTTTTTGGATTGAGTTTTAAAACCAAAGAAGTCAGAATAATTTTCCTTGGTATGCAGAATAGAAATGAGCTATTTTCAGAAATGTTCTTTAAAGTTCATAATAAAATTGAATAGTGACTGTAATGATTATTTGCCTGATCTACCCAAATATTTACTTATAAAGGAAGAAAAGGAGGACTTTCAAAATTCTACTCAAAGACTATTGCAGATTTTAATTAAGTTACAGAGGCAAAGCCTTTCTAAACATTGTCACTGAGTTTTCTTAACAAAAAGGTTAACTCAAAACCTGAGTATACATGCTATAACTTCAAGATGGGAGTGGGAGGTAGAAATATATATATTTTAATATCAATTATATACATACATACATACATACATACATACATACATACATACATACATTCTCCCCATGGATTCTAAGACTAGCCCCCTAATCCAAGAGGCCTTAAAAAAAATTAATTTGTTCCCAGAAGAGTTGAGTGATGATTAAAAGCCTGTTCAACCCTCTATCCTCTTCATTAATTTGGAATTTGGGTTCCCTGGGGTGTTATAAAGGAGTGTTTTCCTTTCTATTATCTATACTCAAAAGGCTTAACAAGCAAATTAATAATGTGAAATAGATTAAAGGGAGAATCTTTAAAATACTGAGGCAAAACTCTTAAAGCACCACTTAAGTGCTGAAGAATCATTAGCTTTTCATACTTACAAAATAACTGGTGATCATTGCAAAAGATTTCTCTGGCTGCCTAAAGCATCTTCCCTAAAAATCTCAACCAGGCAACACATTGTTAGCTTATTCACAGTCATTATGTAAATTTGAAAAAATTAAAGTTTATTCCTTTAAAAATCCTTCTCAATAGGAATTAGTGGAGTTACATTCAATTTTCTTCCTGCCTTTGGATACAGAGATAAATAGAAAACTATTTTAAGGAGGAGTTATTTCTCTTGTCCAAGGCAAGAGGAGCAGGAGCGGGGCTGGCAGCGGCTCCAGTAGCCTGTAGAGACAGAAGCAAGACCAGAGAGGGTTCAGGAGAGTGAAGCACAGCAACCTTTGTTTTCTTGAAGTCTGAAGAGAAAGAAATGGAGAAAGAGTGGTAGCTGAATCAAAGAGAACTTTTTATTTGTTGTTTAATTTAGGAGAAATTTGGCCATGTTTTTAGCCTGAGAATGATTCGATAGG
>NW_011888792.1:1400058-1414616 GCF_000151845.1 Pteropus vampyrus | reverse complement strand
CTACCCAAATATTTACTTATAAAGGAAGAAAAGGAGGACTTTCAAAATTCTACTCAAAGACTATTGCAGATTTTAATTAAGTTACAGAGGCAAAGCCTTTCTAAACATTGTCACTGAGTTTTCTTAACAAAAAGGTTAACTCAAAACCTGAGTATACATGCTATAACTTCAAGATGGGAGTGGGAGGTAGAAATATATATATTTTAATATCAATTATATACATACATACATACATACATACATACATACATACATACATACATTCTCCCCATGGATTCTAAGACTAGCCCCCTAATCCAAGAGGCCTTAAAAAAAATTAATTTGTTCCCAGAAGAGTTGAGTGATGATTAAAAGCCTGTTCAACCCTCTATCCTCTTCATTAATTTGGAATTTGGGTTCCCTGGGGTGTTATAAAGGAGTGTTTTCCTTTCTATTATCTATACTCAAAAGGCTTAACAAGCAAATTAATAATGTGAAATAGATTAAAGGGAGAATCTTTAAAATACTGAGGCAAAACTCTTAAAGCACCACTTAAGTGCTGAAGAATCATTAGCTTTTCATACTTACAAAATAACTGGTGATCATTGCAAAAGATTTCTCTGGCTGCCTAAAGCATCTTCCCTAAAAATCTCAACCAGGCAACACATTGTTAGCTTATTCACAGTCATTATGTAAATTTGAAAAAATTAAAGTTTATTCCTTTAAAAATCCTTCTCAATAGGAATTAGTGGAGTTACATTCAATTTTCTTCCTGCCTTTGGATACAGAGATAAATAGAAAACTATTTTAAGGAGGAGTTATTTCTCTTGTCCAAGGCAAGAGGAGCAGGAGCGGGGCTGGCAGCGGCTCCAGTAGCCTGTAGAGACAGAAGCAAGACCAGAGAGGGTTCAGGAGAGTGAAGCACAGCAACCTTTGTTTTCTTGAAGTCTGAAGAGAAAGAAATGGAGAAAGAGTGGTAGCTGAATCAAAGAGAACTTTTTATTTGTTGTTTAATTTAGGAGAAATTTGGCCATGTTTTTAGCCTGAGAATGATTCGATAGGCAGTGTAAGAAGCAGAGTTTACCACCCCAAAATAATGTCTTTTTGAGATATTATTTTAAGCTGGTTATTTTTAAGAAACAAGAAACTCAAGAAGAGCCTTTTACTTCCCCCTGACTTGTCTAAAGGAATTTAGATAGAAAAAAACTGCTCCAGGAAGGGGCAGACAGGGAGGAACTAAGCAAAGTTATTTTGTTGGACTCCCCTCTTGTCTCATTGTTTCTGGGTGGCCCAGCAAGAATTTGTTTACCACATGTTTGCACCTGTGAATTGCCTACCTTCCCTCTGAAGTCCAAACCACTACCTTTCTTTCTCCTTAGCTCAAGATGGTGTATAAGCCTCAACTGCCCAATTTGTCTTATGGAACCCACATTTGTACATACATAATAAATTTGGTTATTTTCTCCTGTTAATCTGTCTCGTGCCAATTTGATTGAGACCCGCCAGAAGAACTATGAGGGAGAAGAGAAAAATTTCTCCTCTTCCTTAAAAAGAAGGATTGAAAATACTTGGGAGACAGAAAATCGAGGTGACAGGAAGTAGTGGAATTAGAGGTAGGATGAGGACACCATGGAAGAATTAGTGTTAAAAAGGAAGATGAATAATTTTTATCTTAAGTTGGGCAACTCGAGGAAGGTCAATATAGGGTTAAAAACAGGGGTTCTGGCATCTGGAAACTGCTGATGTGCTCACTAAAACAAGGGAGTAATTTGAGAGAGAGGATTCCAGAAAGCCAGATATTAAACAGAAGACAGTGGCAACGGAGTGTGCCAGGATGGCAGTGGTGCAGCAGCAGCCTGGAGGGGTCCAGACTGGAGCAGTTTGGAGAACTTTGGGGGACAGAGAGGACTCTTGAGAAAATGGAATTGATAGATTATCTGAAAAGGTTGATTATCTGGGAAAAAAAATTATGGCAGGTCAGATGGACAAATGGAGAAAAATCAAGATTAGGTACACAAAAAACCATGAAAATAAAACATACTACCAAATACTTAATACATGCTAGGCACTGTTCTAAGTGCTTTCATGTGTATACATTTATTAATTTTCATTTTATAGAGGAGGAAACTGAAGTGCAGAGAGATGAAGTCACATTTCAAAATCACAATCTAATAAGTGGCAAAGCAAATTTCTGATCCCAGAGTCTGGCTCCAGAGTCCTTACTTCCTGCCACTAGAATATACTGTCTGTTCAGAAAACGGGGATGGGATTGAAAAATAACAAGTTGTTAGAAAAGAAATGTTATCGTCATACACTATGTGGCTATGCAATGAATAATTTTTACTAGCCACAATTACATAAACATTGACTGTTAATTGTATGAAAACTGATATAATCAAATTGGTAAGATGGTAGATGGAGGTGCTCAGTGGGATAAACTTTCAGCCTACATGGAACATAAAAGGTAATACACAGCTCTTTCGTGCCCAGCACAGCCATGGCTCATAGTCCCAAGAAGCATCTGAAGCGCTTCGCAGCTTCCAAGCATCAGATGCTGGATAAACTGATGGGTGTGTTTGCTCCTCATCCGTCTACCAGTCCCTACAAGCTGAAAGAGTGTCTCCCTTTCATCATTTTTCTAAGGAACAGACAGACTGAAGTATGCCCTAACAGGGGATGAAGTAAAGAAGATGTGCATGCAGTGGTTTTTCAAGATCAATGGCAAGGTCAGGACTGACGTGACCTACTCTACTGGCTTTATGGATATCACCAGCACTAACAAGACCGGAGAGAATTTCCATCTCATCTTGTTGTAGCCGCCAGCCCCTGAAAGACACATGGACCATCAGAAATCAGTGAGTTATAGGAAACACACTCTTTATTCAGCCAGCTAGGTCTGCCGGGGGTATGCAGACCCCAAATTAAGCAGCCCTGAAAAGTAGAAGTACAAGGGTTTTAAGCCCTAAACTCCATTCCTCATTCTGTCTGAACACAAAGGTCTATTTTTCTTCTATTCACTACCTGTCGACCCATAGGTCGGGTGTGCAAGCGGGGGTTCAGAAGCAGAAAGCATATTGTTAGAATGTTATGTTCCCATAATTAAAAGCCTTTTGTTCCCATGGCAATAGTCAAACAATAATTTCCTGCAAGTAATAAATTTCAAGCAGTCATTTTTCAGCCACCACAGTCTATGACACCAAACGTTGTTTTGCTGTTCATTGGATTATACCTGAGGAGGCCAAGTACAAGTTGTGCAAAGTGAGAAAAATCTTTGTGGCCACAAAAGGAATTCCTCATCTGGTGATTCATGATGCTCACACCATCTGATACCCTGAATCTCTCATCAAAGTGAATGACATCATTCAGATTGATTTGGAGAATGGCAAAATTATGATTTCATCAAGTTTGACAACTGGTAACCTGTGTATGGTGACTGGAGGTGCTAATTTGGGAAGAATTGGTATGATCACCAACAGAGGGAGACACCCCAGTTCTTTCGATGTGGTTCATGTGAAAGATGCCAATGGCAACAGCTGTGGATTTCTCTTCCCCACGGCAAGGGTATCCACCTTACCATTGCCAAAGAGAGAGACGAAGAGACTGGCAGCCAAATAGAGCAGTGGGTGAAGTGATCTCCTAAGAAGCACAATGAAGGATATATAGAAGAAATGAGAAGCAGTATGGAAGTTGCTTTAGAATCTAGTGGGTAAGGAAGATCAATGAGACAAGATTGACCATGTACTGATAATGCGGGAACCTGGGGGATTGGTGCACGGGCTTCAGTACACTTGCCACTTCTGTCATTTTTAACATTTTAAATAATAACCTTACAAAGAAACAAAGAAACAAAAAAGGTAACACACAATAAGTATAGTCAATAGATCAGGAAATAACAGTATAAGACTTTTACTTGAAAATGTGAAGGGAAAACTGCTAAAATGATAATGGTTGGCTTTGGGGAGAGGACTGCAAAGGAGGTTGTGGAGAAGGGAGATGCTATTTTTCATTTTATATTTTGTAAGGTTTTTGATATTTAAAAACTATTGTGCATATATTAATTTAATAGAAATAATGGAGAATTCAGTTACCGGGAAGCGGTGGGGAGGAGAACTATAAGGCTCTGATTATTTTTTGCCTCAGACTTCAAATTTATAGCTATTTGTTTCTAAATGAATACTTTGTTGTTTACTTGAAATTGCTTAAACTTCCACTACTAGATTGAAGTCTTTAGAGACTTTATAAGTGAATATTAGAGAAATTTCTTCTTTTATATTTAAATACAAACAGAACACATCACTAGGTTTTTTTCAAATTTGAGAAAGTTTTTGGGAATTAAAATTTTATTTACTTTTAAGCCATTCTTGAACTGGAAATTAACTTGGTAATGAAGTTTTCTAAATTCATTAAAGGTAAAAAAAAAAAAGTGGGTATCTATGGTGATGCTTTTTTCTTTAATAATACTATTGTTTTCAGTACCAGACGTGATGTTTTTAAACTCAACATTGAACTCTCCTTCCTAAAAAGGAAAAACCAAAAAAATCTTCAAATTCAGGAAGGAAAATAACAAATTATAGGACGGTTATTTCTAATATGTCATATGTACATACATAATTATATTGCATAAAAGGAGCTAATTCAGTTAATTTAAGACAATTTTTGTGGGGGAAATATTTCACATGGTCTGCCAAGAGCTACAGTCTTATTAAAACAGGCCTATTACTGCTTGTCCCTGAAAAATCCACATCAAAAGAGATGGACTGTAAAACTACCTACATGTTAGGAACACCATGTATGACAACCTTCCTTGAAAAAGTCTGCAGAGTACTTAAAATAAAATTAAGCTGCCACTGTTTTATGTTATGCCTGCTGACATTACTTCTATTCTTGTTAGTCTATTACACATGCAAAGGATGCTACCAACCAGACCTTGAATAGTAACTGCACAGCCCTCAGAGCCAGAAAGGAAATAGACCTCCAGGCAAGGCCACATTCCTTCGATATCTTCTAGAAGAGAGGGGGGAATCAGCCTGCATTGATTATTTCTATGCATCTTTTACACTCATTTATTAATACTAGTCAGGGCTACTAATTTAGGTGTGCTTAAAAGGCAAGGTCTTGTACTGCATGGTTTGTAGGGGTGAGTTTATCTAATACTTGAAGAATGTATTATCAACTCCCTTTTTCAGATGATAAGACTAAGGTTCTGAGGTTGCCCAGCTGGTTCATGGTAGAGTTAAAATTTGCAACTTCCTTGCTCCAGCTCAAGCTTCCACTCTGTTTTCCTCCTACATTGGGGGCACAGTCTACAAATCCCCAGGTTATTAAGATTTGTGTTCTCTCTCTAAGGCTGACATTGATATAGTTACAGAATCCTCCTACACTGGCATCAATTTGGCCAAAAGAGCACAAGATTCAGGGTCAGGAGGCCTGGATGGTACTACCAGCTTTGCTTATAGCCCAGTGGTCCTTGTTGAGGGTTCTCTGCCTTTCTGAACCCACTTCCCTTAAAGGCCAGGAGGCCTCAGAATCTCAGTCGACTCAAACATGTAGATTTCATTCCCTCCCTTCCCCGGTAAACTGCCTGGCTCTTCCCACTGGGGGCCGGAAACTCTAGGATCCCAACTAGTCTCCCCAGGGGAGAAGTGGGGCGCAAGTGACAGCTGCAGCCAACAATGCAGCTCACTAAAGTCCTGGTGAAATCCTTGGCTTCTGATGAGTCACTGGCCACCACTGCAGCCAAGCAGGTTGCTTTAGTAGTCCGATACTGTTTAGGCTGTTTTTTTTTTTTTTAAATCATTTTATTATTATTTTATTATTTTAAAGAAGTTTTAGAGCTCTCTTCATTACTCTCCATGGCTCTGAGTAGGGCCTACTCTATCTCTAATAGCTGGCATCTGAAGATTCTAGATCTTATGCAGTTCATAGCAGGAGGAATGGTCCCGCGTGACTTTTCTCTTAATCTCCATGTCCTATACTGCCACCCCCTGTCAAAGGCTCTGTCTGGAAGCCACTTAAGTTCAAGCCTTGCGACGTGAGCAAGGGGATCAAACAACGCGGGTTCCAGTCCCAGTTTTGCGCCTTCAGCTTTGCTGTGAAGCTTTGGGCTTCGGCTGCCTCATTTCTAAAATGGATACTTACACTAATGTTGATTTTAAAGAGAAAAAGGGCTTAGCGCAAAGTTCGCACTAACAGAAATTCCTGTTCTTGGGGAGGTGGTTGCGAGGAGAGCGTATTTGGGTAGGGAAAAAAAACTAGGAGTACCCTCTCTGCTTTCTGAATGCAACAAGCAATTATCGGGGACCCTTTTTTTTTTTTTTAGTGAGGTCGGATGAGAGGAAGCAGGGATGCAAACTGAGTCCCTGGGCCAGTGTGTGCTCTCAAGAGGGTAGGGGCGGAGAGGCTGGAAAATCAAAATCGAAGGAAATGCAGAAAGGGCTCTCACAGGATCCCCTAAAGTGCCGTGGGATTCAAGGCAGAACAGCCTAGTCGCAAGGGATCCGAGGAAACTTGGGCAAAGGGGACTTTCCTAAAAGTTGAGAAGTTTTCTTGGTAGATGAGGGCGGTAAAGGGATTTCAGGAACATAGGTCTCGTGGGTATCCCAGTTGGCGTGAGGCGGCGCGCAGACCAGCGGTCCCCACTGCGCGGGTTCAGTGCAGGACACTCGGGAATCGCTCCATCAAAGGCTCCAAGCTTTATTGGAGTCGGCAACCAGCATTTTCGCTGGAGCCAGGGGATGGAGGGGCGCACATCCAGACCCGCCCGTGGGCTGGCGGACTTCGGAGCTCCACGCCGCACCGGGAAGCGATCGCCGCCTCCAGGAGCCTGACGCCAGCGGAAGTGCTGGCCCAGGGCGAGCCCGCTCCGCGCCCGTGCGCCCGGGAAGGGGGCGGGCGCGGGGCGGGGCTGCGGGAGGCCGCGGCTCGAGGGGGCCGGCGGGGCGGGGGCCTGCGGCGGCGGGGCGGGGGTTTGGCGGCGGTTGTTTTCGCCCAGGCCCGGGTTCCTGGCAATCAGCTGTGATTTCTGCGCGTGGAGGCGCGAGCTGGTGCGGAGAAGGACGCTCGAGGCCGCAGGGAACCGGGAGGGTCGGAGGGGCGCTGGGGGCGAGCGAGCGCGCCTGTGGTCCTCGGGTGCCGCGATGTCAGCACAGTGCTGTGCGGGCCAGGTGAGCGGGGCTAGGCGCCGTGCGGGGGCGACGACGCACCGCGCGATGGGGCTGCGCGGCTTCCCGGGGTGTACGCCCCGCCTCGCGGCCGAAAGGGAGGCGGCTGGTGGGTTGCTCCGGGCTGACCCCGAGCCTCCTGGGTTAGATAGAGCCTCCGGCCTGAACGCGGCGCTCGGCGGTCAAGGAAACCCTGTGCCACGGACGGGAGGGAAGGGACACGGGGAAGCCGAGCGGCTACCCCGAGGTCCACTCTCCGTCCTTAAGAACTTCGCTGAGGGCGGGGCGGGCAGGACTCGGGCGGAGGATCCTCAAAGCTCCCGGAGCGTGTCAACTCCCCCAGGCCATGAGTGTGTGGTGCTGAGCTCGGTAGCACTCCAGGCTCTGCCTGTCAGATGTACCCAGGAAAGACGTGGGATTGGGCAACTTCTCCTTTCCCAAGCTCTGAACAAAACTCGGGGCAGATGGCCCAAGCAGGTCGCACTTAGCATCTCGCAAGGCTAGAGCATTGGCTCTGTACTTTCGGGAACGTTTCGAATCCTGGTTTCCAAACTACAGGGCTCAGGTCTGGGCGCAGGAAAGACTCAGCCCTGCTTCCTGTGTTTCCCGACCCAACCCTGGCCAGTCTAAACACGGTTGCCTGGGTAGAGCGTGAGCCTCCCCGTCCCCCGTTTTAACTGAACTTGCCCGAACCTGTTTTGTAACTCTGGCCTATTAAACTCATGATATCTTAAAACATAACCGGTCTTTTGGAATAGACGTCTCCTACGAGTGAGTGTGCATCAGGGCAGAATTAGTAGGTAGGTCTTAACCCTTTAATGCTAATTTCACTCCTTACTGCAGAGTTAGAAAACACAGAGTAGGTAAAGCCTTCCGGACGTCGATTCCCTCCTTCCTATCCATACTGATTATGAGCATGGTGTTTTCACAAATGACTCTAACTCCGGAGGCATTCAAGGTCATTGATGTTCTTGTTTCCTATTAATACGTTCAGGCTTCGACAATGGAGGCCAGCTGTGGGTTTCTGTAACCAGACGATTCTATTGGCAGATATTCTGCAGATAATCCATCCTGTTTGGAGTGGCCATTTGAAGCTATCGCTTGGTTAGTTTTTGAGGTCTCATTACATGTACTTGGAATGCATTCAAGCTGGCATTTTCAGAGATGAGGAAATTGAGGTTTTTAACATGAAGTGTCAGACAAGGAGAGAGGACGGTGCACACTTTTTCAGGACTTCTGAAGCCAACGTGGACTCAAAAAGGCTATTTGAATGTTATGAATCTCAAGAAAGCTTTGCAAATCTTTTACTGTCGTTTTGAGATACTTTCGAATTTGATGTGACACTTTTCATTATATAGTAATTACTTTACAGATAATTTGGGACACCTCTAGTCCCTTGAGAGCACTTTGAAGCTTTCTGTCACTCCAAGTAGCTAATTTAGGGCTCTGAAAATTATTACCAGTACTCAAGTGGGTCTTGTAAAAAGAATTATTGGTATGGCTGATATTTTGGCAGGATTTAATGACTTGTTTCTAAAATCCCCCTCAGGTCTTTGGAAAGAACCAAATCCTGGCCATTTATCACAGGAAAGTTAACTTCTGCTTTCTTAGGATTGGTTGAGGCATCATTGTGGTGGGTCCCAAGGCAGTGAGGGAATGATGACACTATGACGTTATGTGGAAGGGTTGGCTGATAAGCTTACATTAGAAGAAACTCATCACCAGCAGAAGCTGTCTTAAGTCTTTTTTTTTTTTTTAAATTTGGTATGAACACCTATGAACTGTTTTTACTAAGCACTTCTAATGTCAAATGTGTATACCCTCTTCACCCCCAACTCTTTGGACAGCAACAGTGTGTCCAACAATTCATTTTAATTCTGACAGTAACCACCTGGAATTAGCAGTTAGTATCCCACAGGTTAAGGGCTTAGTCTCACAAAACTGGACCCACCACCCCCATTTCAGACACTATTCACAGTGTCACAGCACCAACTATGTGCCAGGAGTTGGAGATAATGGCAGTGAACCAGACACACATCTCCGACCTCAGCGATCATTCCAAGTTGGTTGGGGGGGAGGCCATTCCATAAGCCAAATGTAAACAATCAAACAGTTAAGTACAGCAGGTCCTCAAATAACTATGGCTTTGTTCAATGTATTAAATGTCATTTTGTTATAACATTAATGAGATGCTGTAGGAACCTGACTCTTGTTTATATCAATTAGCCTATGGTAATTTTGTTATACATTTTGCTTAAAGTCATAGAACCTATCAACTATTTTAAGTAAGAACTATGCTGATACTGTAACAAGACCTTGTGGTAGAGTAGCATTGGGTAGGTTGCTGGGGAAGCCTGTCTGAGAAGGTGCCCCTGGAATTGAGACTGATCAGTGAGAAAAGGCACCCATGTGAGGGCCTCAGTGCGGAACCTGCCAGGATGTTCGAGGAACAAAAGTGAGTCTTGAGTAGCTGGAGTGTCATAGATCAGGTAGATTAGGTCAGAGAGATGGGCAGGGCCTGATGTGGCCAGAGACTGTTGGCCACCACTAGAATTTGGTTATTCTGGTTGCAGTGAGAGGCTGTTGGAGGATTTTGAACAGGGGAGAGCTGTGGTTTATTTACATTTAGAAGATCACTTTGGGTGTTGTGAAGCCTGGACTGTATTGGGGACTAGAGTGGATGTAGGAAGAGCAGTGAGAGCTGTTTATTCAGTGAATATTTTTTAAATGCCTCCTTCTATGTGTAACTGGTGTTCTAGGCTTTAGCAGTGAACAAAAATCCTTCCTGATGGAGCTTGAGTCCTGGCAATCCGCTGTTGCTGTAGTCTGAGAAGGAGACAATGTGATAATTTAGGCTGTAGTGGTAAGTATAGTGAGGTGCCGTTGGCTTCTGGGTATATTTTAGAGGTGGAGATGGACTTTTGTATGAATTAGAAGTAGGATGTGGGCATGAGAGAGATTTGATTTTTGGCATAGGTAAATGATGGTGACATTTACTCAGGTGAGGTAGGTGGCTGGTAGGGATGAGGAGGATATTGGGCAAGGAAAACCCATTGTTTCTTTTTGGCTTTGTAACATTTGAGATGTCTATTAAAAATTAAATGAGAATGTCAAGTCACCAGTTGGATATTTAAGTGGGGAGAAGTTTGAGGTTGGTGATAGGAATTTGAGGGACTTTGACGACCATCAGGAAGAATGTGTAACCCAAGAAAGAGTCTGGGCTTTGGACTTAGGTCTGGGTTTGACTTGAGAAATCTGGACAGCAAGGGCTGGTTTGACTGTACATGTTACTTGCCCTCTGTTAACCTCCGTTTTCCTCAACTATAAAATGAGTGTGATAATTCTCCCTAGAATTATTATGAGTATTAGACGTGATAAGAAGTATCTAGTACAGGGTTTGGCACACCTGTTTGGTTATTGTCCACCTGTACCTAGACATCTTCACGTCATCTTATTTTATTTTTGCATTGACTCTGATATACGCTTGGGTTTTGATTAGGTTGTTGGCTAATGAATGCTAATGGAAGCAGAGATTAGAGGAGTGATCACTCAACACCTTCTAAGTACCCAGCACAGTGGTAGGCCTCTAGAGACTGGTTGATGAACACAGACCTTCCTTCCTTTCCTGGAATTTATGGGGTAATTGGGGGATGGAGGTATGAGGGAAGCTAGCTACAGAAAATGACAGTACATACTGTGAGAGGAAATGAGAAGTGTAATGGAAAAATCTAGACAATTCTTCCAAGGCAGTTTGAAAATAAGGCTTGGCAGGGTTTAGGCAGTGTAGGCAGTGATGATAATAAAAACAGTAGCTGAAGTTTCTTTCATGCCCATAGTGTACTGTCTCTTTCTTACACTGTATCATTCTTCACAACCCAGTGGGGTGGGTAATGTTCTAATTGGCCTCTTTTTGGAGGTGAGGCAACTGAAGTACAGAGAAATAAATTAATTTGATTGATGTTACATGGTGGTAGAGCCAGTCCTTGAACACTGGTCTACCTGACTCCAGTTTGAGCACTTAACTGCTAGACTGCGATTCCTGATTATTCTTATTACAATAGTAATAAATGATAATGAGTAACACTTGCTTATTATTGTTGCTTATGGTGACTGTAAGTCAGTTTTCAATACACAGCTATTAGGCTGTTTTGGTAGATATTGGTGGTTGCCAGTTGTTATGGGTGGGCGAGGTTTAGCTTCTTCCTCATAACCTTGTCCAGGTTATAATAAAGCAAGTCTCAGAGCAAATTCTGCAACTTATGCAGACTTTATTGGCAGGCAGGCATGGAACAGTCATGCCGCCTGATCTGAGCTTCATAAATTTCCAGCTCTTCGCCCTTGGTGCGTTGCTGTGCAACCTGCATGTTCACCTGAGGCAGGTGTGAGAACATTCTAGTAGGCAGAACTTAATTGAGACTGTCCAAACCAGCAAAACCACATGGATTTATCAGGCCCACGGTGCCATTCTCAGGGTGAAAATTCTATCCTTATAACCGGCTCATGTAAGGGCAGGAATGCCCAGGCCAAGATATTTCCAGCTGGATCATGTTACTTGAACAGTGAGCTTTTCCTCAATGAAAGCACATTTCTAATGTCCTTCGTGTAAATTAACAAAGCCACAAGTGTCGCCTGGGACTGTCCATTGTCAAATATAAATAAAGCCGGACATTAGTTATAGCAGTGAAAACATTTTATTCAGTAACTGCTGATAGTTGAGAAAGAGCCCAGCTCCATTTTGATTTGCATGGAAATGACTGGGAGTTTTAAACAGAGAATAAGCAAGTAAGGAAGAGAGAGGAGGAGCCCATGGGGGCCCAAATATGCATTAGAGAAGTGTGAAGTTACAGAGGGTTGATTAGCGTACCTGTGATTAGGCCAGCTGTGTCTGCCAGTCGGCAAGTTAGGATTCTTTCCTTCCATAGAGACTGGGAGGCCCTATCCTTCTATTTCAAAGGAATGGCTTTTGGGTCCTTGAGAAAGACACTCCAGAGTTGTAGGAGATATATATAGTACATACAAAGGGACAGGGGAAGGATTCATAATTTTAAGTCCCTTTTAGTAAATGTTCTTAAGAAAAGGAGGCCTATCTCAGGTGTTGACTAGAATAAATAGTAAGTTTGACAGCCCTGAGCTTTCCCAGACAACAACTCAAAAGGCAAAAGGCTGCTGGGTCACTCCAGAGATGCAGCCTTGAACCGCTAGAGGCCGTGTTAAAGTTCGGTCACGTCTCTTGTGTAGGGGTTTGGGCAGAGTTACCATGTGCCAACAATTGTTGCAGTCCTCACCATTATGCTGGTTAAAACCTGGGGTCATCCCAGTTAAAGATACTTGAAGCCCATGAGGGAGATTTTAGAGTTGTAGCCTCTGAATAACTGTTAAATTTAGCTGGAATGTGTTTTCCTCATCAGGGCAACTGAACAACTCTAGATTGTAGCTTAAAACACACACACACACACACACACACACACACACACACTCCATGAAGACTTCTTTAAAGATTAAATTACACACCACATAAAGGAGTAATGATTTCCCCAAAATGTTCTCCTTCTATATAAAACCCAAGTCTCTACTTTTAAGGCCAAGTTCATGAAGCATGTTCTCAGTAATGGTCTTCCCTTTGTTTTGAGAGTTCTGGTAGAACTTGCACTATTCACCTCACCTTGGTTGTCTGAAGCACTGGAGTTGTTTCGTTGTTACTGCATGTATACGTTTGCTCTCTTCTAGACAGAGTACATACTATGGCCTGTAGTTCAGTGTTTTTGGTTATAAAACTTTTCCCCTGTAGCTCTTTGTTTATTATAGTGATTGGAAATGTTAGGTTCTCATTGTATCACATATCGCTTCCATTCTTGGAAGGAATCCAGGCACAAAAGTTCAGTCTTTCCCTGACTGATGCTTTTTGAACAAATTAGGGTATTCGTGAAACACAGGAAAAAAAAAAATCACATATCATTCAGAGAGAAACATATTTTGGTATTTTATCATCTAGTCACTCATATTTAATATATTTGATCTTTTTTTTTTTTTTTGCAAAATTAGGATTATGTTGTAGGTGCTATATTCAATCCTACTCTTTTTGCTGGATTTTTATGGGGGGTGATCAAGGATGTTTTTAACATGCACCAACCACTCCTTCACATTCATAAATGTTTTCTGGCCTTACATTCAGGTATAGGTAGAGCTCTACCTTCAAACATGGCCAGTTTCTCTAGAGGTGTTAAGTAAAGTTGAATGTGTGAAAGTCAGTTTATAGGTTTATGTGTTAATAGGTTTGTGTATTTCATTTCCCCAAAGGCTAAAAATACTGAAGAAAATCCCTAGTTACATCCCTTTTAGATGCCATCATTGACAATATATTTTAACCATTTCCAACATTTTCTTTAACTTTAGTCTTTTTCTGTATGGTCACTTGTACAGAGAGCATCTGTCTAGGTAGTGTTCGAGTCACTGTTTTCCTTCAGTATGAAGGTGCCCATCTCTGTTTCAGTTACAGTAAGTTCGAGTCCAGTGCTTCTTATCAGTAGTATTGGCACTGTTATTTTTCTATTCATATTTATAAAATAGAGACAAAATGCAGTAAAATGTGCACATAATTGCTTTTCCACACTGACAAAAAGGTGGTGATTTGGCTGGTGGTGACTGTTGGCCAGTATAGCTCGCTGTGAGCTGATGCAGCAAGAGTGGTTTGCAGATGTCTACAGTTAGCCAAGTTCAGGTTGTTGGAAAGATGAGTCTGTCACTTACCTTGAACAGGCAAGAGTTTAAAAGTTGCCTTAGCAGGTGGAGAGTTCTCATAATGATTGCTCTTTCACATTTGTTTTCTTGGGCTGCTTTAGAGTTGACCTCTGCGAGCTGACAAATAGCTTTGGGCTGCAGCAGGTCTGAATTGGATGACTTTGCTGAGAGGGCTGAGGAGGGTCGACCTGTAGGGAGTGGAAGACAGCCACTGACTCATTTCTCTGCCGATGAGCTCAAAGGCAGCACCCTCTCCTCTGCTACTTGCTCCCACCCATTCTCTGCATAAATATCATTTGTAGATTTCCCACAGATAGTGAATATCTGGGATTGATTTGACTATGAGAAATAAATGGAAACTTACTTTTCAGTTTCCCAGGTGTTTTCATGTAAATCACCATTTTAGAAGCCTCAAATTGGGTAATGATGACATCTTCTACTTGTATTTCAGAGCAGTATGTGACCAATTCATCTATGATAGTTTGGCCTTAAAAAGAATTCCATAAAACTTGTGTGTCTGTAGAACTAGCCATTGGATGCAATTCCATTTTATCTTTTAACTAAGCTGTTATCAGTATTTTAAATTGTAATTATAAAAAAAGATCCCGTGTTCTCTTAGTGTTCTGAGCAGCACTGTTAGTAAATTTTCATTACATATTGCTGTTGTCATTTGAATTTATG
>NW_011888792.1:1396856-1400008 GCF_000151845.1 Pteropus vampyrus | reverse complement strand
TTTTGAAACAGTTTGTGGGGTTGAAGTAGTGTTACAGTATACAGTGATTCAACAGCATTCCCCAACCCCCATGAAAACTGTCTAGTCAAAACAAAAGTAGGAGAAACAGACACACAACCCCTTACATCTTATTTGTGCAAAGATGGAAAGAGAGATGGAAAATCATTCTGTTTGTTTAAGTATCATTTTTATAAACTGACCAACTGTAGTTTGAAACAAAGCCCATGAGGTCTTTATGGGATTTATTTTCCGTGTTTTGTTGTTGTTGTTGTTGTTCTCATTTTATCTCAGTAATTTAACAGAGGAGTAAGTCTCCAGATGCTGATTCTTAGCATGTGTGGTTCACTGAAACAGGAAGAATTCAGTCTTTTGTTCTTGACTCCATGCTCTTCGAACTCCTCCAGTGGTGTTCTCAGAAACAATGGCAGTGTTTTGTAACCATAGTAATGAAACTGTTCTCTGTAATAGCATTCTGTAACAATGTGAATTATCTTCAGTTTGGTAGCATTATTCATAAGGATCCTAGGACATTGTTGACTACTTCATTTGCTGTTTAAAAAAAAGTCTAACAACCCCTAAAACAATATGTCAATTGATAAATATTCATTGGATATCTAGCTATAGTATAGTTCAAAGGCAGTAGCTAAGTAGACTTTAATGCTTGGGAGCAACTAGTGAGTTGATGCTAGATTTCCGTAGTATAGGATTTCTCCTGGGGCAGAAGTTCTCTGCAGTACCGATTGAGATTTGTGTACCTCAGCTTTGGACCTTTTATGCCTGGGAAAGGGAAGGAAGCAGGGTGTCCTTTGGGGGAGACATTCTCTTGAGAGTAAGTGAGCCTACCCAGGGGAGAACAAGGAGAGCTGAGTCCCCAGGAATGGGGCCCAGGAGTTCCACTCAGCCTTGCAGTTACACAGTCTGTGTGTATTCTGAACACCTCTTCCTAGAAGAAGTTCTTTACCATTTTTCAGCTTCTTAAAGGAATCTTATGACCTCAAAAAAGCCCGATGTAGAATGAGAAAGGAAAGACCAACAGTGGAGACATATCTGTGTAAAAGGTGGATACTCCTTATAGCAATAAGAAAGAAAATTGAGTGAAGGAACAGCTGGCCTGGAGAGAAAGAGCCTGGGGGTTGAGAGTTATGGGGAGAGCTGTTGGCTTTGTCAGTGACATGAACAAGTTAGTAGGAAGAACAAGAATCCTGGTCTTGTTGGGTAATGAAGAGGCTTCGAAACTTCTGTCTCCAAATTGCAGGATGCTGAAGTTCATGTACGTTTTAAGTTCTCCTGTAACCTGCCACAATTTAGTCTGGAGGTAGCCTCCATCCTCTTGACCTTTTTTCTTATTCCTCTTCCTTCAGCCCCACACCTGCCTCTCTTTTTTCTGTTTTAAGTTTGATGAATCTAATCCACTGGGATTTTTTGGAAAATTCTTTGGAAAATTCTGGAGAGGCAAATCTAATTCTGGAGGTCTTACTATTTGCATAATGAGGTTATTGAGGCAGATCATGGAATCAGAGAAACTTTTGGAAGAGACTTTCAAAGGCATCCCTTTTAATTCCTCATCTGAAGCTTAGGTGTCTTTCTTTTTTTTTTTCTTTAATGCCCCCCTCTGTGTACATCTGGTGTGTTTGAACCTCTCCAGTGTTGGGGAGGTCTCTACTTTTCCCAGTTCTTAAGCTTTCTGAGCCTTGGTTCCTTTGATCATCAAATGGGGGAAATTTGTGTCTTGTTTCCCTTATAAGGTTGTTGAAAGGGACAAGCCTCTATTAAGACTTTTTGTTAGGTCTGTAAAGTGGTGTTACCAAAGAAAAGTTTCAGGCTATAATAAAGAACAAAAAGCATTTATTTGAGCAAAAAGAGTTGCAGCCCAGGAGGCACAGATTCAAGTAGCAACCTAAATTGTGCTCTAAGAAAACAAAGAAGGGTGGGGTTTATAAAGGCGAAAACTACCAGAGCAATTACTCCATGCAAAAGAGGGCTTGCTGGCTAGGTTAACAGAGATTGGTTAGTTGTAATATGCAGATGAAGGAGGAAGACTGTGAGGAAGTAAAGTCCTTCTAATGCCCATGCAGCAGTTGTTCCCAGTTGTTTCTGGCTCACCCTTGAGCTAAGTTTAGCAACAGGTTAGCGACTTAACTGCAGCTCTGAGAACTGAGGCACAAGATGTTCAGTCCTCGCTTCTTTAATAGCCTCCTGACTCTTATTTTAAATGACTCTCTTAACCATGCTTATTCCATTTTATTTTCCCATTATCAGTGGTGTTGCAGATGTGTCAGTCAGGCAGGGTTCAACTGCAGAAAACAGAGATCACTCTAGGTATTTCAAGCAGAAGGGGATTTAATATAGGGAGTTAGTTGTTTAAGAAATAAAAGAACTAAAGGAGCAAGAACCAGAGGGCCACTTGGTATGTCTGGGTTTAAGAACATAACCACTGCAGCGGAAATCCAGACGTCTGGAAGCCAAAGGTGCCAGAGCCCCCCATGGCTGCCTGTTGACACCTATGCAGCTATTGGTTTAACATGGGACCCCTGAGTCTGGCCATTGCAAACGCCTGTCCTGATGTTATAGAGTAGACAGCCAGACATGAGCAGGAAAGAGAGAGACCAAATCCACGAGGGCACACATGTTGCCATGAGCCCTGATAGGCCCTTAGAGGAGCTCAGAACCCACAACATCCTGGTGTTCATCTTCACAAGAACACATGACAGTCCAAGCCCCATTTGTCTTTAATCTAACACCCAGAACCATAAGTATTTCACTCTCAGTTGTGTCAGTAGGTAAAGTCCCTACCCCGCGAGAAAGGTGGGGCAGCTCTTCCATCTAAGAGTGTACTTTTGCTTTTCATAAACTTGAGCTATCGTTTCATTGCGATCATTGTCTGTCCACGAATTCTTTCTCGCAATGTTGGCAAGATCCTGGTTAACTGGTGACGTTGGGACTTTCCCTGGCAGAAGATACTGTCACCCGACAGTTGACGCAAGATCTGGTCAATGTCACGAGAAAGAATGGATGGATGGACAGTGAAGGCAGTGAAGCAACAGCTCAAGTTTGTTGAAAGCGAAAGTACGCTCAGAGAGCAGGCAAGCTTGAGAGGGAGCTGCACCATTTTTTCCACATGGTTGGGACTTTATCTGCTGATTTAACTAGGG
>NW_011888792.1:1371855-1396806 GCF_000151845.1 Pteropus vampyrus | reverse complement strand
GAATCTAATCCACTGGGATTTTTTGGAAAATTCTTTGGAAAATTCTGGAGAGGCAAATCTAATTCTGGAGGTCTTACTATTTGCATAATGAGGTTATTGAGGCAGATCATGGAATCAGAGAAACTTTTGGAAGAGACTTTCAAAGGCATCCCTTTTAATTCCTCATCTGAAGCTTAGGTGTCTTTCTTTTTTTTTTTCTTTAATGCCCCCCTCTGTGTACATCTGGTGTGTTTGAACCTCTCCAGTGTTGGGGAGGTCTCTACTTTTCCCAGTTCTTAAGCTTTCTGAGCCTTGGTTCCTTTGATCATCAAATGGGGGAAATTTGTGTCTTGTTTCCCTTATAAGGTTGTTGAAAGGGACAAGCCTCTATTAAGACTTTTTGTTAGGTCTGTAAAGTGGTGTTACCAAAGAAAAGTTTCAGGCTATAATAAAGAACAAAAAGCATTTATTTGAGCAAAAAGAGTTGCAGCCCAGGAGGCACAGATTCAAGTAGCAACCTAAATTGTGCTCTAAGAAAACAAAGAAGGGTGGGGTTTATAAAGGCGAAAACTACCAGAGCAATTACTCCATGCAAAAGAGGGCTTGCTGGCTAGGTTAACAGAGATTGGTTAGTTGTAATATGCAGATGAAGGAGGAAGACTGTGAGGAAGTAAAGTCCTTCTAATGCCCATGCAGCAGTTGTTCCCAGTTGTTTCTGGCTCACCCTTGAGCTAAGTTTAGCAACAGGTTAGCGACTTAACTGCAGCTCTGAGAACTGAGGCACAAGATGTTCAGTCCTCGCTTCTTTAATAGCCTCCTGACTCTTATTTTAAATGACTCTCTTAACCATGCTTATTCCATTTTATTTTCCCATTATCAGTGGTGTTGCAGATGTGTCAGTCAGGCAGGGTTCAACTGCAGAAAACAGAGATCACTCTAGGTATTTCAAGCAGAAGGGGATTTAATATAGGGAGTTAGTTGTTTAAGAAATAAAAGAACTAAAGGAGCAAGAACCAGAGGGCCACTTGGTATGTCTGGGTTTAAGAACATAACCACTGCAGCGGAAATCCAGACGTCTGGAAGCCAAAGGTGCCAGAGCCCCCCATGGCTGCCTGTTGACACCTATGCAGCTATTGGTTTAACATGGGACCCCTGAGTCTGGCCATTGCAAACGCCTGTCCTGATGTTATAGAGTAGACAGCCAGACATGAGCAGGAAAGAGAGAGACCAAATCCACGAGGGCACACATGTTGCCATGAGCCCTGATAGGCCCTTAGAGGAGCTCAGAACCCACAACATCCTGGTGTTCATCTTCACAAGAACACATGACAGTCCAAGCCCCATTTGTCTTTAATCTAACACCCAGAACCATAAGTATTTCACTCTCAGTTGTGTCAGTAGGTAAAGTCCCTACCCCGCGAGAAAGGTGGGGCAGCTCTTCCATCTAAGAGTGTACTTTTGCTTTTCATAAACTTGAGCTATCGTTTCATTGCGATCATTGTCTGTCCACGAATTCTTTCTCGCAATGTTGGCAAGATCCTGGTTAACTGGTGACGTTGGGACTTTCCCTGGCAGAAGATACTGTCACCCGACAGTTGACGCAAGATCTGGTCAATGTCACGAGAAAGAATGGATGGATGGACAGTGAAGGCAATGAAGCAACAGCTCAAGTTTGTTGAAAGCGAAAGTACGCTCAGAGAGCAGGCAAGCTTGAGAGGGAGCTGCACCATTTTTTCCACATGGTTGGGACTTTATCTGCTGATTTAACTAGGGGGGTGGAATATTTGTGGTTTTGGGTGGTCTTTCTGGGGAACGGGGATGGATTTTCTTGAAACTGGGAGACATCCCTTTTCTTACCCTTTTTGGTCTTTACGGAATCGTCATGGCATCAGGTGCACAACAGGTACATTGTTAACCGCGGTGTTAATTTATTATAATGGCTATATAATTAGGGTAGGGTCAGGTTAAAGACATGAGGGGCTTGGTTTGTGCATGTGCTATTATGGGGAAAAGCACTTGTGTCTCTGGGTCAAGATATTGTAGTTTTTGAGCTCCTCCAAAGGCTTATCAGGGCTCATGATGACGACATCTGTTCCTTTGTGGGTTTCTCTCCTTTCTGCTCATATCTGTCTACCTGCCTACTCTAACATTCCCCTGTCAGGGAATCTGGGCCCCTGAAATCTTACTAGGGCATAGGGTTAGCAATCTTCTGTAGCTTCTTTCTTCTGACCAGGGGCCTCATCCCTACCTGATGGTACCAGATTTCCTTGCTTTCTGTCAGGGGGAGAGATAACTTGGGGTTAAAGGTCCTAGTGAGGGGGCGTTGAGGTTTTTGATTGGTGGAGGTCCAGGAGCCATAGACCTGAGAGGCTTGAAAGGCGGAGTAAGTGGTGTCCGGGGGATGATGGTTCTGTATGGGTTCATATCCTTGTTGGAGAATCATCTGTACTTTAATAGCCTCTAGGTGAGAAGAGACAAAATTTACTAAATAGTTAAGGATGTAAGATCTAAAGATTAATAGGAGTAGGATGGAAACAGTAGGTCCTTAAAAAGGAATAAACCAAGTGATAGAAAGTGTATGCCTATAGTGGGGTTGTTTGTGACATCGACTATTTAGAGAGAGTATTTCTATCTTATTATATTAGAAAAGTTTACAAAAGCATTGGATTTCTGTTTTCCTCGGAGGGGCTGAGTATAGAGTAGAATGAAGAGGATTAGGATTGTATTGATAGTTACTCGGTTATATACGGTCCAGGAAGGGGGTCAAGACTGACCAAGAAGAAGCAAAGTAAACATTATGGAGGAAATAGGCTAGAGCTCAGAGTCTGACTGAGATCTAGGTAATTACTGAGAGGAATGCCCAGGGAGGCAGGGTACAGGTAAAAAGAAAGATAATAGCCAAAGGAAATCTAAGCAGGAGTAGGAGGAACAGGACCTCAGCAGCCCTTTGATTAGTTACCTTCCTGTATTGTAGAGGGGTCCCCTGGAAAGCCTCAACTGACCAACTCTGAAATAAGGCCAGAGTGAGTGGTGCTGTAGCTGGGGGTTCTGGCTTAAGAGGATCTGGTTCCGTGGCGAGAATTTAGACCTAGTCCCTGAGTTTAGGACTAGAGTGGAAGCAGATGGGCCCTGAATCCCTGAGCAGTAATTTTCTGTACAGGTGTCACATTGCTGGGGTCGTCCCTTAAGGCCATAAAGGCCTGGACGTATGGAGTCTCAGACTATTTTCCCATGTCTATAGAAAAGGTCTAGCTGTAAAAGGGTGTAATAGTCAAGGCTACCATTTTTCTGGCCAGCTTTCCCCATCCTCTAATTTATATTGGGGCCAAGCTGTGTTACAGAAGAAGATAAGCTTTTTCATTTTAGACTATCAAGGGAAAGTTGGTCTCAGTTTTCGAGATGAAGTCTTAAGGGGAAGGTCTGAATCTGTATTGCCTCATGGTCTTTGAGGAAAGAAAGACTTTCTCCCTGTAAAAGGAGAACCCTAGGAGTTACTGCGGGTGGAATGAGCCATCTGCATTGCACCCAGACCCCGGTCTGATTCGAGAGGCCTGTGGCCAGCATGGTCTGCACCCCCTGAACCCATGGCATCCCGGAGCCTAGGCCTTGTTCCCCTGTGGATGTCCCTCAAGGAACGTTGGGCCTTCCCGAAGACCATGATATAGTCTGTGTCCTATATTTAATCTGGGAATTCAGGATGAATTTCTTGAGACCTCATGTCTTTGTGAATGTTGGCTCTCTCAGTTGCCTGTTGTCCCTGCTCTATGATTTCTTGCAGAATTTGGTGACAAGCAATGGCTACTAGTGAAGAGGGTTTACAGCAAAAACTAAGAGCCTCCTTCTGTTCGCCTGTATTGTGGCTAATTTCATGAAACTTTTCCCGCAAACAAATTAAGAACCTTAACGTTGTAGCAACACATGAAATGATAAATTAAGCACACCCAGAGAGAAAAATCCCAGTGGTAAGGGTCTTCTGACTTCCAGAGGAAGGACTGGTAGTCCCTCTGTCCATGCCCAGCACACGTGCAGCAAGAATTATTGTAAGGAAGGTGGCAGAAACAACTACAAACAGAATCCCACTTCCAAAGGAAGAAGACCTTAAAGAAATTATGGTTCGTGGCAGCTGAGACTAAGCAAGGAGGAGCAGAGCGGTTTGCTATGGCCTGAGAGAAGCAAAGGGAAGCTGAAGCCAAGAGGCGACCCTCTAGCCCTCAAGGTTGGGGCGAGGGTTTGAGACTCACTACAAGTTGTCCAATCACTATCCTTCCTGGCTGGCTTGCCACAGATGTTATTGGACAGTTGACGAGGATCTTGTCAGCGTCATGAGAAAGACTTCATGGACAGACAGTGAAGGCGATGAAGCGACAGCTCAAGTTTATTGAAAGCCAAAGTACACTCAGACGGGAGAGCGGACAAGCTTGAGGGGGAGCCGTATCTTTTTTTTCGCAGGTTTGGGACTTTATCTGCTCATTTAACTAGGGGGTAGAATATTTGTGGTTTTGAGTGGTTTTTCTGAGGGAAAAGGGATGACTTTTCTTGGAACTTGGGGAACACCCTTTTTCTTACTCATTTTCGTGTCTGTGGAATTGTCATGGTGTCGGGTGCATGATGGGTACATCATTAACCACAACATTAATTTATTATAATAGCTATATAATTAAGGGAGGGTCAGGTTAAGGACAAGAAGGGCTCAGTCTGTGTATGTGCTATTGTGGAGAAGAGCACCTGTCTCTGGGTCAGGTTGTGGTTTTTGAGCTCCTCGAAAGGCTTATCAGGGCTCATGGTGACCACATCTCTTCCCTTGTGGGTTTCTCTCGTTCCTGCTCATATCCGTCTGTCTGCCTGCTCTAAGAATACCACGACAGGAGGGTGATCACCATCCTCCTTCCAAATGTTGTGAGTGTTAATTGTCAGGACCCTAACAGCTAAGAGTCTGGGAAATGTGGTTTCCAGATTCTTCAGTACTTGAAGACTCATAGAAGAAGGTGAGAACGGAGGCAGAGTGAGACATCATCCCTGTGGGCCACAGGCTCTGAGGAACTAGTATAATAAACTCTACCCTCGTATGCACTGTACCTGCTACCCACCATGGCTTGACCAAAGGGGAAATGACAATCCCAGAAGTAAGACCAGAACTGAGAGGGTTGACTTAGAAGCAGGAAGATGGAAATGTGTGTCATATAAGCTAGTTTTCCTCCCTCTAGTCCATTCACTGTGTGGTCATTTTTCCATACCACCAGCAGGTTGATCCTTCTTGAGTATAGTTCTAATGATGTCATCCACTGCCTGATTTTTCAACTCTGATTGGGGTAAATGTAATGAATTTTTAAAATAGAAGTTCTTTGTAAGACTCTGTTTGAGGTTTGTATCAAGATAACATATTCTAAAAAACAATGTATGCAATACATGTCCCCTCAATCATTCCTGATATTGATAATTTGTATTCTTTTTTAAATTGACTGTATCTAGTTTTATCAATCTTATTAATCTTGTAAAAGAAACAATTTTTCATTGTCAGTTGTTTGTTTTCTGTTTCATTGATTTCTAATATTTATTTCCCTCTTTTTACTTAGAGTTTAATCAGTCCTTTTATCGATTTTTGAGGTAGAAGCTGAGATCATTATTTTAAGTTTTTCTTCTCTAAAATAAGTATTTAAAGCCCCATTTTACATTCTACATATTTCGATACGTTGTGTTTTCATTATTCAGTTCAAAATATTGTCTGATTTTCCTTGTCATTTCTTCTTTGACCTATGGATTATTTAGAAGTGTGTTATTTTCTGAATATTTGAGAGTTTTCCAGGAGTATTTTTGCTATTGATTTCTAATTTACTTTTCTGGTAATCAGAGAACATATTCTGTATATATTCATTCCTTTAAAACCTATTATTTTATGGCTCAGAGTATGATATTTCTTGGTGAATGCTTCATGCGCCCTTGAAAAGAACATGTATTCTATAATTCCTGGATATATTGTTCAAGTTGGTTGCTGATGCTGCTCAACATTACATGAAAACCAATTTTAAAACAGTGCTTTCTGCTTTATGAAAACAACCTATAGTTATAGAAAATTAGGCAAATACAGAAAAGTATAAAGAAAAAAATATCATTTGTAATCCTAGGGAGAACAAAATCTATTAGTGTTGTTTTATGGTATTTTATTCTAGTGTTAAAATAAATTAGGCCATAGTCTAAGTACTGTTTTGTATTCTAATTTATTTTCACATGACATTAAACATTTTCACATTTAAGAATTCTTAAAAGCAAGCATATTAATGGCGGTATTACATTAAATTGATCATATCAATATTTATTTTCTTTTTATTAGACATTTAATGTGTTTTGTTTTTTAAAAAGTATTATAAATGACTTTTTTTGTTTATTTTTATTTTATTTTAGTTTCAGGTGTACAACATAGTGGTTAGACATTTATATAATTTACAAAGTGATCCTCCGATTACTCTAGTACCCACCTGGCACTATACATAGCCATTACAATATTATTGACTGTATTCCTTATGCTGTACTTGACAACCCATGACTGTTTTGTAACTACCAATTTGTACTTCTTAATCCCTTTACCTTTTTCACCCAGCGTTTCACCCCCCCTCACATCTAGCAATCATAGTTTGTTCTCTGTATCTATGAGTCTGTTTTCATTTTTTTGTTCATTTATTTTTTCCTTAGATTCCACATATATGTAAAATCATATGGTATTTGTCTTTCTCTGTCTGATTTATTTCACTTAGCATAATATCCTCTAGGTTTATCTGTGTTGTTACAAATGGCAAGATTTCATTTTTTTAATGGCTGAGTAATATTCCATCATATATATATGTACCATAAATTCTTTATCCAATCGTCTATTGATGGGCACTTAGGTTTCTTCCATATCTTGGCTATTTATTGTAAATAGTGTTGCAGTAAACATAGGGGTGCATATATCTTTTAAAATTAGGGTTTTGGTTTTCTTTGGATAAATACCTCAAAGTGGAATTGCTGGGTCATAAGGTAGTTCTATTTTTAATATTTTGATGTGTCTTCCATAGTGGCTGTACCAATTTGCAGTCCCACCAACAGTGCACAAGAGTTCCCTTTTCCCTTTTCCCTTGCCAACACTTGTTATTTTCCGATTTATTGATGATAGCCATTCTGACACGTATGCGATGATGTCTCATTGTGGTTTTAATTTGCATTTCACTGATGATTAGTGACTTTGAGCATCTTTTCATATGTCTGTTGGCCATCTGTTTGTCCTCTTTGGAGAAATGCCTATTCAGGTCCTTTGCCCATTTTTTAATTGAATTGTTTGGGGGTTTTTTTTGGTGTTGTATGAGTTCTTTATAAATTTGGGATATTAACCCCTAATCAGATGTATCATAGGCAGATATTACTCCCATTCAGTAGGTTGTCTTTTTGTTTTGTTGATGGTTTCCTTTGCTGTGTAAAAACCTTTTAGTTTGATGTAGTCCCATTTTTTTTCTTTTGTTTCCCTTGTCTGAAGAGATATATCAGAAAATATATTACTAAGAGCAATGTCAGTTTACTGCCTACACTTTCTTTAGGAGTTTCATGATTTTGGGTTTTACCTTTAAGTCTTTAATCCATTTAGAGTCTATTCTTGTATATGGTGTAAGAAGGTGGTCCAGTTTCTTTTTTTGCATGTATCTTTCTAGTTTTTCCAACACCATTTATTAAAGAAACTGTCTTTACCCAAACCATTTATTGATATAAATAACTTTTATGTAATCTTTTTTTGTGCCCATGTCTCTTACTTTAGGCTAGTGTTTTGGAAATAGTCCTGCTATAATTGCTAGCGTGAATCATGTCCTAAAAGTCGTACTATGCTAAAGCACCCAATAAAAACCACAGGCTTTATGGGAAAAATAGGGTTAGGAGGTACAACTTTCAAAAACTTTGTCAATGACATATTTTTTTAAAAAAGGAACTGAGTAAAAATGTTATTACAGTTTTAGAAATGTTAAATGGTTAAGAAATATGTGGATTCTATGAAAAATTTAGCACCTGACCTTGAAAAAGATCTGAAATTTGCTTGTGGAAGGTGGTGTTGGAAGAGTTTCAGTGTCAGCTTGTGAATCATGAAGTGTAGTGGAAGGAGGGTTATCTGAAATTGGATGGGAAGTTGTAACATCAGATGTGCTTCAGAGTGACACATACGTAACGCACTCATTGAACTGAGGTGTGTGTGTTTCACACAGTCCTATGTAGCTCAGTTCAGCTGGATGCAGTTTTCTGCCTTAAGTTAGTGTTCCTCACAGATGAAATTGCACATCCTGTTATGCTGAAATTGTCCCCTAACATGGTAAGAGAGGAAAAAGGTTTTCTTGACCCTCTTAGGGCCTCTGGCTGGGTTTGAAAATTAAACTGACAAAGACACATCAACAGGAAAAAACATATGCATATAATATATAAGTTTTATGTGACTTGGAACCCTCATAAGGAAATGAAGACCCAAAGAAATGAAACCTACTTGCTTGTATATTGAGTTGAATAAAGAGAGGCAGTTGAGGAAAAGTTTCTAAACTATGTGGGGAGGTGAAAGGAAGATAAGAATGAACAAGGTCTGCTTCTGTACAATTCCCTTAATCTCAACTTGTCCTTGATAATGTCTGTCTTCCTCCTGGTGCAGGGAGGGCTCCTTTCATGAAGGAGTTTTATCTTCTGCTTTCAAGAAGTTTTAAACAGGAAGGTCAAAGTACCTTTCTTGCCCCTGCTGTTTCTCAAGTCCCTTTAAGTCAAAATAATCAACATGCCAGAGTGCCGTATTTTGGGATGAGATGCTCTGAACTCCTTCAGTATCAACCTTGTTGGAACAAATTTGCGTTTTCAGAGCAAATGCTACATAGCAGAACCCACTATAAAATGAATAGCTCAGAAGGTCTGGATGTTGCAGAGCTCCTTCAGAAAGGCTGACCCATTCACACTCCTGTTAGCTGACCAGTTCATGCCGCCTTCCCCCCTTTGGACCAGCTCCCAGAAAGTTGGTTCTAGAAGTGCCTGGAAGGACCTTCTGCCCCTCCTACCCAATTGTGCACAGATTTCTTATACCATAATAAGAACACAGCTCCAGAGACAGGAACTTCCTGTCTTCAGAAGCTTTTAGGGAGCTCTGGTTTAATTCCTCTTCTTGCGAGCCTCCCAAGGCAGAAATGACTAGCTTGCCCATGTCTTATAGTGGGACGCAGTAGTTTTGTATGGTAGTTAGAAGAGGCAAGCAGCCTTGCAGGTGGCCGTGGGCTAAGGCTCCTGAGTTGAGTTGGACCATGGTTGGGTTGATGGGGCTACTCCTGGTTATGGGGATCCCTAGTGTCTACTCAAACCATAAACTGAAAATCAGGGCGTGCTTACAAAGGGGAATTGTGCCACTGAGTATGAGACATTCCAGATGGAAGCCAAAACATTGGAACTTTTAAGGCACACTCAGATGGTTTTTAAGGATAATGGTCAGGCCATTTGAAATTGGAACCGTCCTGGGAAGTCTGGTTGGGAGCAAGCCAGAGAAAGCCTCCGTCACTGCTGATTGTGAGGTTTCAGATGGAAGCGATACCTGTCACTCCTGGTGGTAGGTTACCATTTTTCAGATAGTATGGACTGTGAGAATCTGGGAAGTCACACAGTGGTCTTCTGGAGCTAGAAAGATCCTTAAGGGAGTGGCATGTCCACCCTCTCATGTTATTGAGGAGGAAACAGGCCCCCAGAGCTCAAGGCCTCGTCCAAGGCCACACAGCTAATTAGACTGCAGCAGGGGCTGCCATTCCACTCCGCTGGCCTCCATGCCCCAATACCCAGTACACAGTTGACACTTAGTAAAGACAAGAGAGTGAATGGATAGATGTTGAGCTTTTTCTGAAGACATCTGCTGTTGCTGCAGAGCAGTTCAACAAAGAGCTTATGGCTACAGATTTTAAACCTCATCCTATAGTCGAAATCTCAGGGGTTTTTTTGTACTGTATTTTGCTGTAATAACATCAATTCAAACATTTGTCCCCTTCTCTTAAATTCCCAAGCAGTTGTTTAAATTCTCTTCCAGAAAGTTCTGCTCTGTTTATGGATCGTAGGATTTAACAGAACGCAGTATTAAAGAATGCTTTCTTACCAAGGGAAGTAGTTTGTGAAGGTTGCAGGTTGCTGAGTAAGAGGGGTATCAGGCCATTTAGAAAAAACTGGTTAACCAATAAGTCACACTATACAAAATGTATGCCCAGCAGTGGCTTTTGGCTGCAGGCTTTATAAAGCATGAAGCAGTAAATTATTTCTATGATGGGGTGGGGGAAGGATGAGCATTGTCATGGGATTGTATTCTCTTGGAAGCAAGAGGTCCAACAGAACTGAGTCTCTGACTTCTTTTTCCTACTGTGGTGTGGCAGAAGAAAGCAGGGCTCAGAGTGCTGATGTTGTTCCATTTGCCCCTCATTATGGGGAGTCTGAGGGTATTCCCAGATTATTGGGAATATCCACAAGGCCAAAGGCGGGTGCGATGGTGCCGCTGCCCAGTTAAGAACCACGGAGTGGAGTGGTGTGGGTAACGTTTTCATACAGTTTAGAACTCTTGCAAAATGGATTGAATCCTTCTGGTAGTGCACAGCTAGAGAGGTGAAAAGGGACTCAAATAAGCAAGGTAGATGATTCTACCACAGCACCACCTTGTCACATATAACATACATTCAAAACTTGACGTAAAGATGGCAGGCTGTACTTTGGATGAAGTTTGCTTTAAATGTTGCTCAGAAGTATCATATTAAGATTTAGCGCTTAAGCTAAGCTCCTTAAAGTTATATATTTGACAGGAAAGGGAAAAGTGTGCTTTATAGTAAGAGAATTCATTTAGACGTATTTCTGGTGTGCATTTTTAGGCTTTTTCTTTGATAGTCCGGGGGCAATATAGTTGATTAGTGAAGAGCCGATTCTGGTGATGGGCAGCTAGAGTCTAAATGTAGTCTCTGCCCCTTACCAGTGTGTGCCTTTGATCTGCCCTTTAGTTTACTCATTAATAAGATGGGGTGATAATCACCAGTACTAGTGATATTCATAGGATTTTACACTTGGAAGAGTAGCTGGCTCAATATGGGTTCATAAATGTTCTTTGTTGTGGGAAGGACTAGCGCTCTCCCTTGGGATAGCAGTACACATATTTTAAGTTGTGAATAAGCTTCTTTTGAGGTTTGATTTATGCTCTTTACCTTAGAATAAATAATGTGTAGCTCCTTAATATTTAACAGTATGTTGATGTAAGAAATGTCCAAACCTGTAGAGAATTTTTGTAAGTTTATTTGAGCCAAACTGAGGACATATGCCAGGGAGCAAGATCTCAAATGCTCTGGAGATTAACAGTTTTATAACTTCTTTTATGCATTTGAAACATAAAGGAACATAAGGCAGATTACATGGAAGTGGGAGAAAAGCTAGGTGGGGATTAGATTACAGGATAATGATATGTGTTCTTTTGAGGGTGGTTATGCTTTATTTCAAAGGTATGTTAATTTAGATGCATAGAAACAATGGACAGGGCTTGCTTAAGTCAAAGATAAACCTTTTAAATTATAGGCCTGGGGTCTGACTATCCACCATGACCTGCGCATTTAGGAATTTATAATTAGATCACCCTGTAAGGTTACTTTTCCATAGAACCTTTTCATCCACAGTACTAAAATGGGTTAAAAGTGGGTCCATAAAGAGTATTATTAAGAGAAAAGATGAGTGAACTTTTTAAATAATAATCTTGAGGTGGCCAAGGTTCTTCTATTTATGATGAAAGACACATAAATCAAATTGTTGAATTTGACTATGTAAAAGTTAGAATTTTGTCCATAAAAAAATATAAACAGTCAAAACAAATGATACATAGTGATTCATAGGACAGAGATGCTTTTCTTAATTTACAAAAAATGTTCTTATAAATCAACAGAAAATATACACAATAGAAAAATGAACAAAGGTTGGGAATAGATAGTTTAGAGGAAAAATGCAAATGGCCAATATACATGAGAAGATGCCCAGTCTTACTCATAATTAAAAAATACAATTCAAAATGAGATATTTTTCATTAATCAGATTGGCTAAGTTATAAAATATAATACCCAGAGTTGACAAGGTGATAGAAAAATCCAATTTTGTGGATTCATGTTTTTCACTTTTGGAGGCTTATTTAAATTAGCATAATCTCTTTGAATCATAATATGTAGGTGTTCTTAGATCTAGCAACTCTATTTTTTTTTGTATTAGAAGTAAATGCAGAACATTTTAATTGATCATTGATAGTAAAATCAGAAGTTACTAGCCTTCCGATACAATGGAATACTATGTTGTCATAGAAAAGCAGGAGGTAAATTGTGCCTGTGGAGAGAGACGTCCAAGATACAGGGTTAAGTAGGGATGAAAGAACAGTATGTATATGGTGAAGCTATGTATAGCTGTCAAAAGGAATAAACACGTATGTTTTTATGTATGTCGATGTTTGTATATGCATAAAGAATTTCTGAGTGTTTTTAAGATGTACTAGAAATTGTCAATAGTGGTTACTGTAGTGGTGTAAGAATAGGAGGTTTGGGGGTAGAGGATAATTCTGAAGGCATTTGCTTTTCATTTGAAACCTTGCTGTGCTGTTTGGATCTATCACGAGAATGTGTTGGCTACTTTAAAATTTTTCAAGTTTGTTTTAGCAGGCTTTAGGTTTTAGCAAACGTAAATGTGTGAAATGTAACATGCTGTATAATTGCATTTTCTGGCACTCTTTTCATTTTCATATTACCCCAGCCTCTTGAGATGGTGGTGGCAGTGGTAGCAGTGGTGGTGGTAATGGTGTGTGTGTGTGTGTGTGTGTTATGTATTTAGGAAGTGGGTTTAGAGAGAACAGATTTAACCTGTTTTTGCATTAAGACAGGAAACTGAGGTTATTAGTTTGCACAGCTGGTATGGCTATGAGGTGTAATTTATTTTGTTATCCATAATTTACATATGTAAATGTAGGGTTTTCTTAACTAAAGTGTACAGAGTTGAATAGAACTAGAAAAAAAAGTATGCCACCCCTAAAAGTGGGTGCCAAGATGATAGTTAAACTGTCAAATTAGTCTTTGTCAGAGGACTCCAGCTGGCTGTGGATTATTAGGAGGTATTGAAAGTGCTGCTTTGGTACAAGACAAGAATATTCTTAGAGAAATGGCAGCTTTAGTACTAAGGTTCAGCCATTTCCAGTGTGCGGTCTCTTAAGAAAACTAAACGTTGAAAGATCCATGAAATACTTTATATAAACTTTACAAAGCATTTTACAGCTGACCAACAATTTAAGAAACACATGAAACAATTTCAGTTCCTAAGTGATGGGGATTTGCCCTTGGGGACACTTTATTTCTATTTAAATTAACAGGTGTTCAAAAAAAAAAAAAACCCTCATAGTTTTATTTTTATTTTTAAAGTAGAGTTGTAGAAATGCTCAAGCTTTAACTTCTCTGTTGAACAGAAGTGTCTAACCTTTTAAAATTATTATTTGAGGTTTTATTTTTCTTGACATTTGCTTATTTGTCTAAAAGAGACTATATTAAGTTTTTTTTTTAGTTAAAGAAATTCTTTGTAAAATTAGTTTGGAGATATAGTTTGTATGCTATACAGTATTTAAAGTAAACAATTTAAAGTATTGAAAGTAAGCAATGCATTTAAAGTAAACAATTCAATGGTTTTTGGTATATTCACAGGGTTGTGCAACTGTCACTGCAATCTAATTTTAGGACATTCTTGTCACCTCTGTGGCCATTAGCAGTCATTATCAGTTTCTCTCAAAGCTTCCTCAAAGCCTTGGCAACTGCTAATCTACTTGCTGACTTTATGGGTTGGTCTGTTCTGGACATTTCATATGAATGGAACCATACAATATGTGGTCTTTTATGTCTGGCTTCTTTCACTTAGCATGTTTTCAAGGTTCACCTGTGTTGTAGCATGTGTCAATACTTCATTCCTTTTTATGGAATATGCCACATTTTACTCATTCATTTGTCAGTTGATAGTTTGGGTTGCTTCCACTTTGGGGCTATTTTAAATAATGTTGTTAATCACCATTTGTGTGCAAGTTTTTGTATGGACATGTTTTCATTTCTCTTGGGCATATATCTAGGAGTGGACTTGTTGGAATTGCTGGATCACCTATCTACTTCTCTGTTGGGGAGAAGTGTCTGACCTTTGAGGAACTGCCACATTGTTTTCCAAAAAGACTGCTGCATCTTGCATTCTCTCCAGCAGTGTCTGAGGGTTCTAATTTTTCCACATCCTCCCCAACACTTATTGTCTTTTTTTTTATTATTATTATAGCCATCCTAGTGGATGTGAAGTGGTGTCTCATTTTAGTCTTGATTTGCATTTTTCTTTTTAAGTTTAATGTAGTCCAATTTTTTTTTTTCTTTTGTCACTTGTGCTTTTGGTCTTTTATCTATCAAAGCTTTGCCTGACTTAAGGCCATGAAGATTTAATCCTGTGTTTTCTTCTAAGAGATTCATAGTTTTATTTCGTTCATTCAGGTTTTTGATTCATTTTGAGTTAATTTTTGTTTATGGTATAAGAAAGGGGTCTAACTTCATTCTTCTACATTTGGATATCCACTTCTAGGACCATTTCTTGTAAATATGTTTTTTTCCTCCATTGAATTATCTTAGTCCATTTGTCAAAAATTAGTTGGCTGTAAATGTTCGGGTTTATTTCTGGGCTCATAATTTTATTAATTTTTTTAAAAAATTGACTATACATTAGAGGAATTATTCATCTCAGATTTAGACAGAGTGAGACTGTCAATGGCCTGGAGATTGCAGTTTGGGGACTAGTCATTCCTAGTCATTCTTAGTTGACTCATCTTTGTGTGATCATGAGATTAAATATTTACAGAGTTTTAATTGTAAGTTACACAAGGCTGTAGTGGATGTTAGAGGCACGAGAGGTAATTTTGTTTATACAGATTACAAACTATCAATACTGTGGCGGTAGAAACCGGTGCCATCCATACGTCACAGTGCTCCTGAGTAATGGAGTTGTCAGAACGAAAATACACTTCCTTGCTGTATGGAGCAGTAGCTGGTTCTTTATTTAATATTTTCATTTATTAAGCAATAACTTAATTAAAAAATAAATTTTGATTCAGTTTTCCAAAATAATCATTTTGGAAAATTATTCTCTTTTTCCTTTTTTCTTTTATACACTCAGACGCGGCAGTTAAAATTACTGGCTTTGTAATTACACCTGGGTCTGGGCCTTGTCCTCATCCCTGATGAGCTGTGACCACGGGCAACTTGCTTCTGTGAGCTCAGGTTTCTCATTGCTACAGCGGGGAGAATAATAGAAGTAATTGCCTCACAGATTGGGAGAAATTGTCTATATGTAATAGAGCCTATCACAGCACTTGGAAGTGATTGCTGTAAAAATGGGAGCAATTCTCTTTGTCATTTTTAATTGTTTAGGTAGTTATAAAACTCTCCCCCAACCCCATACCCCTTTTGGGAAAAATTGGAAAACAAATACAAGGGGGAATAGTCAGATGTGAGGTTTGGGTGTTGGGGCTGAGGATGCTAACGTGGCAAGTTCTGGGAGCAGGTTGAGTTGCCAAGAGGAAGGGAGCCCTTGGGTTCCTTGTTTCTGAGAATTGCCTTGAGCAGTGGAAAGAAAGCTGGCAACCGGGGAAATATTCCTAAGCATCAGCTCCAGCATGAGTTTGAGGAAATTAGGTAGTAACTAACATCGCTATTCTAAGTGCTTTGAATACATTTTCCATCCTAATGATCCTGTGATGTAGGAACTGCTATTATCTCCATTTTGTAGATGAGGCAACTGAGGTGGGGAGTATAAGTAACCTGGTGTTGAATGAAATGAGCATTTTATACTATAAGCTATTGTGGAACACAGTATTATGTGCCAGGCACATAGGCTAAGCGCTTTACATGACTAATCGCAGATGTTTATCATCATAATGTGGTTATGGGGTGGGGAGGTGGGTGGGCCAGACGCAAGTTTGTGTTTTGGTATTTTGTATCACTGGCCAAGGGTTTCCTACATTAGGGAGCAAGTTTCTGTTATTTGTTTGCTTTTACCTTGTCTTAGTATTGACTTAACCTATGAATGTTTAATGTAGGTGAGTTCAAATTCTTGTCTGGTTTCTCTTGATCATTTTTTCATTATTTGATAATTTTAAACATTGGTCGCAAAACTGTTTTATGCAGTCTCTGAAAAAGAGATGATCCCAAGTTGTTAAATTAGGAAAAATATTTGTTTACATGTATGTAAAATGTTGAGATACTTTGAGGGAAAGGGAATTTTCTGAACCGATTAGTAAATTTACTTTAAGCCTAAGTACATTTTTTGTTTTCCGTCTTTTGCATTGTATCTTGTAATAGTGAACTTTGAAGGGTTTTATGTATCTTAGAAAGAGTGGGAGTCATTCTAACATTAACAGTGGGAAAAATGTGAATCATGGGACATTTTAGAAAGGGACAGATTTTATGATTGCTATATTTGCCAAACTAACTGGAGTCCAAAATAATTGTTAGGAACTTTCAACATCATCTCTCTCTATAGAAAATCATTTTATCGTGAGTATATGTCAGCAGCTCTTGATGGATGCTCTGTTTTAGAGATGGCACCATAGAAGTTTGGGTGAGAGTTTTAGGACCTAGTAGACGGAGTTCACATCTCAGAACCTTAGGAAAGCTACTGTACTTATGTCCACCTCAGTTTTCTCATTTGTGAAAAAATTGAATTGACATTCATTTTTCCTTTTTCTCATGTCTTTTCTGTGCTTATTTCGTCTTTCCATTACTGTTTCAGTCAGTATAGCTTAAAAGATTTTTTTTCTGATTATAAAAGTGAAGTACATTTTCATGCTAAAACATTAAGTATTGCTTTTTCATTTGTGGAAAAATGGCAAAAATACCAATGAGACCATGGTTAATGAATATTTACCTCATAGGGTTGTGAGGATGAAATTAATCTATGCCAAGAACTAGGATCTTAACCGGCACCTAGAATGTACACAATACAATTTTCTGTTATTCAAAAAGTTATTACTACTATTGCCAGAATTTATAGGGAGAATGAAGAATGCCTTTCAGAATGATACTGGGATGCCGAGGGCCAGGGCTGTCTTCTTACAGCAAGCCTTCGGGACGCTGTTCGGTGAGGGCAGGTGAGGAAGACATAGATCCAAAGGGTTCTTCTCATTGCCTCGCCCTTCCATCATATACCTGCTTTGGGGTCTCTTGATTTCATGTTTCTATAGGGGCAAGTAGAGGAGGCTTCAAAACAGTGTACTCCAGGTCTCCTGGAGATGTGGTGATGCCAAAACAGTTTTTCAAATCCTCATGGGCTTTGTAGTGAGAAACTCAGGTTTTCTCATTCGTAAAATGAGGATCGGGTCACTTACATCATAGGGCCCTTTTGAAGATTAAATGAAAGGATATCTTGAAAGCACCTTAGTGTGTAGTGTTTTGATACAGAGGAAGGATTTGAGAAATGGTAGGTAACTCTTATTTATAATGACTACTGTGTAGAAGGATCTCCCTGGTTGACTAAGTCACTCCTCTCTTTAATTTGTGGTGCCTTGATGGCAGCACAGCGTATAATTTTTCTGCCATCTTAAATTGTGGAGCTTGCTGTGAAGTTTGACACTCTGAAATATGGCTAGGGCTCTGGGGCTTTGTTCTGTCTCAGAAGCTTTGTTCTTCTTGGGTGCAATGTGCATGTGCACAGGTGCACACACGTGCATATGCAAGAACATATTGCATGTGCACATAGTATAATCCTGTGCTTTCAAGGCAGTATCAAGGTAGCAAAGCTGCTGTCTTTGCCTTTTCTAGTGTTACCAGTCTCCTCTCTTTTTGTACTATTAAGGATTTTCTGGTCATTACTCTTACCCTTGGAGGGTGCTGTATTAGAAAGAACGAGTTCTGGAAGTAAGGTAATTCAGGTTTCAGATTCATCTCTGTAAGGGAATGAATGATTCTACTCTCCTGGCCTATCATGTAAGGTGGTTATCAGGTTAGAATAAGAGGAAGTTTGTGAAGGCGTGATTGATCAAAGTGTTACACTTTGATGGAAGATTATAGCCTCATAAAGGAAATAAATGCAAGGTTCAGCAAAGACTTCAGCTCTTGTGAGTTTATGAAGTTAGGTTACAGGCCTCTGGCACTTAGAACTCACACAATTCTAATCTCATAATGGCATACTTGCCATTATAATCTTATAAAATGGAAGGAGAAAAATCAAGAAGTAAATGCCTCTTCTTAGATCAGTAGAAATGTTTTGATATTTGCCTTTGGTCTGTGCCAGACATTTGGCACTAATAAAGAAACAAACCATCAAGGAAAAACAAAAAGCCGTGGTTTTTCTGATTTGCAGAAAGGCATCGTGTGTGCTAGCAGGTACAGTGTTTAGTGATAATTAAACATGATTAAGTAGGAGATAAATGGACTTAGGAGGTATCTGACTGAGGCAGAAATCTAATTCTTCCACTTACTAGGTGTGTCTTTGTTATTTGATCAACTTTCTCATCTATAACATAGGGTTATGATGAACATTAAATTCTTTAGTGTATATAAAGAATCTGGTAAAGGACATATTGCAATAATAGACACTCAATAAATTGTGTTTGTGCAAACATGTCAGTAGCCGTTGGCTTTGGTTCCTGTTGTTTCTGCTGCCTATTTTCTCTATTTTTCGCCACATTTCCCCAATTTCTTCCTTGCCTTTTTTGGAAAGACCGAACATTGGCTAAAATGCCTGCCATCAGCCCTTCTTACTTTTTAGCTGGTAAGTGGGAAGTTGTATCATCAAAGGTTAAATCTTTGGGTTTCTATTTATTTCTGATAATATATATATTAATGCTCTGGGATGCTTCATTTCAAGTTATTCTGGATGCCTAAGGGTAGCAGAAATTTAAGTCTATAAAATGAATTTTAGTTTGATTAGAACATTGACTCTTAACATTGTTCTCGGGGCAGAATAATCTTTGTAAAGCATGGTGTTCCTTACTGAGTACCATGAGAAAGTTAGTGATAAGAACGAGATATGATTTTATAACAGGACATGATTATTATATGTGCCCTATAAAATCCCAAGCATATTTGTTCATGAAAATACAAGCTAATATCTTCTGATTTCTAGTTTTCCATTAATATTGTGATGTGTTCTTTCTGTTTGCCATCTCCCATATATAACTGGGAGGCTTAATGAAAATTTATGGGATAAAAAATGGAAATTGAGAAAACGAAGCCATTTTGGGGGTGTGTTTTAAAAGATAAGTTTTACTATTATCCAGGTATGGTGAAGCTATCAAGAGACAACTGCCGTTGAAAAGATAGTTTGTTATTTATATTTCCCAAGAAGCAAGGCCACATGAGTGTAGCAGCAGGGTTAGTCAGGAGGCAGAAAAAGTGAGGAGAAAGCATGGGCAGGAGCCTTTAATGTGCTTTCCTAGGGAAAGGCAAGACAAGGCAGCATAAGCAGGTCTAGGATTGGCTAGTTTGAATAATTTTAGCAGGCTCTGGGGTATTGGGTTGGTCTTTAGTTGTCTGGTACCCAATTCTGGGATGGTTAGGGCAGAGAACTCTTACCTCTTGGAGTGTAACAGCCGGACAGAGAGGTGGTCCAAAATATGGGCCCTGGCTTGGTCAGCGTGCACATGAAAGCTGTACTCGCAGGGGAGTAATTTGCTATCTCTAGGAATTAGCTAGCCCTGGGAGGGGCAGTCCCTCCTAGGTCAGCAAGGCCCAGGATGCTAGAGCATTAAGAATATAGAAAATAACTATGTTGTATTTTGTTCCTGCAGATTAGGAAAAATCTACCATGATTTAATTCCAGTGATGGATCTCTTGGTCCAGCGTGTGACACAGGAGTGACTGAGGAGCAAGGTGTAAGAACTCCTGGGTTGGAGCAGATGAGGCCACAGTGTTTGGTCTTATGCCATGTGGCCCAGTTTTGTTCTTATAGAGTAAAATCTGTGCTTAGGAACCACCATATCACAAATTCTTAAAGTCTCCTTGTAGACACCAAACTTGCTGGTGGTGATGAGGAGAGGTAATCGCTAGAGATAGTGGATCCGCAGAGTTTTGCCCTGCCCTTGAGAAATAACCTGAAAACAGTGGCCCATCCGTGGTTGTTTGGTGGGGTGAGTCTTCTTCACAGAGGACAGTACAGTAGGATGTTCCTCCACATCAAAGCAGTGTCTTAGAGGGGCTTAACCCAGAGAGTGAGGTTGGGACCATTTTTATTAAAGTTATCCCCGAAACCCGTTTTGTGGTATTTCTTCTCTTCTGATATTCTTTGCTTTTGCCAAGATTGTCTTCCTATTTGATGTACCCTAATAAAATGAATTTTATAAGTAAAATAGCAAATCATGTAAAGCATATTTGGAAGGTAGCAATTAAGTGGGCTTTTTACTTTTTGTCTGGACAAGATTTCTACTTTTTGATTCTCCATCTGTTAATATTTTGCATAATTTTCTCTTAATTTAGAAGACTTATAAAATTCATGCTAATGTTGGAAACCTGGGAAAACCAGGACAAGACAAAGAAAACGAAGATCGTCTGTCTTCACAATTCTAGCTAATTCTTTAGTGTGTTTATCTTTTCTCAAGGCTGTGAACATTAGCATTTTTCCATATTAAATTATTTAAAGACATCTTTTTCAGAGACTGCATACTAGTCTGACATAATGCCCTTATCTTGTGATACTGAAGTAGTGTTTGATCCCACTGGAAACTTGCTTTCATTTGCCATCACTGAAGAGTCCTTCTGAATGAAGAGCCTGGGAAACTTGCCGTTAGGTGTGTGGAATGTCATCTTTAAACACGAGACTCTTTAAAGGTGCAGTTTGAATACATACCTGCTTCTGCCGTTGGGCTTGTTTCAGATGCTGGATACTCAGAAGGCCCTACCACTGTAGAAGGAAAGCACCACCTGAGTTCCCTGAGCTTGGGTGAGATTGAACCAGCCATAGATCGCCTGGGGAGCTTACTAAAATTCAGGTTCCACTTCTGAGTCAGTAGGTCTGGGGTGGGACCTGACAGGCTCCCTCTCAGTGATGCCCATGTATCTGGCTCATGAACCACACTTGGAAAGGAGCTTCAGAATTGGCCCAGTGCTCTCTGCTTTTGCTGTGACGTGGTTTCTGCTTCTGTGTTGGCCGGGGGGCCTTGCTCCACTTTCTTTTTCTATCTCATCTTCCAGGCTACTCAAGACTCCAAGTTTTCCCCCTTGTCTGGGGGAAAACCCACATTCTCATCAAATCTGCTCTACTCCTCACTCAGGCAAGCTCGAAAGTTATCCCAGGTCTCCTCCTCCCACCAGCACCAAGTCAGGATCCAGAAAGATTTTTAGTTACTTCCTACTTTATTCCCCAGTCTGATTTTCTTCTGTCCATGGAGGGTGGGGGCTCCTACTTCAGAAGTACCATCTGTCCGTCAGCTCTGCCATGGCCCCAGACCTGTGCCCCCCACCCCTTCTCTTACCCCTTGGGCCTCCCTGAACACCAAGGCCTTGGATCTCCCTGGGCGAGAAAGGAGGGGCCAGACAGATACAGAGTCTTCAAAGGAGCCCTCTTCTCAGCCCAACATCCAGTCCTCCCAGCCGACTGAGAAATGCTAGGTTTGACTGAACAAATAATAGTAATTAAGGTCCATTTCCTGAACAGCCTACCCTTTAGGCCTGTTTGCCAATAAGAGTTGATTTAGTATGTGCATCAGCCTGGCTTTGTGTGGTCCATTGTGTTTGATTTTGATACTGAGGTGCTTGCTGGTCTTCACAGTCCAGGGCTGGTGAAGAGCTCTCTGTTTATAGTTTTAAAAAGCAGAGGGCATACCACTACCAACACGAGTAAGTGACTTATTTCATTAAAAAGAATGCCCCAGGGAAACCTCTAGACTTCCTTCTGTCCCCGACATCACTCGCATAGGCCATGCCCTCATGAATAAAAAAATAAGGTGAAAGATCGGACGGGGGGTGCTATATAAGAATATTTTTACTTCTGTTGGTATTTTGATAGAAAAAATACAATTCATGGGCTCCTTCATTTGGCCCTGGTTCCTTTTGCAAATGTATTTTAAGAACATTAACAGGAAATTTCTCAAGTGGGGAGGATGGTTGAGAGGCAGGGGCGAGTTGCATGTGTGTCATAGTTCTCTGCCAGTTGGTGCCATTGAGGTAGCCTGTACCAGAATCAGAGCATTCCCCCCCATCCCCCGATACTGCCCTAGGGTTTGTGCCAGCAGGTCTTGTCATGGGGACCTGGTTAGAAGAGGGTAGAGGGGGTGCTGATAAAATCCACTGGGTGTCTGGGCAGAGCCTCAGTTGAAAAAGCAAATCAGTTGCTGATATGTACTTGAGAAAGGCACACACCTATTCATTCCTTCCTCTTCAAGCTAGAAGTGGGAGAAGGAGAAGGATTTCTAGGATGAAAGGAGACAAGAACTGGGAAGAAGGCTTCCTGAAGTTTTGAATGACTGATGAATGGTGAAATTAACTGTGAGACAGTATTTCCTTCACTGTAGGAAAACAGTGCAGCTGTTACATCAGCGCCAAGAAATAGATGTTAAACTCCAGGACCTTTCGCGGCCACCAGGCTTTCATCCAGAAAGATGGAGTGAGTGAGAGGGATGGGTGAGGGTGACCGTGTAGGAGGGGCGTGAGTGCTGTGTTTCCCCAGGAGAATCAGGAGTCTAAACCATTGTGGGCCTTATCCTTATCCTCCCTGTCCCCTTCCTACTCCTGCCTGAACCGATGCCATCTCTGCTGTCCACATAGGGCCGTGGGTTTACCAAACCAGGCCCATTATCTGACATTTGTTTCCAATTTATCTGTTCATTTTATGTGAAAATAGGTTCAAAGTGTCACCTTTATTTGTCATTTTTGTGAATGGTAAAGAATAGGATTTTCTAAAAGTCTGACTGCTGGAAAATCTAAGGTAGGTGGTGTGTGCAAGTTTTTCCTTGCACAGAGCCACTGAGGCTAGACCGCCCTTCACAGAGAGGTGTCTTGTCACTGGGCAGTGGGTCAAAGGTGTCTTTTGAGGAGTGGCCCCCTTCTGTGGCATGGAGAGGAAGAGTGGCCAGTAGTCGACCCTGCATGTGGGTTGTGTGTGGGATAAGGAATGGGACTTTCTTGCTGTCTGCTTCCTAGAAGAGGAGAGGTATATCAAAGGGTTGGGCATTTAACAACCATAGCCTATAGCTGTTCAAGAGCATTCAGTTTTGTGGCCAGCCCAGGGTTAACTCAGTGTGTCAGGCTAGCGTTTCATTTTAGCTGTTGTTATGGAATCCTTTCAAAATGTACTAGACATTTAGACATTTACTGCCTTCTTGCTAGGGTCAACAGAGCATTGTTTAAACTTGTTCACGGCGACTTCATTTAATTGTTTTGAATGTGTTAAAATATTGCACTATAGATACAGAAGTATGTGACCCAAAGGCTGAGTTATTAGCTAATTCTTCCTCCATGTTGCTGAGTTATTTAACTGGTGTAATTTTTGCTGGTTCCGTGATTCCCATCACTGGATTTGTCCTTGAGCCAAATCACCTAACCTTTCTGGGCCTCAGATTTTACATCAGGAAAATGAAAGGACTGGATTGGATCTGAGGCTTTCAACCTAGATGCTATGACATGTCTCAGTTTGGGTAGAATTTTTGGGATGCTGAATTTGATTCAGATCCATTAGATTATAAGCTTCATGAGGACAGGGACAATATTGCTAGGTCCTAGAACAGTGCCTGGTTGCTAGTAAGCATTTGATAAATATTTGTTGTATGGATATATAAGTACCTTTGAAGTATTATAGTGCATCCACATTTTATATGTTGGAGTTGCACGTAGCATTTCATTTGACTCCTTAGTTGCACTGCAAACTCCTTGAAAGTACTGGTCCACCTGAGCTCTGATGTTCTCCCTATGAAATGAGCTCATTTCAGTTCTCTGAAGGGGTTCAGAACAGGCCTCTCCACGATGAGCCACTTTGGCATGTGGATCCTTTTGAGCTGAAGAAACCTGAGACCCTGTGGCCCAAGATGAACTTTTACCTCTTTCTTAAAGAATTTAAACTGGGGGGCCTTGCCCATAGAGTTTTCACCAGAAATAACTTTTTATGATCTATCTTATGGGGCAGACAATTTCTAATTACTGAACATCTGCTCTTATCATCTTGCAATGACCTTCCTCCCCTCTGAAGCCCCAATGTAATCTTTAGCTCAGAATGTCATATATATCTCATTTTCCCTTTGAACCTCTCATATAGGGTCTCTGACTCTCACGTATGTGAGTTCCCATACACATGTATTTAATTAATTTTGGTTATTTTCTCTTGTTAATCTGTCTCATGTAGATTTATTAGGCCAGCCGAAAGAACCTGGGAGGGTGGAAGAAAGTTTCTTCCTCCCCCACATCCCCATCCCAGAGCATACTTGGATCTAGTTGGCAGTTGGCTCTTTGGTCTCCGTCACCAGACTATAAAGAAAGCATTCTGTGGCTTGGCAAGGTTTGGGGATTGGGCTGGCATAAAGCACCTCTTGGAAAGGGCTTGGCAGATTTCTCCATTGCAGCATAATCTCCATGACACAATCAGGCAATTTTGGAGTCTTGTGTTTCATTAACTTCTTGTTTGATAAGCTCTTATAAAGTAGAACAACCAGGATTGTTTTCTTTCTTATTTTGATGAGATTTAAAACTAACTTTTTAAAGTGAGCACTTCAAACCTCTGAGCATTTTCCTATATCCTACACTTTTTCATTTTGAATTTCAAGGTTTCATTTTGAATTTCAAGGTTACATTTCCCCCCCCCGTTCTGGGACTTGCTTAACTCCTCTTTCTCAGCCCTATTCAGTGGCAGGTATTCGTGGATTCGGCAGGTACAAATGAGTGTTCTGACCCTTGTTTTTTCTTGGGGGAAGTAAAGATGGCTTTAGCTTCCAGGCATGTGGCAGTAGTGCTTCTGCACACATGG
>NW_011888792.1:1369798-1371805 GCF_000151845.1 Pteropus vampyrus | reverse complement strand
TTTGGAGTCTTGTGTTTCATTAACTTCTTGTTTGATAAGCTCTTATAAAGTAGAACAACCAGGATTGTTTTCTTTCTTATTTTGATGAGATTTAAAACTAACTTTTTAAAGTGAGCACTTCAAACCTCTGAGCATTTTCCTATATCCTACACTTTTTCATTTTGAATTTCAAGGTTTCATTTTGAATTTCAAGGTTACATTTCCCCCCCCCGTTCTGGGACTTGCTTAACTCCTCTTTCTCAGCCCTATTCAGTGGCAGGTATTCGTGGATTCGGCAGGTACAAATGAGTGTTCTGACCCTTGTTTTTTCTTGGGGGAAGTAAAGATGGCTTTAGCTTCCAGGCATGTGGCAGCAGTGCTTCTGCACACATGGAACAGCTTTTCCCCCAGTTGCTAGGATGCTCTCTTGGATTCAGATCGTAGGAGTCTTATTTCTAAAAGTATTTTCCTTCAACAGATGCATTTAACATCCACACTGGAGCAGAAAATGAAAAGATTGTTATCGATCAAGTATTAATGATTTGATCCCATCTCCCTCCTATATCTTCGCCTCTTTCCATGTTGACCTGATGGACCAAAGAGAGAACGAGCATCTCTGGAGAGTTGGAAGATGACTATGATGATGCAGATGATGAGAACAGCTGGCTTTTGTTGTTATTGTTGTACTCTGTGCCAGGCTCCGTGCTAAGAACTTTTCCTGAATTGTCTTAATTTAATCCTCCTATCAACACTGTGAAGTAGATATTTTTATCTCCATTTTACAAATGAAGTAATTGAGACCTAGAGAGGTTAAGAAGTGGTCCAAGGCCACATCACCAGGCAGTGTTTGAGTTTGAGTGAGCCTGACTCCACAGCTCTTGCTCTTAATTCAGTGGATCTCAACAGACAGGGGGAGGGCAATTGTCTGAGACATTTCTGATTGTCACTTCTTATGAGGAGGAAGGAGGGAGTTGCTACTGGCACTTTGTGGGTAGAGGCCAAGGATGCTGCTAAACATCCTACAGTGCACAGGACAGCTTCCAACAAAGAATTATGGCCCCCAATGTCTTGGGGCAGAGTTTGACAAACTTCTCTGAATGATCTGACTCCCAGGAATGTTTGTTTTCTGTTTAACTCCAGAAAGTGGAGTTAGTTTACCTTTTAACGTAAAACCTTATAGATTCCCTCCACCAGCTTACTAAAATATATCACTTGTGGGAGGGTGCTGTGATGGAATGATTCAAAAAATCCAGCCACTGTCTTGAGAACAGAGAACTTGATCAACATTCTTTAGTGCTGAAAGTTACCCTAACCTCATGAAAAAGGGACTCCCCACCTGGAGAACAGCTTTGTCCTGGCCACGTGCAGTCCTGTGTACATATAGCCTGTCTTTGCCCATTTCAGATTCAGACTCCGTGGGAACTAAGTGTTATTTAAGGAAGGACATTGACCTTTGACCTTGCTTTTCATGGAAATGCTGTTGACTGCTAATTGTTGGAAACTGGCACTTCCAGAACGTTTAAACCTGTGTGAGAAACCACCTGTTAGAAACTCCCTTCCGACAGTCCGCCAGAATCCTGTTGTCAGGGTTATGGGAAGGATTGTGAAAACTGTGGAGCTTTAAGGAATTCTCTGAACTCAATAAGAAACTGAAATAAAGGAAATATTATATGAGCTAATTTCTGGGCTGGACAAATATATAGCTTCTTGTTCAGCTCCTTGAATTTGTAGGTAGCTGTTTAATTTTTCTCATTTTATTTTTATTTGATGCAAATTCTACCAAGTTGAGATTATTTACATAAATTAAACTCTAAAAATTATTACAAGGGTTAAGGAATTTTCATTTTTTTATTGTGGTAAACTCCACAAAATTTCTCATCTTAACCATTTTTAAAGGAACAGTATAGTAAAAATTTTCTAGTTTTATGCCACAATTACAGTAGTAGTTCATTCTGGCTGCTTTCTACTGATCACAGCTGAAGCAAATTTCATTTGCTCTGTGGCTGATTCATTTAACAAATATTTGAG
>NW_011888792.1:1344159-1369748 GCF_000151845.1 Pteropus vampyrus | reverse complement strand
CTTCTTGTTCAGCTCCTTGAATTTGTAGGTAGCTGTTTAATTTTTCTCATTTTATTTTTATTTGATGCAAATTCTACCAAGTTGAGATTATTTACATAAATTAAACTCTAAAAATTATTACAAGGGTTAAGGAATTTTCATTTTTTTATTGTGGTAAACTCCACAAAATTTCTCATCTTAACCATTTTTAAAGGAACAGTATAGTAAAAATTTTCTAGTTTTATGCCACAATTACAGTAGTAGTTCATTCTGGCTGCTTTCTACTGATCACAGCTGAAGCAAATTTCATTTGCTCTGTGGCTGATTCATTTAACAAATATTTGAGTGCTTACCATCTGCGAGATAGAACAAGAATGTGGTGATAGAAACTTTTAATGCTTTCCTAATTATAAGGTATGTGCTTGTTGTAGAGAGTTCAGAAAATACAGAAAAGCATAGCCACTTGTAATCCTACAACTCTGTTAACTACTGTTGACATCCTAGAATATCCTTCTAGATTGTTTTCTGTTATCACTGATCTGTGTCGTCTTATATTTTTACCTCAAATGCTATCATATTTTATATTCTTGTGTTATTTGCTATTTTCAGTTAATATTCTCTGGACATCCTTCCATGGCAGTGCATGTTTCTGTGTAACCTGTGTAAGCATTTCAGTAGGTGGATTGTATGCAATAATGGGAATGTCCCATAACATTAGTGATCATTACTCTTTCATTGAACATCTAGGTTTCCTTTTTCTCTTCTAAACACATAGATGGTCATTCTTACGTATATCTTTATAATCTTGCTTAGTGATGGTAGAAACAAGGTCTCTTGTTCATTGCCACATTCCCAGGAATTAACACTAGATACAGCAGGTATGTAGTATATAATAAGAATTAGTTGAGTGAATGAATGGCCTGGCTGTTTCTATAGGATTAGGAATAGAGCTTTTAATGGGAGTAGGACTTGGTGTTGAGATGGGGAGCTTGGTGATTGGGGTGGTTGAACTGCTTGGGGCAGGGCTATAATAAAGGTCACTGAGGTCCACAGAGGCCAGAGGTTGCTGAATAGCTGAAGGGGCCCAGAAACGGAGATGCCTTCTCCACATGTTTGTTGAATGCTTACTGTACACCCAAGGACAGGAGAGGAAAACTGCTTCCTCTCTGGCCACCTCCTTCTCTCATAGCCAGTTTCCTTTCTGTAGGAAACCAAGGTTTCAGGGCCATGTTACTTGTCCTGTTCACCCTTTCTCTGCCAGCAGTAAGTAGAGCAGAATGGTTAAGAGTCTACCAGATTTAAATTCTGGCTCTACCACTTACCATCTTTCTGACCTTAAGTTGCCTAACCTCGCTGAGCCTCAGTCTCAGCTCTGTAAAGTGGGGGTGATATAATAGCTAATAATAATAGTTATACCTTGCAGAGAGTAAGAGATTACTAAGTGTTAATTACTGTTGGCTAATATTATTATGGATTAAGTAAGCTTTAATGGGTTGCTCTATATTATTTTGTAGAGAGAGAAATCCACAGCATAGTATGTGTTGAGTTTGCTGAAACATTTTGTGAATTAGGGACTACCTGCAACTCTGCAGGTAGTACAGGAAGATATTCTTTTATTGAGTAGAAGAATTCCCTATTTTTGTTCCCCGGGCATTCAAGTCCCATCGGTCCCTTGCATAGCTACCAGTAAAGGACAGCACCTGGCACCGTGGGGGCAAGAGATGCTATTTACTACCACCACTGCCTTTTTATTGTAGTGGAAAAAACGGTCTGTATAAATCAATGGGAAGCTGTTTCTGAGCTTGGAGGGAGAATGAGCTGCAAAATGTTGGCGGTGGAGTCCAGAATTTAAATGAATATTACTATCAAAGTAGAATTCATTGCGTCTCTGCTGACCACCAGTGACTCGTAGGTAATCCTAAAGCCTCAAAGGAGAAAGGAAAGTGGTCCGCGACAGTCATTGCACGAATAGTGTTATATATTACTAAGAGGTGTGGAAACCTAAATATGTTTAAAGGATAGAGAGCACTGTTTAAAGAAAAATTTTGAACCCAGTTTTACATCTTTCATATTTTTCTTCTTTTTTTTAATATTATGACCCCCAATATGCCGAGGAACACCTGGGTTCTACTTCTGACACTTCAGTTTTTGAGGAGCCTCCCTGCTGTTGCCCTCTCCCCCTGCCACTTATTGAGGAGCAGTGTTCTAATTAACGCAGTTAAGAAGAATCTCTTCTCTCTTTCCTCTGTTCTGCAAGGGCTCCTGCTTTCCCACGTCAGGAGGAGAGACCCTGTGAAGGGAGTGGTCAGATCAGATTTCTTTCCTTTTGCAGTTTGGCCTTAGTTTACATGCACTAAAGCCAACTTGGCTCTCCAGAACCCTCAAGGAATAAGTTTTTCTGAATGAATGTTTTCCACATTGTCGAGGAATTTACATGCCCAAACACTAAAACTAAAGCATTGAAACTAAAAAATGTGACCCACGTTTGAGATGATTCTTGTGACAGAAGTGTCCTCTGTACTCTGTTGCCTCCCCAAGTGGAATGAAGGGAACATGACTTAGTGTGATGCCTGGGTCATCGTGACGAATGTGAGTGATGGCAGCGCTGTGTGAGCTACGCCTTGTAGAGCATACACTGTGAAGCAATATAATGCTCACACCACCTGTGCGGTGCTTGAAGCACTTTTGACTACTCCACAGCTCAGGTCTCCTCTTTTTCATTGATTTTTTTCTTTTTTCTCTCTTGCTTTGGGGTCATTAACTCATGTGCTTGCCTCTTGCAGTTTGTTTTTCAACATCTAAGAATTTATGGGCAGTAGGGATGTCAGATCACCTCTTGCAAGGGTGACAAGAGTGGAGCATAGATGCCACCATTGCCTCTGGTAGATGGTACTCATTGATCGTTGGATTTTCCCTACTGAGACATTCAGCCTTAGAACCCACCTCAGCACAGCATTCCCAGACCCCACTGTCACGATGAGTTGAAGGCGAGATGAAACCTATTTACCTACTGTCTGTTGTCTGTCTGCTTAGCTCCTTAATTTATAGGTAGAGAACCAAGACCCAGAGAGGGACTTAACCAGAGAAGCACAGAGTGAGAATCCAGTTCCTCTGGTTCTCAGACCTGTGTTCTTCCCACCAGTTAATTAGTCCCTCCTCGACCCTATGGCTTAAGAACCTGGTAGCCAAGCCTGTTGTAACTCTGAAAATAAGACTTAATGGAGAGAGAGAAGGGCTTATTAGTTCGATAACATGGTGTGTGTGCACACGTGCAGATTATGACTTCTGTTTGATTTTCTTCCTGATTCTTTGCTATTTCCAGTTGTTGCCAGCTGAGAATTCTAGGTAGTAAGGAAATTATGCTTTTTAATTTGACAGAAGAACCTTGACATTACTAGCAGCCCTAACTCATATTTCTGTGATCTTTTCTTCTTATGCCTAGGATCAGTCCTTAGAATGTTCTGTGCCCAAGGCCAGTGGGGAGGACAGGAGGGAGGAAGACTGATATTTATTTATTATGGGGTGTGTGCATATGTGTGTGTGTGTGTGTGTGTGTGTGCGTGCGTGCGTGTGCGTGTGCGTGCGCGTGCGCGTGCACGCACAAACGCGCGCTGGGAGAGATCCTTAGAGAGGAGAAGAAAAATAACACTTGTGGGTGAGGCCAGCTCTAGGTAGCAGCAAGCAGCTGGCTTATCCTTTCACTTTGACTCTTGCCCTGGCGAGGACAAAGCTCCTTGTATTTGGAAAAGCCTTTGCTATTCAGTGCCTTTGCTATTTCAAAGGAAGTTAGCCAGAGGGAGGGTGTGAAGGGCTCTTTGAAATTTTTCTTTTTTACTATGTTTGGGGAGAGGAATGTTCTTCAGGAAGAAAAAAAAAAATCATGAGTCAGCGCCACATTTGCAAATGCTTGTATATCCTCAGACACAGTTGCTTTTTTAAAATAGTCACTTTTCCTTTTTAAAATTATAACCGTAATATAAGCACATGGTAAAAACCCAAGCAGAGCATAACGGTGAAGGTAGATGTCGTCTTTAACTCCTTATGTCTAGGCCTAGTCTACAGATAAATGATGTTAGTGGTCATTGTACACATATACACACACACTCCCTACCCCAAACATAAAGATATGCATGTATGTGAAAAATCAGGGCATAATGAGTGTGTTAGTTTTCTGTGGCTGTCATAACAAAATACTACAATCGGGGTGGCTTAAACAACAGAAATTTAATTTCTCAAAGTTCTACAAGCTAAGTATAAAATAAAGGAATGAAAAGGGTTGGTCTCTTCTGGGGCCTCTCTCCTTGGCTTGTAAATGACTATCTTCTCCCTGTGTCCTCACATGGTCTTCTTTCTATGGATCTGTGCCCTAATCTTGTCTTCCAAGGACACTAGTCATATTGGATTAGGGCCCACTCCGATGACCTTGTTTAACCTTAATTACCTCTGTAAAGACCCTATTTCCAAATATTCTGAGGTACTGAAGGTTAGGACTTCAACATATGAATTTTGGGGGTGGGGGGCAGGGGGAGGACAATTCAGCCCATAACTGACTTAATCTTGTAACTACATTGCATTTTATAGATAGCCTTAATTCATTTATCCAGTCCCTGTGTAGCTGTAGAATAAGACTGTTTCCCTGCTTGTAATGAACAACCTCATTCCTAAGAATCTGTGCCCCGGTGTAAGTGTCCATGCAGGATGAACTTCTGGAAGAACTGTAAGCATCACCTTCCAAAGAGATTGTCTTGGGCCCTTCCTAAATGTATAATAATTTCTTGTGGAAAAGGAGACTGTGCTGTATCTACAAGTTAAAGCCCTAGTACTTCGTGATATAATGCTGGTGTGAGAAATTCAGAGTGTGGCACGCGACTTGTGCTCTTGGCCCTGTGCAGTGGGATTGTTGGCCCCTTTGAGAAGTTTTGTCATTATGACTTTACCATGGATTATTCGTTCAGCATCCATTTCTTGGGCCATTGATGGGCACTGTTTTGTTCATTTCTCTATTGTTATTTTTTTAACAGACTTTAGTTTTTAGAGCAGTTTTAGGTTCACAGCAAAACTGAATGGAAGGTATAGAGATTTCTCATACACCCTCTGCCCCACACATGCACAGTCCTCCCTTATTATCCACAGCCTTCACTAAAGTGGTACAATTGATGAACCTATAGTGACAGATCAGTATTATCGAAAGTCCGTAACTTAGATTAGGGTTTACTCTTGGTGTTGTACATTCTACATTTGTTTTTTATACCCTGACTTGTTCAGTAAAAGGTTTTATCTCTCTTGAGCCAAGGATGACAAGACACTGATACTTCTCTTCAAGTTTGTGACAGCCCTGGAAGTTAGGCTGATTTTTCCAGTTTTGAAGGTGAGGATCAGGGGAGTGAGGATCAGGGAAGTTAGGAATTGATTTTTCCAGTTTTGAAGGTGAGGATCAGGGGAGTGACATGCTCAGAGTAATAAAGCTGTAAGTGGCAGGGGCGGAATGAGAACCCATTTTTTTCTAAATTTTGCTTTTCCAGAATGAAGTAGGATGTCAGTAGGGCTGTGAGACTTCCCTAGATGCTAATATAACATTTATATTATGGATGCTGTTTTGAATTTCTACTTGACGTATATATCAGTGTTTATTTAGCTAAAGATAATGCACTTGAACCCTTGGGTATTGGCATAGTTTGCTTTGATAAATAACTTTCAGGCTAGTAGAAAAAGACAATTTGATTTTAATATTAGTCATGTCTGTATATATACATCATCTGTCTGTCTGTCTATCTGTTACCTCATACCATCGCATTTTACATAGAGTGAAAGTGAATGTAAGGAAGTTTGACAAGACAGATCCGTAGAGTGCCACAAGACTTTAATGATGCAATAGGATTAAACCAGTGTGATTTTTTTTTTCACATTTTCCATAATCACATGCCTCTGTCCCTTGTCTTTTTTTTTAAGTTGAAAATGCTTCTTTTATTATATAAGGCCAATACAGCTACCTCTAAGTTCAACTGTGCATCTCTATATTGTTCAAAGTGTTACGCCTGTGATGTTGAAGACAATCACTTCCAAGGGTCATCAGGTAGTGGCTTTCCTGTGGGTGTCATCATCTGTCATACCTGCTCCCCATTTCACATACAGTTGACAGATTACTCTAGGAAATTAAGACCTTCTTCCAGGCCCCAGAGTAAACATAATGTTCTTCCACACTTTATGTACCAGAAGCAACAAAGTTCTGAAGGAGACACAAGATATCACAGGTGTCCCAGCTTATCAGTATACTGTTTCATCATTTTCAGAACAAAGTATATTACAGTGGAGCCCTAATTTGCATTATAATTGGTTATTACAAGATATTGCACAAGGACACAACATGATTCTCAAGATGCAGGGTCACTCCCAGAACAGTCTCTCAACTAGTAAGTGGAGAGCTCACCCCAGGTGCAGAGAGTTGCTTCCTGTATTCCAACTATGCGTTTGAAACAGTGCTTTGCAAGATCAGCACTGATTATAAGCGTTCACAATTCTGAGACAGTTTCCATTACACATCTGGTAGAATTAAAAGACTTCCTGACTTAATCTTACTGTAGTTAGTATATTAGTGTTATTTCATGTTGTGAGAATTGTTTTTCATTATTCAGTTTAGTTCAAGAGAGAATACAGAATTCGGGCCAAAATTATAACCAGATTACAACCAATTCTCTAAGCTAAAGAAAGTAATTGCTGACGTTAACAAAGATGCAATAATTTTCTTCATATGACCTTGTACTGTTTTGTAAACTGCATTATTAAAAATCATGAGCTTAGCAAAAATCTTTACAAGCCAATTCATCGAAACAGGCATTTGGCCAATAAGAATTTATTTTCACAATAATGAAACTTTAGATTTTAGATTTATTTAAGGCTGTTTGCACATGTTTACAAGATATTTAGTTTAACAGATGACAAGACACCCCCCTCCCCCCTCGGTGAGGCCCTGGTCTAAACATATTTGCTTTACTTATATTGCAAGAGGACAACATTAAACTTGGAAACTTTCGACTTGTGGCACTGGATGATGATCTACACAGGGCATCTTTCAAAAGCTACAATTAAAGATCCACCTAGCTTTTCAGCAATACAAGCTTGATTGAAGTCTTCTAGCCCATTTGCTTGACATTAGTGCTTTATGCTTTGAAATTTCTTTTTGATTGCATCTTTGGAGCTCGCATAGATCATGCTCTCAGAGGTGCTAGCTCTGGTAGCAACAAAAAAAACCCCATTAACTCCTCCTTTCTGGATTCTTTAATTGCATAGTTGCATCATTCAAAGCATAGCAACAGCCTTTCTCAGGAACCATTCCCACAAAATGCTTGAAAGGATCAGTTATGATTATACCAAAGTCTGAAACCAAGATCTCTTTGCCTTCTTCTACAAGTGATGCACTTTTTGTCTGCACAGAGCCAAAAAATAACACCCTTCTTTCTTTTCTTGACTTTTTTTTTCTTGTGTGGAAAAATTCCAGACTTTCATAAAAAATGCTATACTTCATCAGCAACTTACACTCCTGAGGCCATCTATGGTGGCGGTCGTGGGGATGCAGGAGAGGCAGCCCCTGCACGAGTCTGCTGAACATCTTCACAGCAGCCGAGCCTTAGCAGCCGAGCCTGTTTGTCTGTCTTTAAAAGACTAGTTAGGCTCACGTTATATATTTATCTGTTAATTTTTCTCTTCTGTGGAGACAGCAAGTTTAAATGTCAATTCTGCTGTGGGAAAGTTCTATCCATATTTCTTTTCCTACAAAGGATATTTTGTTTATCACATTTGAATTTGAAATACAGTTAGACTGGTTATCATAGAACTAAAGCATTAGCAACAAATGAAGGAGGCAGTTGGGAAAGAATTTGGAAGGCTGAGGAGGAAAGGGAGGCAGAGCCCAGAGAGAAAGGAATTTGGGCATGTCAGTGGAAAGAGGTTGGTAGAATCAGAGATAGAAAATATGAATGAGTGAATTGTAAAGAAAGGTGACCCATAATGACATGACACAGGCAGTAGTGTTAGGATCCCGCTTGTGTGATCTGTTAGCTTATACCAAGCAGAATACCTTATTGGACAAAGCTGTGGCCTGAAGCAAGAAGATGACTATGTTTCCAAGATCTGTCATACATAACACGTTTATGATGGCAACCTGTTGTCTTATACCTGTATACCTATGATCTCTTCTCATTGTAAGTGATGTTTATAGTGTGGCATTCTAATTGATGCGTGTTTTGAAGCATCTTGAAATTCCTTCCAAATTATTATGAAAAGTGAATTGTTAGGTCGTAGGTTTTATATAGGCTGTAGTATAACGCATGTAGGGTTGTTTGATATTTGCAGTTTATGGGAATCTCTTTTGTAGAATTCCCTATTGCTAAACAGAAATCCCTCCCTAACACTGGGTGTGTCAGATTAGGTCATCCAACAGACCACAACATAAGCATAAAGATTGTTATCACCCTTACTTTATAAATGAGGAGTCTTAAAAGGGTTAGTAATTTGCTCATGGTTCATAGCTAGAAGGTGGCAGGCCCAAGCCTCAAGCCCAGGTACTGGTAACTTTGAGCTTGAGTTTTTAACAACTCCATAATCTATTGCTGGGTGCTTTACTAAAGATCTAGTTTCCTTTTAGGGCAGTGGAGATACTCTGTATGATGTTATGATGATGATATATATCATTATACATTTGTCCAAACCCAATGAATATATAGTGAGTTCTTAGGTAAACCATGGTCTTTGGGTGATTGTGATTTAAAAAATGGTAAAAAAATGTACCATTCCGGTGAGTGATAAAAAATGTACCATTCCAGTGAGTGATACCGATAATGGGGGAGGCTGTGCATGTGTGGGAGTAAGGGGTATGTGGGAAATCTCTGCGCCGTCTTCTCAATTTTATTGTAAACCTAAAACTACTCTTAAAAAAGTCTTTAAAAAGAAAAAATACGAGACCCCAAACCGAAAACTTAATCCTTATTTTATGTACTATTCCCAAGTTATGTCTGGTTGTATTGACCAATGAAGCCCAATCAGAGATAAAAAGGAAATAGCTTCCCCAAAGAAAAGGCGTGTGTGTCATTCATTAGTGGTACAGTGGGAGCTCTGTGCTCCTCTGTGCCCATGCCGCACTCATTAGCCTAAAAACCTACCATTAGGGGCATGAAGCTGAGGTAAATAATGCTTGTGTAAGAGGCACCTATTGCTTTTGAGCTTCAAATTAGACACTCCCATTACTTCCTGCAGAGAAGGATGGATGCAAGCTTATGTAGCCTTTACATCCCTACATGTTCCTAGGTGTTCATACAATTCATTCTTTGGCTCATGGATTTTGACAGGTCCCTTACTTGGACTTGACTTCTTGTTTTTCATGTTCCCCTCACCTCACTTTGGCCTTTTTCTAGTTCTTAGCATTTTCTCTTGCTCTTAGCTGATCCCAAAAATCTTTGTTTTGCCTAAGAAGAGTAATGATTATAATGCTTCAGGTGAATTGTGCCTTTTCTGTTAAATTATCTGACATCTCCCAAGCCGGATAATTTCATTAAAGACAATATTAGACCAATTCTGGTGAAAGCTTTGTTTACACGCTAAACCATTTCGGCATGTTCCATAGTTAGAATGGCTCGGTACAATGGTAGCCTGAAAGATCAGGTGTTAATAGGTTTGTAAAGCAGCGGCTTTAAGAGGATGTTCTGTGTTCTTTTCCTAGTTGGCCTGTTGCTGTGGGTCTGCTGGCTGCTCCCTCTGCTGCGGCTGCTGCCCCAAAATCCGACAGTCCCGGAGCACCCGCTTCATGTACGCACTCTATTTCATTCTTGTCGCCGTCCTCTGCTGCATGATGATGTCACAGACTGTAGCTAATGAGATGAAAGAACACGTAAGTCTGCCACTTTTCCACTCTCTCATTTCTGATGGTCGATGCGGGTGTATGGGAAATATCCAATTTAGGGATGGCTCCACCCCTAAATTGTCACTTTGGGTACACTCGCTCTTTGAACCTCCTGGGAAGCCTCTTCAGTGCTTTTCTGCCAAGCAGAAGAACCATTCAACAGCTTCATCTTTAGTAGTAAAACAGATACAATCTGATGCTTTTTTTTGGAGAAGACTGCATGTTTTGTCTTAGCTTTGTTTATAGCTGTTCCTGATGAGATGTATGTCTTTTCTTGTAGACTTTTATTTTTCTCTTGTTCTAAGGATGGCTGCCAGTATCTCAAGTAGTAGCTATTAAAAACACTTAATTTGACTTTCATGGGAAGTGTGATAAAACCTATGATAATCCCACAGATAATGAGGAGTGGGCTACAGGGTGATTTTTATTTTTCTGAGTATATCACTTGTGGGCTGGGTATCTCCAGGGATGAAGGATGGATTTCCAGCCGTTTCTTGGGCATTGTACGCAGAGGTAGGCCTGGTATGTGATGCAGAGACATGTATAGGACCTTTTCCTGGAATTGCCCTTTAATAGCCTCTTAATCAGCCAGATTACCAGGAGGGAATATGTTGGGATTTTTGAGGGAGTCCAGTAAATAACAGAATCTTTACCCTCTCAGGTTCTGAACAAATTGACCAAAAAAAAAAAAAAAAAGACTACAATGTCAGCAAGTAGCTACCAACATCACCTTTATCCTTTGTAGAACTAATGTGGCTTGCAAGGAAGTGGGCGTCTTACTACTGAACCCGAAATGAATCAGACTAACTCGCCTGGGAAGCCCACCCCAGGGGCTTCCTCTGCAGGGGCACAGTTTGTGGGGAACAGTAACAGGTGTGCTCCCAGGGGCAGCTTTCGTCCAAGGAAAAAGAGGAGAGAAAAGGCTAGCTGGGCAAACCTCATTTGCTCTTGTAGACCTACTGCTCAGTACTCATGGAACCCCTCCACAGTGGAGATGGTATCTCAGGAGCAACTCCGAGGAATTGTTTGTTCTCTCCAAGCTTATGCTAAAACTACATGTTATTTTAAATACACTCAAAGCAACCATTTTCTTAAAAGCATTGACATATTCTCATCCATTAGTTAAAGTAGGCCCTTTGGAGTTTTCTGTTGGGTAAAGCTTTTATAATTTTGTGGTTGTGTGGTCTGGAATATACCAGAACTACTGTCAAAACTTGTAAAATTAAGATTTTCCTCTGATTGCTTTTAACAGTGGATCTCTACTCAGTAAGGCACTGTAGTGGAAGCTATAGGGCATTCGAACTTGTGAGAAATGGACCTGATAATCTGGAAGACAAGATATAACGTCTTCTGAGGCATAAAACAGGTAGAAATTAATAAGTGTCATTTGAGAGGATACACAAAGTGCTGTGGAAGTTTGGAGGCAGAGAGACCAAGAACTGAGGCTTCCTCATTTGTAGTCTACACTGGATTTCACTCTGTTTTGGTGGTGTCTGCCCCTGATTCTCTTCCTTTTACCATGGTTTAATCTTGTACATTTGTGACAAGAAGTTTGAGAGGAGGAATACTTAAAGGGTAGGTTTTTACTCTTATTCTGGAGGTCCATTTAATCTCCCACTTACTACCTTTGTTTTTCAAGTAACTTAATGTTCTGTTTTTAAATCCAACAAGCATTGGCTTTGGGGCCCCTGTGGTACTGTGGTAGGAACTCTCAGGGTGGACCAGATGTCTATGATATGATCTCTGCTCTTAAGTTTTTAGTCTTAGTAGAATTAAGCTTTGGATCCAAGAAAGAAATTTTGAAACTATACAAATATGTGGTATCTCTTAGTGGTAAACCCTTCAGAAACATTGTTATTGGAAGTAGAGATAATTTGGGAGCCACAGGTACATATTTTAGGATACAATTTTCATAATAATTTTAACATTTGATTACCATCCAAGTAACTTGCCCCATGAAACAGTCCTTAAAATCTCCTGCCAGTATCTATGTTTTCTGGCTATTTGTAGAACATTTAAGAAACAGAAGGTATTGCTAGGGAAGCCTTCATGGAAGAAGTGACTTGTGGGATAATAATGAGTATTTTAATAATATTTATTGTGTGACAGGTTTTATTCTGAGCCTTTTACCGGTATCATCTCAGATCATCACTGCTCTACTCATCTGAGCAGTAGATACTGTCATTATCCCTTCTCTACTGATGAGAAGCCTGAGACATTAAGTCTCCAGCTCTAAGTGATGGAGTTGGGATTCGAACCCAGGCTGAATGTGTTCTTAGTGACTAGGCTGTGTAGACAGAAGAAAAAAGAACAAGAACAAGGCATATGTAGAAGGACAGAGAGTAGACTTGAGACATGAGTAGGTGAAATGACTGAATCTTGCAGGAATTTCAGTGCTAAGCTGAATCATTTGACCATGGTCTGATGGCAAATGGAAAGCTATTATAGATTCTTGAGTAGGAGGCTGTTGTAGAAACAGAGATTTAAGAGGTGAACCCAGCAGTGGTGTGTGTGCAGTATGATTTGACGTCAGAGCAGAGGAAGGGAGAGAGGGAAGGGACTCTTATAAATGGGAGCCTCACAGAGGCTCTTAGAAACGTTCCTATGCCTGTCCCCTGAATGTACTTATTTAAAAATGGTTTGGCTGGGCTTCCTGCATAGGGAATGAAGTCCCTGTGGGTGAAATCAATCCTTTTCCATCTTTAGGGCCTCATAGGGGGCCAGCCATCTGGTCACAAAGTCAGCTTGTTTCATGGCCTATAGAATAGATGCTGACCTCATCCTCAGGCGGTGCTTGGAGGTGGGTGTTGAAAGGTCCCCTTGTGGGGATACACACTGGGCTTCTGCTGCAGTCCTCACCCCCTCATTGTTGGCCTGTGGAAGTGTTTGAGGTTGTGATCGGAGGAGGAGAAAGCGTGTATGCTTGTAACGCCCTGGATGGGAGTGTGTAATTACCTTCCACCCAGCATTCATGTGTAGTGGATGGGAGCACTGTCTGGAGCCATGGGGGCTTTTGGTATGTGGGTTAAGACCATGAAGGCAGCAACTTTTTCACTTATTTTCAGTTTTTGCCTTGGTTTCAGAATGCGCCCTGTGTTTAACTTTGAGTGAGAGGGAACTACAAGGAGCTGATCTGCCAAACTTTGTCCTGCTTCTTTTTACTAGGGACACCTCTTTCCCATGAGAACTTTGGCTCAGAGAAAGCTCTACTGTGGCGATCGAATAGGGTGTGATTTTTATCTCTTCCTGGAGTATTTCTCCCATCTCAAAATGTGTAGGAGCCATTTTATTGCAAATCATTTTTGTCAGCAACCATGTAATTCAGGCAGGTATAGTCTTGAGATATTTGATGCCTGGGGAATTAAAAATCCATTTTAGAATGTAGAATGTCAAGGGAAAAAAAAAAGTTGAGAGATTTAAGCCTCCTGATCTGCATCACTAAGTCAAGTTGTAACTTCTAGGTTTGGAGGCAGATGATGACACTTTGAAGTTTGGGTACCCAGGGAAGCTATACGGGCATTTTGGGAGGGAGGAGAAAGGAAGATTCTCTTGTTTTCTGTGGATGAAGGATCTCTAAAATCAACCCTGCCTTGGAGAAGGGGGGACACGTGACTCATGTGGCCCTCAGGCCTTCTTCGCTGCGAGCTCGGTATGCCAGGCCAACGCGAGAAGAGCCTTACATGTTCCTGACCTGGCATCTTAGATCCTTTTTCTCTGTCCACTTGGTCCTTGGGCTGCTCTACTTCATTGAGATGGGTCGTAGGTAGTGCCTGAGATGGCTGAATCTTTGCCCCTCCCCGCTGAACCCAAATAAATCTTCCACATTATGGAAGACTGTTTTTTTGTGTGTTGTATGTTTGTTTTAAATTTAAATTTTGAAGAATTATTCTTGTATCGAGAAGAGAGGCAACTAAAAATGTTTATTTTGATAAGTCTCTTTTTGTTCCCTCATTTGTTTTAGAAATGTTTGTAATCTTGCTCATTTTAAGAAACATGTTTTACTTTCCACGTTATTCTCTGCTGCCAGGTTTGGGTCAGTTTTCCTTTGAGTGAGTAGTTATGCAGAAACTGTACTCTTGTGATGGTTACTCTCACCCTGGATGAAAGATCTTTCATGGTGGCGTGGTCCTTCAAAGGAACATTGGGCAAGACCTAACAGGATCTGGACAGAAGGAGACTCATGGCTGCAGTTTCCTCCATCTTAAAAGCAGCTCCTGATTTCCATTCCCTCCCTGGACTTGATGAAAGTCAGCAGTCTGATATTTAGAGCCAGGCCCCCGCCCCACCCATTAGCCAGTGCTGTACCCGGAGATTTCAGATGACCCTGGAACTCTCCTAGCCTAGGTATTGTAAATTAGCCTATAGGCCCTTGTTTGGGCAGAGGATATATTTTTTTTTAATTTAAATTTGCCTGCCTTTAGAAGGGCTAGTGTGGTCTAGCTCACCGTAGGCCCCATCCCTAGACGTTTCCTTACAGCGTCTCTCACACCTTTTCCCTTTACTCCTTGTCCCCACAAAAGGCATTTGGATTTGCAACTCCTGAAATAGCTTAAATCCTTTGAGTTCACAAGTTTCTGAAAGGTCTGTAAATACCAAATTGAACACGAGGGCTCTTACCTTGCATTAGAGTGGGCACTTGGGAAATTGCTGAGTGTGCTGAAGAGTCTTTGCAAATTTACATGCATAGCCCCAGGCCGAGACCTGAGAAGCTCTTCTCTAGCATAACTAGTCCGCCCCTTTGCGTGCTGGAATTTGGCATTTTTATCCAAGTAACTAGAAGTTTTCCTGATCACTAGGCTCAATAGACCACTCAATTTCAGGACTAATGTCAGGTGGAGGTACAACACTGACTTGGACCTAAACCAGGCTCCATATTCCCCAAGTTTCAGTCATCACTCCCCCCTCCCCCACAATTTTAAGTACGTATTCTAATCACACTCTTTACATTTATCATAAAATCCAAAATTCTCCAGGGAAGGGGAAAAAGATTGGATGTTGAGGCTGCTAACTGTGGATTTAGGTAAGCAGGTAAGCAGGAGGCTCTTAAAGGATTTTTCTCCATTCAGAAAATCCAGTTACAATACATTCCCTAGGGGTGATATATAAACTTTCTTTTTTGGTCTGTATATTTTTCACTGTTTATCGTCTTCAACAGAAGGAGAAAGGAGATGCAGTGATTGGAAGTTCACATATATTAGCAGTATTAATATAAGTTTATGTGGAAGTAGATGAAAGTAAAATAAAGAAGGATTCTTTGTAGCCAGTCTGGTCCCAAGGCCAGGGTGACATCTTATTATCTATCACCCAGAACAAAGTGCTCATCTCTCTGCCTGAGCCGTAAACATCACCCTCTGCTTTTTTCATTTTTGGGCTTTTTCATTTCTGGCATAAGTTACTATATGTACATCTGCATTAGAGCAAGTATTATTTGTGAGAAATAACTTTATTTCCCTGTGCTAGTTACAGGGGATAAAAAAGTACATGAAACAAAGTTACCAGTTAAAGGATCTAGTTCAAGAGATAAAAAACAGAAAAAAGGATGCAGCTCACATTTATGCTAAGTGTTCTGTACTGTGAAGAGACAGCAAATATCATGCAGTGTTAAGAAAATAATCATCTCTTTTAGGATATAATTTGAATAAAATGTTAGAATTTTTTTTAGAGTGGAAGAACCTTAAGTCATAATTTGATTCAACCCCCTCATCTGACAAGTGAGAATGTGGCCCAGGGAAGGAAGTAGCTTTTCTAAGGCTGTGACTCTAGGTAGAGGTGGGACTGGCATCTCCAGGACTGCTGGCTGCCTGGCTGTCTGGCCAATGCTTTTCCTGCCTGTGTGACTTAAATTTGGTTGTTGTGTAGACGTTCATGGAAGTAGCAGGGAAAGCCTTAGCACACTTATCCTTCCTCCTGGTTATTAATCTTTCTTCTGGAGCCATTAGTGAGAGAGAAGTCTTTCCTCTGGAAACAATACCACCTTGGGCCTTTAGCAGATCCTCATCTGCCCCCTTCCTGTTATGAAAGCCAAAATCTAGGCTCAAGGGATCACTGGTAGTCTGCACCAGCAAATAGGGGCAACTGCAAATCTAGTGTTTATTTACTTGATGGCTTTGCATGTAAAATAGAACCTGCCTTCAAGTTGTGTTTGGTGCAACCACCTTTTCAAAGTAAACAAACATTACCAATGAAAAAATCATCCATTTTTTTCTGAAACACCATGCAGTTTGTCCCAGCATAGAATGGCAGGTATTTATGCCAAAGCTGGAAAGTCTAGGCGCTTGTTTTAATTTTGGTGTTTACTGGTTGAATGTTAAGAGAACTGTGTACCTGAAACCTAACCTCAGGCTTTGATATAAAGCTTTGAACTCTAGAGTAGAACTCTCCGTTCTTAGCTGGTGTTTTAGTTTTTGTGTTAGAGAGAGTGTCAAATTAGTGTGTGTGTGCGTGTGCGTGTGCGTGTGCGTGTGTGTGTGTGTGTGAGATCCAGTTCTTTGATTTTGGAGCATTTAAAAAAATTCACCTAGAACGAAATGCTTTTCAAAAGTTCTTTTACTAAAGAGCAGCTGAGTTCATTGTACTTTGGTACCTGACATAGGTCAGATGTAAAGTGTATCAGTGAGTACCTTTGAGATTAAAAGTGGGTTTGGACCATCAAACCTCAAGGCCTTTGTAGAACATGGAGAGAAATTCTCATTGTGGCTTACTCAGAGTTTGTCTGTGGGGAGCCAACACTGAGGTTCCACCTTTTAAATCCTTCCAGGTTTCCAAACAGTTTTATCTTTGGTCTAAATTCCATCCAGACTTAACATATTGTGGGAGAAAGCAGAGTCCCTGCAACTCTCCCATCCCTGGCTCCTTGCATTGCTGGGGCCTCACCCTCCATACACAAGTGAATGCTGGGAAACGATGGTGGGAAATAGTTTTGTACTACAGGCAGTGATTTGAACTAATGGGTATCCTGCTGAGAGTCTTTTTTTGAGTCTGAACCAAATACAAAGAGGTTTGATCCTTGTCCAGCAATAATGAGCTTGCCAGGAGCCAGAAAATGAGAAACAATAGTCATTGTCCTTGGTCTGCAAGATCCATTACCCAGAAGCTTGGGGTGGGAATCAGACCTTTATAGGATCTCAGTTTCAGGATCGTGCGGCTGTGGGAGGAGGAGAATGATAAGATGTGAGAACTGAAGTTTCCCTAAACCCTTTTTCTGTTATCATCAAAAGCATCGATCTGTTAAGCAACTGTCCACAGACGGGGTCTTGGAACAATCTGCAGATAAGTAGGACAGACAGGAGCTTACAGTTGGAAATGAACAGTTCTGTTGTTATAAACATGGGGCCATAGGGAACAGACAGATGGCACAACACACAACGAACTAAGAGATAGTGGCCTCAGAAAGCTTGGGAGCAGGAAGCATAAATATTGTGAATAGTTGAGTCTTGATACTTTAGAGTTCTACTCTAAAGTTCAATCAAAAGTAGGTGATTGTGTTACTTGGTTAAACTGTAATCTGAGTTAATGTTTAAAAAAATCTTTTAAATCATGTAATCTCTCCCTCCCCCTTTCCTTCCTTCCTTCCTAGGTAACCCCCTCCACCCTCTCTCCTTCCTTTCTTCCTTCCTTCTTAGGTACCAAGTACCCTGTGAGGTGCTGGGGATGAAATCGATAACAAATCATAAAAGATTACTCGAATTAGCTTTTAGTCAAGCTTGTTAAATCAGCCTTCTTATGAGCTGTAGGTCCCCTGTGAAGGGAAGCAGAGTTTGCCAGCCCCCAGATATGCCTTTCCTATATAGATTTAAAGCTGGTTATGGGAAAACAAAAGACTCAGAAAAAAACCTTTGACCTCCACCAGACTGCCTAGAAGGAATTTAAATGGATATCTGCTCCAGGAGGGACATTCACATGGAGATACAAGCAAACATTTGTTTGCCAAACATTTGCTTTTCCAACTCCATGCTTTCCTATCCTTTGAAGTCTCAAATCACAGCCCTGACTTCTTATGTTGTAGCCGCCAGCCCCTGAAAGACACACGGACCACCAAAAATCAGTGAGTTATCGGAAACACACTCTTTATTCAGCCAGCTGGGTCTGCCAGGGGCACGCAGACCCCAAATTAAGCAGCAGCGAAATGTAGAGGTACAGAGTTTTTAAGCCCTAAATCCCATTCCTCTTTCTGTCTTAACACAAAGGTCTATTTTCTCTTATTCATTACCTGTCAACCCACAGGTCGGTGTGCAAGCGGGGATACAGAAGCAGAAAGCTTGTTATTAGAATGTTATGTTCCCATAATTAATAGCCTATGTTCTCATGGTGATAGCCAAACAGTAATTTCCAGCAAGTAATAAATTTTAAGCAGTAATCTTCCAACCAACACACTTAGTTTAGAAATGGCATATAAACTTTAGCTACCCAATACTTCTTTGGGTCTCTATTCTTATGGCCTCCAAATATACATTCGTGTAATAGACTGTACACTTTCTCCTGTTAATCTGCCTCTGTTGTTTGATTATTAGCCCAGCTAGAAAACCTTAAAACATGAGAGGAGAAATACTTTTGCCCCACAGCTGGCTGTCATGATTTCTGTTTAAAGATTAGGAGCAAATACAGCCATGTCCCAGAACCTGAAGATCTACCTGTAAAACAGAGTTCAGGCAATATATTGCTTGACAGAAGGAAAGGATGTAGCCTGTTAAGCCCAAGAGGGTAGATCTTTTGTTCTGCTCTTAAGGTACTATCACTGGCTCACAATCTCAAGATAGGTTACAGAACTCTGGTTTGTTTGGAAACAGGAAGACCCATCGGCCGCAGTAATAGAGACCCCGAACAGGATGACGCCAGGGGAGAAATAAATCAGATTTACTCTTTCCCTGTCTAGGAAAAAAAAGTACAGCTCGCTGCCAGCGTTAGTTTAACATCACGCATAGGAATGCTACGTTTCCTAGGATTTGACATTTTCAGCGATTGAGAATTACTATATTTTGTAAATGGAAATACCAGTACTAAAAAGAGAATGCTATAAATAGAATGATGTCATTTTTTTCCCGAAGATTATCAATCTATTAGAACGATGCAATAATAATAATAAGCAAGATATTTTGTGACAAACTTTGGGGGTACGGTTAGGACTGTAATCTGCGAGTCATATCGGGGTAAATGCTGCAGCCGCGAGCACTGCTGGTCAGTATTCTTAGGGCAAACGGGAAGTGGATTAAAATCATGGAACCTTACATCATAACTGACCAATCAACACAGCCCACGACCTTGAACCCCATACTCCTGACTTTTGCCCTTAAAAGACCCCGTTTGCAAACCATTGGTGAATTTGGGTCTTTGAGCATCAGCTGCCCCATTCTCTTTTCATCAGTACCTTTGAAATATATGCTCTTTCCTTCTACTGCAACCTAGTGTCAGTTTATTTGGCTGTCTATGCGCCAGGCAAACAGACCCTACTTCTGTATCAACAACAGAAGCGTGGGTATAGTAACAGACAGTCATTGTCCTTAGAGAACTGGACCTCAAGTAGGGGAAAAAGAGAACAGTTTGGTAAGTATATGCGGAAGGATCCCCAGCCCTAGACTGGGTGTGCCCATAGTTGTGTTTGAAAGCTAAAGATATGTGAACTTCATTAGAGACTATAAGAGCCTGTGAAGTCAACTTAACTGTCACTTTTTTTGACCTTTGGGCTGCATTAGAACTCCAGAATGTTTTCTCTCCTTCATTGTTGGAGATTGGGATTTGAGGTGAGGTAGGAGATAAAAGGGAATCAACTCCTTTAAAGCAGGGCTGAGCTTAATCACAAGGGGATGGGTTATTTTGGGGGTGTGGTTTTTAAATTTCAGTGAGGCTGTTTCTACAGTCTTAAAATAAGTCTAAAATTATCTTTTGACATGCCGGCTTTCATCAGTGTGGGTTTTATTTTTGGTTCCACATGCCGTGTTTGCATAACAGATGCAAAGACTTTTTTTCTGTTAGAGCTATTGAGGGCTTCTACATGCCATTGGCACCCACAGACATGTCCTCCCCCATTCTCCCCCACCCCTCCAAAAAAGTACTTTTTGCATGCAGAGAAATTAAAATACTTAATTTGCCGCTCTAAAAATAACATATGGAAGATGCACAATTGGATTCATTTAAAGCACAAGTTCCATTTTGGGACAGCGGTGAGCCCTGTGGAGAAGGGAAAGAGTCTAAGTGGAGGTGAGAAGGCAGGACAGAGCACTGGGACACTCAGATGTCAGTCAGAATGAGCTGCAGTGCTCTCTGCTGCTCCTTTGGCTTTTGATTTACAAAAATAAGTTATCACCAGTTGTCCTTTGCTTTTGAGATGTTAATTTATACTTGAGTAGTTCCTCACAACTTCGGAGCTATTCCTCCTGGTGGTCCAGGGGTGGGTGAACTTTCCCTGTAAAGAGCCAGCTAGAAAACATTTTTGGCTTTGAGGGCCATGTGGTCTCTAGCAACTACTCAACTCTGCCGTTATAGAGTAAAAGCAGACAAAACAATGTGCCAGCAAATGAGCGTGGCTGTGTTCCAATAAAACTTTATTCACATAAATAGGAGCTAGCTAGATTTGACCTACAGGCTGTCATTTGCTGACTCCTGTGTTAGACCCGTGGCTCTCTGCATGTCATATGCAGTTGAATTCTCCCCTTCTCTCTGAAGAGGAATTCAAGTGGCCCAAACTTTGTGCTGAGGATACCAGAGCACTTGCTTAAGTAGCTGTGACCATGCTGTGTGAACCACATACTGGGTCGATTACGCAAGAATAATGTAACAATAAATTTAGCGTGACATGTTTGACAATATATATGTCTTATTCTGTATGGCCTTTTGAAATATATGGTAAATCATTCACAGGTAAAGATAATTAATATTCTTTTTTATGTAGCCAAATCAAGCATTTTGGTGGTTGGGAAGAAGTGGGGATGAAGAAATGAGTATGTGTGTACCCTTATTCTCTTCCTGTTTGGGGGACTCCCCAAATCCAGGTCCAGTAGTTGGTAAAATGGGAAAGATGCTGAGCCAGAAACTTAAATGTCTGACATTTCCTGGTCCTCGGTACTAGGATTGGGGAACAAGTAACTAGGGCCTCTCAGAATCATGAGATTATAGGTAGAGGCCAATCCTTCGGGGAGTGGGATATTAGATTCCCATGTCCCACTTAAGGTAGAAATAGTTAAAATTAACCACGAAAGTGCTTGAAATATATATAAAGTAGAGCAGTTTTATGGATACAGCAAACATTTGGTAAACAAATTCTTGCCTTGCCAGGGGCCACCTAGAAACAATAGACACAGAGGGGAATCTAACTGACTTGTTTGGATCCTCTCTGTCTACCACACCTAATTTATATGCTAAGATGAACAGCTAGCTCCCTTCCTTTAAGCAGGTTTTTCTACCTGAATTCCTTTAGGCAGGTAAGGGGAAGGTAAAAAAAAAAACCCAAAATCTCTTCTGAGTTTGTTGGACTTTGATAGTTTTCAACCCTAAATAATCTACATGCCAGGGTGGCACCTTCTTTGGAGACTTGTCATGGCCTCCTACACTTTCCGTGTGCATGGAGAGACACACGATACGGACAAAACCCATTGTGCATTATTTATAATAGTGGAAAAATCAGAAACAATTTAAAGGTCTGCCGGTTGGGTAACAGAAACTAAACAGTGATTGGCTCAGACTGTGGAATTCTATGTAGTAGTTAAAAAAGGATGCAAATAGATTTATGTGTTGAATAGGCAACAATCTGCAAGACATAGTGTAGAATAACAGCTAAGGGTCTAGAAGGATATTCATGCAACTGCAACAGTGTTTACCTCTGAGAAGCAGTCAAGTTAGGGTTGGGCTAGTAATGGTCGAGAGGATTCTGTTTTCTGTATCTTTATTGTAATTTACATTTTCTTTGGCAACAAGAATATAATTATGTATTGCTTATATAATTGCAAATAAATAAAATTTAGGAATGGTCCTTGGACCCTTACCTTTCTAGTTAGATTTCTGGAAAGCATAGATAAAAGACCCACTTCCTGACCCAGAAGGTCACTTCCTGACCCATACCCCAAATCCTCCGACCATGTCATCAGCCATCTGCAGTCTAGCTTTCTTCCCGGCTCTAGAGAATACTCTGATCAATGTCCAAAATGACTCCCTGCTGTCAAATCCAGTGTTACTTCTCAGTCCTCATTACATTGGCAGTATTTGACACTGCAGACCACACTCTGCTTCATTAAGGACACTCTTTCAACCTCATTCTGGTTGTGTACTTTTTCAGTTTCTTCTTTGGGTTCTTTTTATTCTTCCCATTCTTGGAATGTTAACATTCCACAGGGTTCTGTGCTGTGCTCACCCCTGACTCCCTCTCTCTTCTCCACTTGCATTCCTTCCTCTCCAGATGAGTTTATTTACTCTCATTGAATGCCCTCTTTGTGTTCTCTGCTGGTCAATACCGAATTTTTACTTCTAGTCCCATCTCTCTGGAGTACCACACGCTTGCTTAACCGTCTGTTCATACTTCCCTTTGTTACAGGCACCTCCACCCTGAAACTGCTCTTCTCCCTTGATCCTCGTGACACCACTGGTCTGCCATTGGGTCAGCTGCCAAGCTAGACATCAGGGTTGCAAACCCCAGATTCCTCTGCCTTTATGTATAGGCCACATCAAATCAGCAAACTGAATCTATCCATTCCATGGCTCCCAATCTCCACTGCTGTTGCTTCATTGAAGAGTTCCATAAGTTTTCAATGAAATTAACTCTCGTATCTCCTTCAAGATCAGTCATTGGTATGGTTTTTGTTTGTACATTGTACCTTCGATATTACCTAATTCTCTAAATGGAGATCGACATCAGCTAATCCCTGTTCCCCTTCCGTGCAAGAGCCTTTCATTCTATCATAATGTTTACAGTTTGATTAGAGTTGATTTCTGACTGTCTAATAATATTTGTGCCTGTTTGATTCCAATGAAATCCTTGTGGTGAAGGAGCTGTGAGCATGCTTTTGAGATTCTGAAGAGTTGTTGTTAATTGGGGCATTAAGTTCCTGATTTTAGAGGTGGCAGGATCAAATAAAACCAGTCTCAGGAATTTTAGTTCTTCTTGTGGCTTTTAATAATGACAGATGTAAACTTTTCTTGTAAAAATGTTTAGAAACCTAAACAAAAGAGAAGCAAGTACTGGTAGTTGTTTCTGTTTTTTAAATAGTCCTTACATTCCACGAAGGGCCTCAAAGATAATAACTTACTGAGAAATGAGCCTTAGTTGCACAGAGGCTGTCTGTGGGAGGATGGAAGCAGATTTTAGCATTCCCCATTTCATAGCTTCTGTCCATCGGTAGATAACAGACAGACATTGTTGTCGTGGATCCTGGAATTACTCCACAGAGAAAAATGAATTGTCTTAGAAAGTTTGAGAACACATGGAATATCAGAGAGAGGAGAGGCAGAGTAAGGAAGGCTCTTGGTTTTGAAATTTATTTTCACTTCAGAGATATTAAACAGAACTCGAAGATCTAGTTCTTCTAGTTTTCATGCTATGACTCATGCTGAGCTGCCCAAAGCTTTCTTTGCATCTCATTCACCCAATGCCCTAGAAAGTCTGATAAAATGAAATGTAAGAATCATTAACTTTGTTAATATACCATTTCCTCATCTTTCCCAAATAAGATTTCGATATTATAGGAACATGACTCTCATCTTCCTCTTTTCCTTTTCTGTAAGAACCATTACAAAAGTCTATACTTTATTCCTGAGTTTGTAGCACCTGGGCTTCTGGCCCAGGATTAGACCCATAGAACTCTCTATAGTTCTTCTATTGTTTCTGTGTAATTATTTGCCTGCTATGGAGGTTGTTTGGGCATAGCTAGCACCTCTTCTATGTGGATTTTCTTCTGGTTCCCATCCTTTTGAGCTTAACACTGGTATTGATGTTTTGAACATTTCTTTCATGATTTGGGAGTTCAGATATATTTTCTTTTGGGTGGTGATTAGGTCTTTGAAAGACAAATAAGTGAATACTGTGTTTTTGGAACTCAGTTCTTATATTAATGTGCCAGGGAAGGATTCATCTTATGAAAAGGAAAAAGATACCCTATATTTTTCAATACATATCCTTTGGTAAAGTGAACAGAGTATTTACAGAGTTTTAAGATGCTCGTTTCTCCCATGTTTAAATCAGAATGCATCATCTTGTCAGGGGTTCATGTAATGTGCCTGACTTCCTCCCTCAGAAGCTTTTTTAATAAAAAAGATAGTACTTTAGAATTAAGGAAATTTACTTAATGGCTACTGTGGATTAGGAACTATGGCCAGTAGTACTTTACAAGGATTAGCTGATTTAATTTTCAGCACAACTTTACAAGGTAGGCAGCAGTATTATTTCATTGTACACATAGGGACATTGAAGCTCAGGGAAGGTATGTAATTTGCCCAAGTTAGTGGTAGGAGTTAGGGTTGGAAGTGAGCTGCTTATTCTCACTGATAATTTGAGACTTTGAGTTTGGTTGCCTTGAGGGTTGGGAGGAAACCCCTTGCCCTTAGGTCAATGAACCAACACAGATGTAGAGTCCTTGGATGCCCAGGACCAGATTTGAGAGGCAACACCCTAGCAGGTCCATCCCCTGCACCACACAGTGTGGAATCTGTGTGTGATTTATGTTTTCTTTTTCCAATATTTGGATGGAGCTCAGAACAGCAAATATTTAATCAGAAGAAATTCTTCTTGCTAAATTCTTCAAACTTGTTAAACTTGAGGTTGCCTAAAAATATTCACTACTTACTAAAGGATAAATGACTAAGTCACCCACAGAGCATAAAGCAGTTCTTAGAATTTGGAGCGGGGTTGTTTGCCTATTTTTATTTTGGATGAAATATTCCATGCCACATACACACCTTTTGATGAGTCTCAGGGCCTCTGGGAGTCAACAGGGGAGGACATTTGTAGAGGATGATGGGGTAGTTGCTGAGGCCTACTGGCATTAGCATTCTCCTCACAGTGGACTTTAGAAGGAGAGGAGAGAAGTGAGTTTGGGGTGGGAGGGAGAGAGGAGCCTGAATATAGCTTTTACAGATTTAAAGCGAGATTACCTCCTGGCACCATTCATATGAGTGTAGCTTTTGTTTCCAGCTAAAGGCTCTGAACCATTGACTTTGTGTGGAGTCTTCTATTTAGTATCTGAAAATTTTAACCCTGTGAGTTTGCTAACTCATGGTAAAACACAGCTAAAAATTCAAACTTCTTCAGAAAGTGTTTGCTGACTTCTCTCAATACCTGCTTCGGGTTACTTTGTGTACCTTTGTGTCTAGTCCTAATTGCAGTTCTGAAGCAATTTCCAGGCCAGACATCCTCTTTGGGATGACTCAGGATGCCTCCAAATCTGCTTGTTAAAAACAAACTCCTGATCTGTTCTTCTAGTTCCACTCTTTGCCCTCTGCCAAACCTACCCCGCTCCACATGTTAAAAAAAAAAAAAAAAACAGAAGAGAACCCTTCCTCCATCCTTCACTTCATTCTTATCATCCATACAGCCCTACCAACTATGACTTCTACCCACAAAATTTCTATTTTTTCTGCCACTAGTTTATCTTCTTCATCCATTACCTGGACTATTAAACCAGCAGCCTTCTAACTATACACCCCGCCCCCCCGCCCAAACCTGTCCCTTTTGCAGCCAAAGGCATTCTAGCTTAGTTGTTTGCCCTTGCCTACAGGGCTAGACTTCTTAGCATGGCAT
>NW_011888792.1:1324250-1343315 GCF_000151845.1 Pteropus vampyrus | reverse complement strand
AACCAAGTACACGAAACAAAAACCCTCCCCAACAAGATCAATGTGGAAATGCTTATCAGTTTTAATCTGGTTTTACTATAAAATATTATATAGAGGTTAAAAAGAGTGGGTGAGATTTTACGTATTAATAGAGAAAGATCTCCACAGCTTATTAACTGGAAAAAAAACCACATTACAGAACAATACATATACTCTTTTACTTAATAAAGCTGTTTTTGTGTATATACATATACATATATACACACACACACATATATATGATGTACATGGTACCATACAAGTATATGTGCGTGTGTTGTATATGAATATGGGAATGTATATGTATGTACACACACACACATTTATGTATGTTAACTAATAAAAATACTCACAAAATTGTTAACTCTCCTGAGGAGAAGGCAGTGGCATTTTGGGGTGAGAATGAAGGAAGTCTCATTTTTTATTCTATATATTTATGCGTTTCAAGAAAAAAATATCCATGTATTAAAAGTGTGATTTAAACAAATTCTGATGCTGGATTTCAGAATTCATTTGGGGTAAATAAAGGCGGAGTGGTATGTAATGAGAATTATATTTAAAAAAAAATAAAGATTCAGAGAAAATTAAGAAAAACCTTCAGAAGAGGGCCTTTCTTCTCAATTTATTCCTCTGCACACAGGGTGCACTTCCTTCCACATTGGGTTTTGACTTGGAAGCTGAAGGAGGAATTCACAGCTCCTCTTTACTCAGTTTTAACAGATGACTTTTTTCTCTTTCTCCCCAGATTCCTTTTTTTGAAGACATTTGTAAAGGCATTAAAGCTGGAGATACCTGTGAGAAGCTGGTGGGGTATTCTGCGGTGTATAGAGTCTGTTTTGGAATGGCTTGTTTCTTCTCAATCTTTTGCCTCCTGACCATCAATATCAACAACAGCAAGAGTTGCAGAGCCTATATTCACAATGGGTAAGCCTTCAGTCTTTGAGGGGATAGTTTCCCCTTTTCTTGTATTCAGAACAGTGTTCTAGGACCACTTCTACTCATCAGACCCCCTAACTGATCTTCCTCTAGTTGAAATTGACACTGATTTTTCTTTAGGGAAGATGGGATTTAGACCTGTCACCACACAGTGACCTAAGAACTAGAATCCTATTTGCAACACTGGTACCATAATGAGAAATGCGGCAAAGACAAGAGTTAATTTCTTGTACCATGACCTTTCCCCAGGTCGTTTCCACCCCTGCAACAAAATGGTGTTTTGTACAATCAGAGGCCATGCTGAGTCTTTCTAACTATGGGAAAAGGCAGTTTCCAGTCACTTAATTACTTCCCCTCGATTTGGAGAGAATAGTACCAAAGGCAGAATCATGGATCGACATGCTTACGTTCTAAGAGGTCTTTTGTCCTTCTTTGAATATCATTTAAATACATTTCCTCTTTTTTTTTTTTTTTTTTTCCCCAGATTTTGGTTTTTCAAGCTTCTCTTGTTGGGGGCCATGTGCTCAGGAGCTTTCTTCATCCCAGATCAGGAGACCTTTCTGAATGGTACTAATGGGGTATTTGGGGTACCTATTTTATTTTGTTTTTCCCCATTTAGTAAAATTGTTTAAAAGAGTAGTCCAGGGTGCTTTTGATATTATTAATTACTGTAGCTTAAAAAAAAATTTCTAACCTGCCCATACTTCATCCACTCTCCTAACTCCCTGTCCTCCTCCTTCCCCCATCTCTTTAATCTTTCCCCCTCTGCCTCTCTTCTTGGCTGGGTGTGGGAGGACCTTTTGTTTCTCTGCAAGCTGAAGAATCGAAATGATAATTTTAAGGTTATTGGCCTGAAGGGAAAATGAGGCATTTAAAATTTATTTGAAAATCAGTTTAGCATGTCAGCCTGACACCACTAGCCATGTTTGAAGAGGTCCTGGAGACCCTGTTCTTTCTCCTAAGTACTGCACAGAAAATTCGGAACACAGAACGCAGAGCTTCTTCGCCACTTTACATTACAGCCGCAGCTGTAATGGGATAAGAAAAGCATCTTCCAGTCTATTTCTAAACTTGCCTTACAGGAAACTGTAACATTGAATTATATTCCTTATTGATTGAACCTACCAAAATTAATTTAATATGAAGCTTTTCATCATAGCTGAAACAGGGAGGAAAAATAGTCTGAATTTCAGTGGTTCAAAACATTGTTTAACTCAAATGAATTCACTTTCCTAGTTAAGACAGTAAAAATATTCACACTGTGTCAGTCCATAAGGACTAGCCATAGACCCTCAAACAGTCACACATCAGGGTCCATACTAGTTTTATTTCCTCCTTAATGAAAGTATATCCAGGTCTTGTTTTTACCTAAAATGCTGTTAAGTGGTTTTCTCTTGCCCATAGATGTACTTTTATGTATTAGAATAATATCTTCAGAATGGAAAAAGACCCAGCAGTCCTTTAAGTCTAATTCAGTCATTTTTATAGACAGGCTATAACCCGGGGATGTGACATGGCTTATCCAAGGTTAGAGTCTTTGTGACGGAGCCAGAAGTAGAATCTGACTCCTCGGCCCCTAAGTCTGAACTTCATTTCCTCACTAGACACTGATGGCTCCCTATCCGATAAAATTAGACCCCTTGATTTTTTGGCATTGTGTGTTTTTACTTTTAAATTGTGGGTCATGTTGACTTTACGAATTCCTGCATCTGTTAGAATATCTGCCAGTTATAGCATGCAGGCTAAGCTTGGATGCTTCAGATCCAGGCTGACTGCCTGTGTTCACATTCCAGTTACACCCTTTCCTGGCTGTGGGCCCTTGTCAGCTTACGTAGACTCAGTTTTTCTCACCTATAAAGTGGGTATGACAGCAGTACCAACCTTATATGACTGTGTGGGCATTAAATGTGTCGCAGGTACAGTGAGCATGCAGTAAAAATGGATTGTAGTCATTACTCTCTTTTGAGCTGACACTTGGAACAATTATGTCATCTCCTTTTGGGCGCTCTTCTTTTGCAGCCTGGCGCTATGTGGGAGCCATTGGAGCCTTCATCTTTATAGGCATCCAGCTCTTCCTGCTCGTGGACTTTGCACATAAATGGAACAAGAATTGGTGTGTGCCTTTATGGAAAGCTTCCAAGTGAACTCATTCATCGACTCAGAGACACTGCCTGCAGTACAGTGTTGATAAAGGCTCGCCTCTGAGTTGTACTGGCAGGACCAGCAGCCTGCTTACAACAAGAGCAGTGTTTGCTAGCATTATCCCTTCTCTGCAGCTCTTTATAACTCTTCATTTATTTTTCTCTCTCATACTGTTTTTCTGTCCTTTCCACTTCCACTTCATTTCTTTTTACTTTTTGCCACTCTTTTCCCCCGTACTCTCTCAATTGTGCTCTTAAGTCAACCAGTGGTGTGACTTAGCCACCCTCAACTCCATCATCGGCCCCAGCTCTCTGGTTGTGTTGTTGGCTAAAAGAAAGCTTGGACAGGCTTTATCTTAGGCTCCCATCTTTAGGAGGTTAAAAAAAAAAAGTACTTTGGAGCTGGAGGTTCATTTTCTGCAAAGAATATGCAATGGAATATTTCTTTCCTTAAAAAAAATTTTTTGTTGTTCTCAACTGCGTAAGGATGGAAGGACCTCTTCATTAGGAAGGTCTGTTGTGCCTCCTTAGAAAACCATCTTGCATTTTAGAAACATAGACTCTTTCTCAGTACCTTGAAAATAGAATTCATATCCCAGGGTAAGTGGGAAATGTCAGACTATTAATAGCTAGTTTTTAATCTTACCGAGCCACGCTGAGGAAATAATAGCCAGACAAGGATCCAGGTCCTTGAGTGCCAAGGCCAAGTTGACTCTTTTTGTGACCTGGACAAAGCACTTAGCTGCTCTCTGTCTTACTTATAGAATATGAATGAAAATTACTGCTTGTTGTACCCAGTAAGGCTTTTGTTATTTTGTAGATTTTGTAGGCATCATGTTTTTTTACATATATATATTTTTTGGAAAATATTAGAAAATCCTATATGAACGTGAATTTCATTGTTTCATTTTGGACACACAAAATGTACTGTCCAAATTTTCTCAAACTACTTTTCATTCTGATTATGTTCCTCAGCTCAGTAGTAGTGGTTGCTGTTTATTTTGGTTTTGTTTTTTTTTTAAAGATCAAATTATGAGATACATGAGTGAAGAGATAGTGTTACTCATTTTATTATTGGGTAAATTTTGGAGTAATAACCCAAATGCTTAATGCCAATTTTTTAAAAGTTTATATAGCACATTGAACAGTCATACAAGTAGCACTACATATATGTTTTGGTATTTTTTCAAGTCTTGATCACTACAATAATACAGATTTCTAGGTCTGAGTTGTGTTCCTATATAAGTTAGTACATGCTGTTCTGCTTTTTGAGTCATCGCTGAAACCTAATAATTTATGTTTGGAGTCTCCACTAGATCTTATTTTGAGGCAGCAGAGTTTTCCCAAAGATAAGTCAAAGGGGTGACTACAGTTTAATGTGACCCTGTTTTTTCAGTTGTACAGAAGAAATACGCACAAGTTAGAAATGCATTTTAATTGATTGCATATCACTCTCCATATTTCATAATGTACTTTCACTCTTAATTTTTTATTAGACTAAATATGTCATCCTAAATTTTTTCCTAAAATTTTCACAGATATACTTCAAATAGGAGATGTCATGGTAAAATAATAATATCTTTGATACTGAATGCCTGATATGCCCATTAAATAGTATGTTCTCTTGAGAATACTTGTGCTTCTTAAGTCTGACTTCAATATTTTGATTGATTATCAAGCCATTTTCTGGGACTAATTGTTGATGCTAACTTTTAACAGGCATTTTGAAAGAGTTGGTTGCTTTAAAAACTTTCTAGAAACCACTCAATAAGAATGGCTTAAGAGCTTTGCAACAAATGCCGCTGCTGTTGTCCCGGCTTTGAGGCCAATATCCCAACAAAACCCCTTTTGTCAACAGAGTCAGAGTTGGTTGGTTTGCCTAAAATTAGGTTAAGCTAGGACACTCACTAATAATGTTATTTTTCATGAAAATTCATCTAATTTAGAGTTTTTCTGTGTTTTTAAACAGAGGCTCTTGCTTACAAGGTTAGCCTAGAAAATATCATATTCATATCACTCTTCATGGAACAATCAAAGTGCCTTTTTTCCTCCCTTCCCTTTTTTTCTCTTTTTGTAAAGTCTTGAGAAGAAGATCCCAAAGGCAGTAGGATAGAAAGGCCATGGGCCTGAAAACCAGAAGATTGCAGATTTTTTTTCCTTTTTAAATTAAGTTCATTGGGGTAACATTGGATAATACAATTATATAATTTTCAGATGTACATTATAATTTGACATCTGTATATTCTATTGTGTGTTTACCACCCAAAGTTCGGTTTCCTTCAGCTACCATATATTTGACCCCCTTTACCCCATCTACCTTCCCTTCCTCCCCCACCCCCTACCCTCTGGTAGATTTTTATGTCTCTTACTCTATAGCTTATTATTTCACTTTAGGCTTATCATCTGGCCTCTCTACTTCAGTTTTCTTAGCTATAAAACGATGTGTTTGGACTAGATATTTAATGTGTATTTTTTTTGTTAAAAGAAACTAAGGCTTATTAAAAAATTTAAGAGTTTATTTGAGCAAAAATCAATTTGAATCGGGCAGCATCCAATGTAGCAGTTAGAGAGGAGCTTTAAGGCGCTGTACAAAGTGAAAGACTTTCATAGGCAGAAGTGGGAACAAGAAAGTTACACTCAGCAAAAAAATGGGTTGGTTATTGCAAGGTTACTTTCCTTTAGGGGATGGAAGGGTCTACCATCTACTAGTTAGGAAGATTACCTAACTAGTGCTGATCAGGTGATTCCTGACTGACCAGTTTAAGATTCCACTTCTGGGAGAGCTGAAATTGTAATTAAGTTGTCTTGGTTTGGTGTCTTAGCATAAGTACACCATTTGAGATCTTATTTTTAACACTTTCTTGCTCAAATTTTGTAATTTGAAGTGTCAATTCTGTATCAAAACTGAATTAAAAAGTATATAGTATATTCAGTTATTTCTAATGAAGACTCACTTTCTAGATTTTCAATTCATGTTGTTTTTGGGTTTGGTTTACTCCCAACCCTCACTCCAGCCAACTCTTTCAACTTGGTACCTGTTTGCTGCTGTGTCTGTGCATTTTGCTTTGTTTCTTGGTCCTTTTCTAATCTCCAAGTGCTTTTCATTTCACATTTATTCACAATTTTTGGATTATTAACGGTGTGGCAGGCTTTAAGACTGTGCAGATAAGTCATTGCACTTACTTGGGATGTCTGTAAAAACAAGATGTCATCAGGAGGACCAGCTGAATCTGGAGCAGTAGGAATAGCAGTAACTCTACTCATTGCTGCATAATGTTATTTTTTTAGCAGTTGACAGTCTTTGTACCAGCATTCATTAAGCACCTGTTATTTGCCAGCCCCTCCACAGTAGAACCGCAGTGACCATAAGCACATCTTGCTCTGTGGAGCTTAACATTCTCCTGGGGGTAGAGGGGAGAGATAATCAACTTGATTGACCAAGCAAATAGGTAGTAGGTTCAATGGTGAAGAGTGCTCTAGAGAAAAAGAAAGGATATGAGAATTGGAGAGCAGGGCAAAAAAAGGTGTGAGGGAGGTGAAGAAAGTGCGGGGCCATGCTGTGTTTATTTAATGAGCAAGGGATCATCTACTGTGGCTGAACCACAGAGTGAGGGAAGGGTGCAAGAGATGAAATCTGAGGTGGCATTGGCCAGATCGTATAGGGCTTTTGGGGCTGTTGTATGAGATGGAAGAGCAGTAGAGTATAATGTATATTTTAAGTTGAGAAAAGATTAGAGAGAGTCCGAGGCGAAAGGAAGGAGACCAGTGGAAGATAATCCAGTTGAAAGATGAGGTAGCTTGGAGCCAGCTGGTAGCAGCAGTCAGATTTCGATATATTCCGAAGTTGAGACCAGTCATTCGCTGACGGTGATGGCATGGTGGTAGGGGAGGGGAGGGGGGAACAGCAGGGAGAGAAAGACAGCCATCAAGAGCCAAGGTGGTTCTGTCCTTATCACCCCCCGCCCCCCACAGTCCATATGGAATTGCCATTTTCTGAGGTTGGGAAGATCATAGAAGAGCAGGTTTAGGGAGAGGAGGTTTGCATGTTGGGAGGTTAGTCTGCACCTGCTCTCTAACACGCCAATTAGACCTTTAAGTAAGGACACTGAACAGTTGGACATTATGAGTCTGGAGTTGAGGGAGAGAGGTTAGGGTTGAACTGAAGATCTAACTTTGAGAATATAAGCATAAATCAACTGTAAGAAAGCCCTTTGTATATTAATAACAACCAAAAAGACTAGTGAAGAAACAATTGGACCCCACCCACATACTGGTCAGCAGTGTTTACCTTTTTCTACATAATTTGTTCTCTCTGTCATCGATTAGTTTTTGGCTCTTAGCTTTCTTTTCTTTCCCTTTCTTGAGTCTCATTTTCTCTTTATTTCCTTTGTGTGCCTTTTATGTCAGAGTCATTCCATGGTCATCAGAGCGCCTGGCTCGGTTTCAGGAATATGATAGTCATTATCATTTTGGCCTTTCCTCCCTATTTCCTTTGTCTCTGGCTGCAGTAAGTTTTTCATCATTAAAATATTTTAGCTGGATTGCTGGAACACTGCAGTTTTTTGAATACATTAAGCAAATTGCTTACTCTGAAGATTCGTGAGAATGTGGTTACAAAGGGTGATATAATCATAAAGCAGATGACAGTGATTCAGCCCATTCTTCCTGTTGTTGTCTTCTTCATTTAGCATTTATAAACACTCTTTTCTTTGTTCTAAAGGATTTGTCTATAGATTGTTAAACCACCACTTGCATCTCCCATACATTTATTAATATATAAACTAGAAAGCACATTAATCTCCTCTTTCAGATTCTTCACTGTAAATCTCTTAACATTTTTACTCTTTTCCTGGCCAATTTTATTCTCTACTTTTTTTAAATTCCAAATTTTTCTGTAATCATACTTGGCGTTGTTTTGGAGAAGCAGAACTATGACAGGTCCACCCTTCAGCACAGGGATAAAAGAGCAGCAGTCAGCCCGTCTTTCTCTGAGTGAGGTTAATTTGCTTCTCTCCCTAAAGACAAGATGGGCTTCAGCTGGAGCTGCTGGCAGCACTTGGATGTGAGAAACTGTGGCACCTGTGGTCTCTGTGTTTGTAGAGAAAACTTGAAGTGAGCTCCAGCAAAAAGCCACTTTTTAATACTGTCAAAACCTATCACATTCAGAGTGGGGGAGCTAAAGTAAAGTCTGCGGATGTTCATTTTAGTTGATGAGTACCTTTGAGTCAAAAACAATTCTTTGAGTATTTAGAAAAAAATTCCAAGCTTTATAAGTCGTAGGTTTTTGCATATTTACCTTCTAGCTTTGATGGTGCATAGTCATTGGTGAAATGTTGTGTCTTCTGGCCTACTCGGTTATGGCCAGGGGCTTGACAGCATTAGTTCATGCCTGAGGGATGGTAAATGTCAGAATCAATCTGGGCCTTTACTAACTTCCTTTCTCTCCCCTCCCTGTTATCCACTGCCTGGAAAAACAGGACTGCAGGCACAGTTCACAACAAGCTGTGGTACGCCTCTCTGGCCCTGGTGACACTCATCATGTATTCCATTGCCGCTGGAGGCTTGATTTTCATGGCAGTATTTTATACACAGAAGGATGGTTGCATGGAAAACAAAATTCTCCTGGGAGTGAACGGAGGCCTGTGTCTGCTCATTTCACTCGTAGCCATCTCGCCCTGTGTACAAAATCGTAAGCAAAATTTTTTTTTTTTTATTCTTCCTTATTTCTAAGTGTCTTTGAGAAAACCTAGTTAAAACAAAATTATGGTCATTCCTTTACAACGTGGATGGGTCAGCAATAGGAAAGGTGGGACTACAGTTCCCTCTTCATATCCCACGCTTGGGCTGAATGTGATTGTCAAGCATGTGTCATGTCAAGAAAGATCTGATCATAATGAAGTCAATAAAACAGAGAGATAGATATTGCTATTATTAAATAGTGTACTACAAGGAGCTTTTAAGTGGAAAATGCTCTTAGTGTATGTTGAGTGCTTCTCTATAATATCTGTGTAAAACCTGTAGAGGGAGCTGTTTCTGGAGTCATTGATCCGTGGACTCTGGATCCATGGACCAGAACTCAGAGACAATGTGCTGTAGGAATCAGGAAGTAGAAAATGCAGTCCCGGCTCAGCCAGCAGCTGGCCCCATGGGCTTACCTTCCTTATACCCTAGTCCTTCCTCAGCAAAGCCAATAGAAACCTATGAGCCTGACCTTGCTCATGGTTCAAAGCCAAAAGGAAGAGAAGATAGGATTTGAACGTGCTTTAGAAAGTGTAGGTATGAATTCTTTTTTAAATGATTTTTGATATCTTAAGCCAGTATGCTGTCTTTGGTTATAGAGAGAATTGTCCCTGATTTCATGTTTCTTGTGGGTGTCTTTCTGTACAGATGATGAAAAAGCACATAGCATTTAGGTTTCTAGATAAGAAAAGGAAAATATGGCCAATAAATTTATTGCCCCTTGAATCCTTTTTAAATGTTGATTTAAAAAGGAACTAGTTTTGAATAATTTGAAAGTTTTTCTATTATCAAAAATTTCAAATCTGTTATTGAAATTGAGAGTATTATTCTTCCAATCTCTTTAATTGGTTAGTTAAGAATTTCCTAAAACATTTTTAGTATTCAGATTAAAATATCTTTTGGGTTAAATCCTACCTTTTGAAATAGTTATAATATTTTGAAATATTTAGTTTAACATCATTAGTTGTTAAGGTAAGTCTTATTCTCATACCAAAGTATTCAGTATTAGTATTCAGATTAAAATATCTTTTGGGTTAAATCCTACCTTTTGAAATAGTTATAACATTTTGAAATATTAAGTTTAACATCATTTGTTGTTAAGGTAAGTCTTATTCTCATACCAAAGAGCAACATTATAAAAGGGTACATTTCAATAACTTTATTGGCCATTGTAATTTAATAATTCTAGAAATAAAATCAGAAGAATGAGTAAAACGAAATCCTTTTATGCCAGCAAGTGGTTGAGAATTTCACCAAAAAAAGATAAATCCCTTTTATCACGTCTTGGTTACTCTCAATGATCTAAACACTGAGTTTAGTTGAAATGCTATAACATTAAAGCTCTTCTCCCAACACGTGCTGAGCCCCAGAGCCTTCCTCTTTGACCTGGACCAGCTCTGGTGTTCCCAGAGGTCTTTTTGTCCATTGACAGATGTGAGCTTTTCCCACCGCCAAGGACTATACAGTGTCTGCTGGCCTTGGGGAGTCTGGAATCCATGGCCTATGAAATTGGCCATACCCCACCAAGCCATGTGATCTCAGACGTAATAATGGTAAATTTTCTTCTGAGATCTTATGATTTAAGATCTAACGTTATAAATCTCAGGGGATCAGGCAGTATGTTTAAGTACGGTTATAACTAGTATCAGAATAAGGTGTTGGTAGAGAACTTGGCAGAACTTGGCATCTCTAAAAATAGCAGTTAGGGTCAGTAGATAACTCCCTCCCCCCAAATCTTTTTAGTGTTATCTGAGAAACATGTTATGTACCTCTTCTTTCCTTTAAAGGCAGGGGTCCAACTTTGAGGAATACCATTTGGGGGATGGGGAGACTCCTTATTTTAAAGCATGTGCTTTCTTACCATTGAAATTTAAAACATTCTTAAAATCTGTCTCTTGTCGTTTTCCAGGACAGCCACACTCCGGGTTATTGCAGTCAGGTCTCATAAGCTGCTATGTCACGTATCTCACTTTCTCAGCTCTGTCCAGCAAGCCTGTAGAAGTAGGTAAGTCGGCCTTGCAGTATGAATATTTCCATTTGTGGAGGAAGGAAAATGTCTCTGTGAGCTATTGTTTAGATATCAGGGATTCAGTAAATCAAGCCGAGCCTGTGTTTCTTCAGGAGTGGTGTCACAGGCAAAGTTGCAGGTAAAGGTGCTGGGAGTTGAACCCAGGGCCCGATACATGCCAAGCACATGCACTTCCACTGAGCTACACTCCTGTCCTTACTTGCAATAAATCAAAATAGAGAGATGATTTAGACTTTTTTATTAAGTAAAGTCCTTAAGGTGGGATATGAAAATACCTTCTTTTAAGTCTTCCTGCTGTGTAGGTAAGACATGAATAAAAGTGGGCTATTGAGTTTTTAAGGCCTAATCTGCATTTACTGGAGCTGTTTTCAAGGAACATTTTTATTTTGCTTAGTTTTATTTTGTTTGTGTTTTTAGTTGGTTGTTAATTTATTTTTCTTCATGTGGTCATTTTTCTGACTGTAACAGAGAAGAGTGGAAAGAACGTGGGAGCGGGGAGCAGGGGACAGGATTTGAGCCCAGCTCAACCCTTTGCTGGTTATGTGACCTTGAATTGCTCATCTTAAGTAACATTTATTTATAGAGACAGCACAACATGCATGAGCTTTAGATTTGGACTGCTTGTGTTTATAGCCTGGTCCTGCTGCTTTAAGTAACTTGTACAAAGTTACTTACCTTTCTCTGCTTAGATAACTCACCTTTAAAATAAGGATTTTAATTATTATTTTCACAAGATGATTAAAGATTACTATTTTATAAGGTGGTTTCTAAGAATTCAATGAGTACGTGTATACATGTATATATGTGTACAGTTTCTAGCATGTATTAGGTGCTATACACGGTTAGCTGTTATTATTGTAAAATAGTTGCAATGATTATTTGAGAACTATAAAAGCACAATTATAAGGTGTTACTATGTGAGCCCCTGTGCCTCACCAGTAAAAGACCAAATTTTCTTATTTTGTTTTCCAGACTCGTTATAATTTATTGTCTTTATCACTTTTGTGATATATAAAGTGTGTACACATAGTGTGTATAAATGTGTGTGTGCTTGGGTACATTCGATCTTGTATAAATCAAGTTAAATAAATGTAGTCTCTTTTCTCTAGAATAGAAAATTGAGGTAGCTTTTATGTTTTTAAATTTAGAAAGCAAATGCAAAGATAATTTGAAGGTTTAGTATATACACATACTATGAATGGGTCTTGTCTTTATGGCTATTTATAGTGCAAAACAATATAATTATAGGCCTTATATTAAGTATAGTTTCTTCTGGATATAATTTTTTTTTAAAGTTCTATATTTACTCATACGTTTATTTAAATCTAGTACCTTTAAGACTTTATGACCGTTTATGTATTAATCTCTGGTTTTAACTTAATGGAGGTTTGTTACAGTAGTTTACTTTTTATTGGCAGGTATCACTTTAAAACAAAAAAAAATTTTTAAATTTAGGTGGTACTACTTAAATAGCAAAGTTCATATTTTGGTCAATTTTTTTAAAAAATATTTTTTATTGGCCAAAGAATAAAGTTTCCTTAAACCACAGCGTACACAGTTATACTGTTTCAAGTGTTAGTACCAGTAATAATTTTAGTGCAATTTCAAATGCATGTTTCTAAAATAGTTTCTAAGCTGTTATTTTATGTTTATGTCCCTTATTTTGGGGCAGAGCTAGAAATCAGACCTAGCTCGAATGTTCAAAATTGAAGACCGACTTCTCTCATCTGGGTGGAGACTATGGGCAGACGGCTGTGACACTGCTGGTACATGTTTGGCTATTGGGTACCCTTGTCACACCTCCAGAGAAGACAGACAGGGAGGGAGTGCTCAATTATCTGCACACTATCTCTGTTCAGAGGCTGCCAGATCAGCTAAAAAATGAATCCGAGTTTCCTTTTTACTGTCATTTGAATAGCACTAAAAAAGCAAGACTCTTACAAGGCCCTGGATCTGAAGAACCCTTCAGCACTAAGCTGGAATCTGAGGGTCTTATTCTCAGAGGGTGCTGAGGTAGGAGAGGGGTGCTTTGCTGCAATAGCAACAGTCTAGTCTGAGATGAGTCAGACCGTAGAGTAGATGTTTCCAGTGATGTCTTTACTCTTCTAAACTACTTGAATATTTTCAAAATGACTGCTTCTGTAGGTTGCAACAGGCTTTTCTAATTTGACTATGATTACTTTGTCTTTTCTTTACAAGTTCTAGATGAACATGGGAAGAACGTTACGATCTGTGTGCCTGACTTGGGTCAGGACCTGTACAGAGACAAAAACTTGGTTACTGGACTGGGTACTACTCTCTTGTTTGTGTGCATCTTATATTCATGGTAAGTCTTAGGAGTTACCTGAGGCCGTCTTTGCAGACTTTAAAAGTACAGGAGAATTTAAATAAATTCTAGCAGCTGTGAGGCAGCAAAACAGATAACAATCTGAAGAAGAAGGAAAACAGAAATAATAGGTGTTTGGACTTCATTTGCCATCCTTGTTTTTATATAGGGTAGATCAAGTAAGTATATAGTATGTTGCAACCCTTTAAAGGAAGGTTGAGTATTACTTGCCGAAGTGTTATTGGAGGACAAGGGAGCACAGAGTGAGAAAGAGATGGTATGTGCCAGAATGTTTGGGCAGCTTTCTAATCCAAGGGAAATACCATTCGTTCTGCTGTTGATGGATAGAGTACAAAGCACTACATGCACGGTCATTTCATGCCTGGTCCAGGAAAGACAGGAAATGTCCTTTTCTTTTATGCTAAAATAATGCTGTTAAGGAGGCGAGGCAGCTCTAAAAGTAGGTGTGATAATGTAAGCAAGCTGTATTTCACATGCTTACAGTGGGGTTTATTCCACCTTTGAAATGATCAAAAGATTGCCAGAGGGAGAAAAGTAAAGGATACAAATGGTTGTTTCTTATTCTGGGTACATATTTCACTGATAATTAAGCTTCCTTTTGACAATAACCTTTTTACTTTAGGTTTTACTTATGTGTTCTATGTTTTCTTTGTTATGTTTCAGTGTATAAAAATTTCAGCTTTCATAGGCACATTATAATCTTCTTTGGTTGAAACTAAACAATATTGATGATGATAGCTTGTATAAATAAAGCATCTTTCTGAGCACACTGGCATTTTTTTCTCTTATAGCTTCTAGTGCCCCCTAATCTAGAGATGGACCTACAGATATAGACAGTTTAAACTTTTATAAAGTACTCGTTCATAGTCACACATCCAGCCATAAAACACTTGCTTGTGTTGTAGGTAGTTGTTATAATGAAGGATGTATGACATTGATTCTCAGTCTATCTTTGACATAGTGACACATTCTCCTTGTTGCACCAGAAGGGACCGTGGTGTGCAAACACACAGACCCAGGGAAAAGCCCCGAGACTGAAAATCTGCCTCTGTAAGTGGAGGTCAGGAAAAGACCGAATAAAGAGGCTGGCTACTCCCTTTGGTAATTAATAGAGTTTGTTAAGGGAAACTTACATACGAGGCATGTCTTGGGTGATCGTAAGACGAAGATCCCCGCACTGCTTGGTAGGTGCCCAAGAATTCTATACGGCAAAGCGGGGATGGTCATGGCATAGTGCGTGGATGCTACCAGGTCTGGAAATTACTTAACATGCTTAAGCAGGTCAGGACAGCAATCTTTTTCAGGACCCAGCACACAGCAGGGGGCAAGTAGGGGTGCTGATTTATGTTAGAATGAACATCAGTTACCGTCAGACACTCTCTAAGGGGGATTTGCAGAAAGCACCCTCCGTTCTGGCCCAGGTCCAGCTTGCAGGACAGACAGTGGTCACGTCTTGGAGACTTGTCTCTCTACACATGGGGACCACTTTCTGGTCTTTCATTTTGATTAATTCCATAATTGTTCACTGAGTGCCTACTATATACAAAGCATTCGATAGGATTTGGGCTCAAGTCAATGAATGTTTTCAGGAAAACCATAAAAGCACCCAAGTTTTGAATCTTGAGTCTCAGCTCTTCCTTTTTTAGAAAGCTTTTCCTTCCGGAGTCTGTTATAGGGCTTTGGGGAGAAATGAGAGCAACATGGCTAATTTCCTTTGTCACTCAGTTTTTTTCTGTCTTGGCATATAAAAAATATTGGTAAATCAAGTGAGGAGAAAATAGGTTACTAAACTGTAAATATAGAATATTTCTTTTTTAAAAATAAAATATAGTTGTGTTTACATATGTAAAAAATTCTGGGAGGAGATAAACCACATTTGTAGTAGTGGTGACTTATTTTTTTCTCTTGCTCTTCTGTTTTCTTTTTAAAAATTATTTTCACATTGAGCTAGCATTTCTTTTGTCTTTTTATTAGAAAAAAACTATCAAGATATTTGACAGAATAAAATCTTGTGTTTTGTTGGATTCCTAATAGCAAGTGAAAGAAAAATGTTTGCCTCTCAGTTAAAATGGGGCCTGGATTTGCTATATAAACCCACCAATGGAAAGAAGACAAAAATTCTACCTAATCTGCTGCTAGAATTGCCACAGATGGCATTATTTTGCAGCATGGGATTTTCACCCTATCAGATTTTCACTACCACCCTTCAGTGAGAGATGATAAACAAAACATCGGCCTCTTCTGGAATTTAGAGGTACCGTAGTGGAGGGTGGTATGGTGTAGTCTGATAGTCCCCAAAGATAACATATTTCAAAGACGACAGCTGCTACTTAAAATCTGTCTAAATCCCAGTAACAAACATTCTTGAATCATAGTAATTAAACTGCAAAATCGTAGTGCCCGCCGGAACGAGGAGAGGGAACAGCAACTACACCAAGTGGAGATGCAGGGTAACCAGGTAGTGCTGGGGTGTTTGGGTCTGGGTGACTAATGTTTGCTGCAGTCATCCACTGCAGCTCCAGGAGGAGTCAGCTTTGAGAATATTATAGTCAAGCATTGGAACTCACTGGGAAGTGAGTTCAGGCCTGGTAGAGCCTTGAAAAAAGGGAATGCTGCCAGGGATGGGAGGCAGCCCGATTAGGGGTTTTTTAAATCTTGACCTCTAGAGTCTACGTTTTCCTCTCAAACTTGGAGGAATGAAAGTTTGGAAGATGTTACATAAAGAGGGTGAGTGCAAGCTGTCATTTGAACATGACTGCAGGAATATCTAGAATTCTTGATAAAAATTGTAGGAGCTGAAAGACTGGGGTGTGTATACTAAAGGGAGAATAAGTCATCTATTTTCAACGAAAATCTGCGCTTGTTGGGGCCGACTTCTGTAGGGGCCTCACTGTGCTGTTTTCTAACCCCTTAGAATTTCCCCTAAACATGTCCCCCAACACACACACTTCTTTAGAGGGATCATATGATGACCTCCATCCTGTTTCTGATTCTCTGTTCCAAATCTTGCTTCTGACACACTCAGTGTGAGTATATTTCACTCTTTGCTGTCTCAGCTTAGGAGAAGGGCTCAGCCAAAACCCATTCTCCGGCTTTCTGACTGAGGCCACCCTTTCTCCAGAAGCCCTTTCCATAGTTCCCAGGCCTTATGGCTGTGAAGAAGAGTCACAACTTGAACCCCATGTGGGAGTTCCCCAGTGGCTCATTCTGTAGGCTGATCTCCCTACACCCCTTAGGCCTGGTTCTTTTGTTGTGACAGGCCCTGCCTCTGCCAACTATTCCTTAATTCTCTCCTTGGTCTCTGGATTTTAAAATTATTATCTATTGGTTTCAAGTTCAAGCTGTCAGACTGGACAGGATCCTGGAGTCAGATTCAATCCTTCCTTGTACATAAAAGGAAACAGGCATGGAACTTATTCCTGTAGCTCTCCATCCCCAATTTCAGGAAACCTTTCCTCGAGTCTCCTTTGTTGGGTTATTTGTAGAGACGAGTCAATTTTTTTTTTTTTCCTGTGTTGGCTTGCAGTAAGTTTTATACTTTACTGAGGTAGAGAGATAAGCTAGATGACTCGAATAATTATGTTATTGGGAGGCATCTGTGCTGTAAAACATTCCCTAGCTACTTCAAATTCCTAGACAGCTTAAGTAGTAAACATATTTTCTCTTAAACTAAAATAATTAAAACTGAATACAAAATTGGAAAAACTAAGAACCTTTATTAAATGTCAAACAATTTGCTTGTTCAAATGAGACATTCACAAGAAGGTGCCAGACCCTGTGAAAATAGGTACAGGGTTGACAAGATGGCATTGGAGAGAAGATTGGCTTAAACAGAAAAGTTGGTATACCAGGGAGGGGTGTCTTCTTTTGGTGTCTTCTGGGCCTGCTACTTTTATTTAAGAAAAACAGGAGGCAGAGGGTTTGTTTCTTTATTTTGGGAATCTTGCCACTTTCTAACCTGCCAGCTAGAAATCCTCATGGCTGTGCACCAGCGGCATGCTGACACTGCCCCCCAGCTCGGGTAGGACTGTGCCTCCTGAAGGAGCTGTGAGTCATCAGTTCTGTGGTACACTGGGAACATAATTGAACTTCATCACACAAAGACTGGGAATAGTCTTGCGGGGATCTCTTAAGGACCACCCTGTAAGTTTGTCAGGGAAGCAGAACCTGTGGTCTCCAATAGGAAAGTCTAGACATGGTTTTTAGAGATCTTCTGTAATCTGGGGGTATTTGGCCAGTTCCAAAAGCACCTGAAGCAGGTGCAGAGGGGCACCTGTGTTTCAAATCACTCTGCTAACATGGAAGAGGCTCTGGACATGGCAGTGCTTCTGGGGCTGGGGCAGAGGGCAGGAATCTTATCTTATTGGTTGTCTGTAAGGACTGTAAGGCACTGCTGGCTTTTTGTGATTGGGGAGCAGTTATAACAAACATGCTTTAGTGCATTTGGACATCTCTGTAGGGTGAAGCATCAGCCCAGCCAAAAACTGTTAGTCTCTTCCACACTCCCACCCCCACTGGAAGTTCTGGTTAAAGTCACTCATACCTCAGCCCTAGAAAACAAGAGTTTATGGATAATCCAGGCATTGCTTTATAGCAGCTTGTCTGGTGCTAACCAGACAGATTGGTCAATAATAGCCAGAAAGCAGACAGCAAGAATTTCTCATGCTTTTTAAGAACCTGTAAAAACAATTTTTCTTGATAATTCGAAGAAGATTTTGCAGGGAAAGCCACAACTGAATAAAAACCTTATTTTATGGTAACGTATACTTATAGAAGTCACATGCCACTAATGATGAACCGAATATAGACATTTTTACAGGTTAGAACAAAAGCTCCCCTTATGTAGTGCTCTTTGATGGTGGCAGTGAAGCGGCAGAGATGCCAGAATCAAAAGCTTTATTTTTCTGAAATCATTTTATTGCAAAGAATTTATAAAATGGAATGTTTATTCTATCCCCTTTAAAGAGTGAATATTACCTTTTAGATGAAAATTCCAGATCTTGATTTCTTCTTAAAATTAAAAGTTCTATTTTCCCCATGGAAACTGTATACTCTGTTAAATCATAATTCATATGCACAAAATATAGCATACTCCGAAAAGCAGGAGCAAGGTATATGTATTTCTTGTGTGCACAGCCATTGGGAAATGTTTGTATCATTCCCTTGACCAGGCTCAAAATCAGGAAGTGGGAGTGGAGTGGGCCTTGATTAGCATCAGTATGTTCAAAGCAAAAATGAAAGTGATGCTGTTGGTCTCAGAGTGGACCACAAAAGAAGTGATGCGCTTGGATCCCAGCGGACCTTTTTATGGGAAAGGCTATTGATTTGCATCTCACTGATCTCTTCTGTCTTTGGGAACGAGGACGAGAATGAGCAGAGGAAGGTAGTGTTGCCTCATGTGGTTTGTTTGTTTGAAAAGAGCATTAATTCCTGCCTCTCCGCTAGCCAACGCCCTCAGCCACCTCCAGGCTAGCCCGGAAGCTGTGTGAGGGCAGGGATTGTCTTTTTCACTAAGTTTCTAGTGCTTAGAACAGGGCCCGACACATGGCAGGCTTTCAGTAAATATTTGCTAAACGAATTTATACAGTTAGCTGGAACCCTAAGTATTGTACATATTTCTATTTGCTTAAAATGTTTCCCCCTTTTTTCCAAGGAAAAGGAAATATTTTACCCCGTAATCCAAATTTTATAGCATTTTAGCTCTCAGGGAATAGGGAAAGTGGTGGGAAGTATTTATTTTAATCACACTGAGTGTTACTCCATGTTGAATTTCGAAACAGAAAACCTTGTTCTGCCATAGGCTGATTATCACATTAAATAACTGTGACCTTTGCTTTTCCTGCCTTTGCTTTTTC
>NW_011888792.1:1306905-1323565 GCF_000151845.1 Pteropus vampyrus | reverse complement strand
TTAAACAGAAAAGGTTAAATTGTTTAAACTTGTGAATTTACCAGCATATAAACTGTGCATTCTGGCTCCAGAGCCTGTGTTCTCGACCACTGCTCAAGAGTTCAGCTGCTGTCTCCTGGCCCTGCTGGTGAGCTTGCCTGGCATCCGGCCCTGGCTACCTCCTAATAACTTTCTCTAGATGGAGGAGCCCTGGTATCTGATGGGCGCTTTATTCTGCAGCTGGGTCTCTGGGGATAGTCTTTCCTGCACCTGACCTGGAGAGAGTGATCCATTATGAAGGGTTGTCAATCTGCCAGCATCATTCACCAGCTCTTTCTGTTACTTGAAAAAAAAGAGAAAACTGTGCTGAGTCTGAATAAGTTACTGCCTATTATGCAGAAGAGAATGGTCTTCAGAAGGCAAGTGTTTATTCTCACCACTGACTGGGCAACCACCTGCTGAGGTTGTACCGTTATGATTTCAATATCCCTATTGTGTACAGAGTTAAAGTGCAAAGAACAGCAAGTCTCTAAGTTAGACTAAAGAGAGGATGTTTTTCTTCTTATTCCAAGGAAAAAGTCTCAATGTTTATTTCTTAAGTGGAGATTGTACATGATGGAAGTTCTCTCTCCTTGCATCGTGTTTCACAGGATACACCTTTGAAAGAGTTAATATTAATTTCTTATGGTAACTTAAGCTTCAAAAGAACTAGGACCCCAGCATACAATGTCTCGGGCCCACTGAATGAATTGGTGAATCTTTGACTGTGTTACTTGATCCAAGATTCTGTCAAGGCCTTGATGTAGGAGGGAAACAAGGACGTGGCCTTGAGGTGTATAAATGGGACAGAGACTCCAGCTCCCACATCCTTGTCCCTGGCTGTCTGTTCTTTGCAGTAAAAATATCAGCCAGAAAGGCCAAGGTCCCAGCACGTCCTAGACTCTCTTAGTACGTGTAGTGTTTCTCATTTGTTTACCAGAGTCCTTCTGAAATCATGTAATTTTTCATAACCCGATATTTTTAAAAATTAAATTCATTGTTTTGAGTAGGTCAGAAACATGGTACGAAATTTGAAAGGTACCAAAGACTCTTACAAGGAAAGCATTGCACCCATCCCTGCCCCCAGCACCCCTGCCTCCACAGAGGCAGCCAGTTCAACAGCCTGATTTTAGTAGGAATTGTGAGTAGGCTTCCTGCTTCCAGATTCCTTAGCTTTACCATTTCTGATATCTCCTAGATATCACATGCCACCTATTACTTCTTGTGAGGGACCTTAGAGTTCCCATTCTGTAGTCATGTCCCAGCCCCGTTGTTAAACTGGTTGTGTGACTTTTAGGCCAGTGTGACTTTTAATCTGCCTGACCTTAGTTTCCTCAACTGTAAACAGGATAATAATCTCAGCCTCAGAGGTTGGAGAAGGTTTAATGAAGTAGCGAGTATAACAGAACACCAGGAGTGGGCTCTGTGAGAGTGGGGACCGTGTCTTGTTCACCTTGTGTTTCAGGTTGAGTTTTTCAGAAACAGCCATCCAGGCAGAGTTTGATGTGCAGGATATTTATCAGGGATCAACATAAGTGGAAGGAAGGATGGGGAAGGAGGCAGAATTGGGCAGAGGGTAGTGTCGAACGGTGCTGCAGGCCGGGCACATCTCTGCTAACCCCACACGTGAGTTTTCCAGGGCAGGTCAGACCCATCAGAGCTGTCCCCCAGGGGTCAGTGGCTGCTCCTTTACACCCCTGCCGTGAGTAGGCATTTCTGTGGTTGCCCAGGAAGGGCTTCCTCTCAGGCAGGGCAGCTCTGCTGCCAGGGCAAAACCTGGGAGCTGCCATCTGGAGACTATCTGCTCATGGCCCTTGCAGTAGCTGAGTGAGCACTAAGTGCGCATCTTTGAAGAAGAGCTGGCGGCTCACCTCCATGTCCATTGTATTTACCACCAGCACCCAGCGCATCTGGGAAGAACAGATGCTTAGTCAAAACCTCCTGAGGGGATAAAGTGTGTAGTTCAGGGCCTGGGATGTAATTCAGATGGGGAAGTCTTGGCACGCAGGTGGCCTTTAGTGCTTTACTGATGTGGATGGAGAAAAGCAGAAGGCAAGGTGCCTGACTCTGTTGGTTTTGCTCTCCCAGGTAGCTCGCTGTTGCTTCTGCTTCGGTCCCTATGGAGAAGGTAAGTAGAGAACTTTCTTCTGTGCATCTGTGTGGCCCTGCAGACTTTTACCTCTCGTCTATAGGCATTTGGGATTCAGGTACAAAAACTTGAATGGTAAGGGGAAACTTTTATTCCAAAGGCCGGTTTACTGTTTCTATACTTTTCACATTCTTCCCAAAGGTTTGCTGGGTTTTGTGTGTTTGTGTTGGTATTCTGGCAGGTAAGAAATTAGTCTATTTTGGCTCATATTTAAGTTATACAGTGGGATTCAGAGAAGCAGAAAGTGCATTTTAAAGTAATGAAAATTTGGAAAATGCCAGGAGGTCCTGATACCTTGTTTTGGACAATTTCTTCCCTTCGGCTTATTTTTCTTCTGGAATTGGAGGATCCCAGGGTCTTGAGAACTCCTGGTCTACTCACTTTATTCTGAGCTTATAATAACTTTTTTGTTTTCAAGGACTCTCTTTTTTATGCTCTGTTAAAATAAATGGGATGTTAGGTAACTCATCCTGCTAAGGAAGGTTCTGGGGTAGGGTGGAAGTTTTGTGCCTATGGCATAGATGTAAAATGGCCTGAGTGTACAAATGGCTTTTGACATCTTTTCAACTTAACAGCCCCTGGGGTTGAAATGAGTATGTCTTTGTTCAAATGGTAAGTGTGCGTGTGTTCACTCATTGAGCTTCCCTGCTGGCTTTGTGGTTCACAGACACTGAAGAACAGCAGAACATGAAAGAAGGACCTGGGGTCATTTACGATGAGAAGAGAGGCACCGTTTATAGCTATTCCTATTTCCACTTCGTGTTCTTGTTGGCTTCCCTCTATGTGATGATGACTGTCACCAACTGGTTCAAGTGAGTGGCCCATTTCTGAGACGTTTTAAAGGGGCAGTCTTTTAAAAAGTAAGTTGAGTCCATTCTTTAAGGTGCTGAGGCATAGATTAGATCTCCTGGAGTCAACTAAACTCTTCTCCAAGTCAAGCTGTATTCACCTTTGCAAAAACAGTTCTGAGTTCCTAACACTCTGTCGGCACGAAGTTGCTGATGCATACTGCAACTTTTCAAAAAGGAACGTTAACTGCATATGGGCAGTCTAGAAGAACATAGTAATGGAGGAAGCACTTGGAATTTTCAAGTAATCATTTGTTTTTAAGAAAGGGAAAATATTTTTTCTACTTTGTATTTTGGTTTTTCTTTTTTACACTTTTGTTACTAAAGTTTAAAACATCTTTTAAAAAACTAATGAAAAAGTATCAAAAGTAACAGTGACCCCCCCCGCCCCCACACCATTACCACTGCTAACAATATGGTCTGTATCCTTTCATTACGTTTCTATGCATTTACAAGCCTATGTAATTTTTGAAAATATAAATGTGATAACATATTTTTACTCCCTTGAGTTTTTTTTTTTTAAAGTTGGCTGTAGATGATGGACCTGACTTTCTTTGTTACCACATAGAGATTCCTTTTGAATCATACACATTTTTTTTTAATTCTTTGATCCAAAGTTTTTGTTGGATCATAATTTGTTACATGGCGGGATATACATAGGATAGACATTTAGACTCATTGCGCTTGCTTTTATTCATTCAACAAATATTTGAGTTCTATGTGCTACACTGTTCTAGGTGACAGGGCTTACATTCTAATGGGAGAGACAGACCATGCTCCAAATCAAATATAGCATGTCAGGTAGTGATGTTATTGGGGAGAAAAACAAAATGAAGAAGAGGAATGAGGAGGACCTCGTGGGATTGGGGGAAGCTTCACCGAGGAGATGCTTCTTGAATATCCTTCTGATAGAGAAGCTGGAGAGGGAGCTTCCAATGCTTCCCTATGATACTAGAGATTGCCTGGAGAGTTTTGGCTTGGGGAGCTTAAGAAAGGATGGAGGGAGTTATAATTGGCCAGGCAGGTAATAACACGTTGTCAAGGGTGTGGGGAAATAAGAACCCTGTTAATGCTCCTGCTAGGATTGTAAAATGGCACAGCCGCTTCAGAAAACACTTTGGAAAATCCTCAAAATACTAAGCATAGAGTTTTGATATGATCCAGCAATTCTACTCCTAAGTATGTACCCGTGAGAATAAAAAGCACATATGTCCACACAAAAATTTCTACACAATGTGCATAGCAGCACTGTTGATAATAGCCAAAAAGGGAAACAATCCAAATGTCCATCAACTAATGGTAGATAAACAAAATGTGATGTATCCTATACAGTAGAATATTTCTCCACAATAAAAAGGGATAAAGTACTGACACATGCTACAACGTGAACACACCTTGAAAACATTATGCTAAGTGAAAAAAGCCAGTCATGAGAGGCCACATAATTTCGAATAAAAATGCCCAGAATGGGCGAATCCTTAGAGACCAAAGTAGGTTAGTGAATGCCGGGGCTGAGGGGAGGGGAGGAAGCAGGAGGGAAGCTAAAGGGTGCAGGGTTTTTGGGGTGATGAGAATGTTCTCAAATTGATGGTGGTGGTGGTTATGCAAGTCTATGAACATAATAAAAGTCATTGAATTGTACACTTTAAATGGGTGTGCATTATATATGAATTCACTTCTTAGGAAACAAAGAAAGAAAGGCTGGAGGAGGCAGAAGCAAGGAAACACTTCCCACCCGGTCTTTTCCTGCTCTGATGACAGATGGCTCTCTTTGCTTCCACAGCTATGAAAGCGCCAACATCGAAACCTTCTTCAGTGGGAGCTGGTCCATCTTCTGGGTCAAGACGGCCTCCTGCTGGATGTGCGTGCTGTTATACCTGTGCACACTGGTCGCGCCCCTCTGCTGTCCCTCTCGGCAGTTCTATGTGTGAGATCTGAGCAATCCTCTTGGTTCCGGCCTCCAGGCTGGAAACGACGTCCTTCAAACAAGTGTCTCAAGTCACTGAGCAGTGTGACTGGCGCTTTGTGAAAAGCTGACATCCTCTGGCTGGCTCGAGGGTGTCTGAAAAAGCTTTCAGGAAAAGGAAAAAAAAAAAAAAACACCTGATAAGCTTTTTAATTCTGAAATTTGAAAAGAAACTACCAGATTATCCCAAAAGAATTGAATATTTCAACCAAGCTGATACTGAGTGATAATATATATTTTGTATATGTCTTTTCCCTAAAAACAAGGAAAGCAGTTGGGCTTGTGTTCTCCTTCCACATGTCTTTACCAAAGCAGTTTGGGGCACGACATCTCACAGGGATGAAAACTTACCTTGTGTGGCCTCTCATTTTCATCCTTGGAAAAGAAAACATGCCAATCTTATGGCCCCTCGGCTCCTGCCAGAGTGCAGGCCCCTCTTCACACCGTGGCCTGCCGAGCTCTTTCCACAGCTCCCCGGTATTTACAGGGTACCGGAGGAAGCACCTGCTTTTCACTCCACCCTTGTGTGGCTTCCTCCTGGCCCCCAGGTGTTGTGATGCTGGGAATCACAGACTTCACATTCTGCCATCACTCTTCCTAGAGGTCCCCTCATCCTTTCTGGGTTCAGCATCTTTGTTATAATGTGAAAAGGCACAATTCGCCATCACCAACCTGCGTGATCTTCCGTGTTATCACTACCTGATCGGAGTTACTGCAATAATTATGACTCTTTATTTGTGGTGTTATTCACATGATTATAGAATGGGATTCATGTTGTGTCCTTTGTCTAGATGATGGAGGGCTGTAATTATTACTCGTTTGTGCTTTTAATAGTGATAATTCTTCAGGACCTTACCTGAAAAGTTGCTTCTTGACTGAAGCCTGCTGCCCTGCCGTTTCAGTAAGGTCAGCCCCTCAGTTTCTCTTCCACCTCGAGGCCTTTGAAATGGTAAAAGCAAAAGGGATCTGCAGTGCTACCACACTCTTAATGTCCATTATGGTTTTTTGGGGAGTAGATTTGCTGAGGTGAGGATCCCACCACCTCAAACAGAGCTGACCAGATAAGGCCTATTAACTAGCTGTAGAAGTGACCAGATATACTTAGAAGAAAAGGTGGGTGGTGGAGGTGTTTACTTAAGCCGCAAACAACATCCACAGAAATTTCCAAAGTACGTACTTGTGAAGTAATACTCACGAGAGATTGGACTTTGTGAAGTTGCCATTTTCAGTGTTGATGTACTCAGTTAGGGAAGCGTTAACTCAGTGGAAAGTCCCTTAGAGACCCCAGTGCAGACAAGGCGGGGATGCCCCTGTTAGTATTTCATGCAGGATGGAAAGAATCCTCCCAAACTCCCTGGCAGAGAGGGTCTGAGAATGAAAAGATTGGCCTGTGCCCTACTGTATGCGTTGGGTAGAACTGGGCCTCACTCAAGCTGGGCTCCAGTGTGCCACAATACTGGTGCAGGAAATTAGTCAAATTCTTTATTTCTACTCTTTTGCCCTCCTTCCAAGAAAATAAGGGTGGGGAGGGGATACAAATACAATGGATGAATTCATCTAGGAATTTGCCTTATTGATAGTATCTGAGATTCAGGTTTAAAAGACACTCATTATATGTGTATGGGAGAGCCTTGTTTTGTAAACTTTATCACATTTCTTTTTTTAGGCAGGAGATCTTTGTGCTCAGCAATTGAAAGATGATCTGGAGTCACAAAATGAATAGCCGCCACGTGCAGCCCCCATTAAGCAGGTGGGGGTTGAACTCCGTGGATCAGAGCAGGTTGAGGGAGCTGGGGACATGTGTGTGTAGCAGCAGCTTCCTGGCAGGGGCCACTGCAGTGGCTGGTGTAATGACACAGGGCTCTGAGTAATCGAGATTGGCTTTTAGGAAAGACCACAAGCAAAGGCAGGTCACGAGAAAAGGCAGATGAAGAGCGGGGGTTGTATCAGTGACCAGTTTTATGTTTTCTTCCCACTAGCTGGGTCTGGCAGCCAGTTGTGTGACTTTAGAACTGGTCTTAACAGCAGGTCAAGGTTAAGCTAACAAGGCTGTGTACTCCTTGGCTGGCCCTTGTTGACCCCCTTACCTTGCAGAAAGAAGCTCGGGGAAATGACATTGCCAGTGGCAGGGCCCTTGGAGCTTCCTTCCTTAGTTGCCCAGGCAACCCACCCTTTTCCAGCTGTCTAAGACTTGGTTTGTGGCCTGAAGTTCCTTTCTGAAGGAAGGTTGGTTTGACACAAGAGGAATAGTTATAGTCACCTGGTTTTTATTCTTAACTGAGATTTCGAGCAAGTTTATCTGAATGATTGAGAGACAGTAAATGTGCTCTGAGGACTGTGGACATATAAATAAGTTGACTTTAATAACTAATTAATTGTAATAAACAATACTCAGGTGATGAGTCAATATTCATAGGTTTAAAGAACCTATATTTTTGTGCTATTGTGATTTAAGAAACTGGAAAAATTGTGCCAATTGCTTTGAGTTGCTAGGATGATGGTGTTCATCTGATAAATTCATTTTTAAATAATAGACTTTTGCTTCCTATGACTTTTGTACATGATTTTTAAAGTGCACTTCCAGAAGCTGCTGGTCAGACTCCTTTAACAATGAAAGCCGAAGAAGAGTTTTTAAAACTTCTGTGTATGTTTTCTTTGTGCTATTCATCCCATGTGGAAATTTCCCCCCTTTCATTTCCATGAGTAAAAACACTGAGTGTGGAAAGGGATTCTTCAGGTAGTGTTGCTGTATACATGTCATCTGACTGAAGACCAGAGAGTTTTCTATCAAAAGCTTTCGGACACTCTTCTTTGTCCTTATTTGGTCTTGCTTTTGTTGGTTTTGCTTTTGCCTTTGCACTTTTTTGGGAAATGGCTTGAAGGAACTGTTCGCCAGAGGTATTTGGAGCCCTCGTATAATGGACTGTGCATGTGGGCAATTGGAGGGTGGGGTTACTGGGGATTTGGGGTTCTGGTGCCCATCAGAAATAGCCAGCAGGGGTTTCCCACAGCACATTGTTTATTTCCAGTTCCTCAGAGGTTCCTTCATTATGGATGGCCTCCATGCAGTGCTAGTTCCTCCGCTCTCCTCCCCTCCACCAGTTGTCACCCTCTGCCTTTTTAAAATTACGTACGTACTTAATTTTGGCCAGAAATTTACTACCATTGGTGCTTCATGTTACCTGCAAAGAGAGAATTCCAGAGCCTATATTTAAACTGCCTGAACTTTTTCTCCCTTGACTGCCTTCCCAAATAGCATCTCATTTTAATGTGCATTAGTGACCTGCCCCTTTTGGAAATGAAAGAGGGTTTATCCTATAACTAAGGGTGTGACCATGGGCTAAGGCCCTGCATGTCCAGAGAGAACACTGGCCTCTTTAATTAAAGACAGTGCAGTAGACACTTGGTTCATGGAATTCTCTGTAGGACATTCTTCTTAATTTACTATTAGCACTAACTCTATATGGCTTTGTTCTTAAAGCCACCATGTTTCCTGCCATCTTTACTATATTGGTAAAGCCTCACACATTTTAATCTAATGTTGCATTTCAGGTAGAGATGGGCTCTCTAATATTGGACTTACTTCAAAGGACTGGAGGGCTGTTCACACAGGTCTTTTGAACTAATTCTAGCTATTCTAAGATCATGTTTTTTTTTCCTTTCCTTGGTAACTCATTTGCAGAGTTGTTCATTTTGAAAGGGGAAAATATTTGGCTTTTACCAAAGCGGTGTTTTTGTTTTGTTTTAAATCAAAATCCTTTCAGCAAAAACTTAATTGGAGAAGGGTAGATTAAGAATGAATATGTCCAAATTCACTTCTGTAGGAGTTTAATCATATTTATGTGGGAAAAATGATGGGAGAATAACTCTTTAAGCTAATCCTTTGGGATGATGGATCCTGGGAAATTCTCTCAGGTAAGCAAAGCTTGTAGCAGATGTGTAATATATGTCTTGAGAGCTATTTATAAGAAATTTAAGGGGATCGTGTTTTCATTTATTAAAGATTTAAGTTTTTTTACTTTGTAAAAAAAAACTACAAAAAATTTTATAGTCATAACTTTTTAAAATTTTTAAACTTTTTTGAAACAATTAGCTGTAGCCAAATCATGTGGTTATGTTTTGCTATATTAGAATTTGAAAATGTAACGTGTGGTAAATCTACTGTTCGAAATTTGTAATGGTCTCAGATATGGTTAGCGTTTGGATAACTTTCTAAATAGTTTTTTCCTCCTTTAGTCACAAAAGCAGTTGTGGGTTGATATTAGTTTTTTGAAGTGTCTGAAGTTGACTAGTCTCTTACTATGTAAAAAACTCAAAACTTGTTAACTCTGTACTTTTAATAAAATTTAAAACTGAAAACATGTTGTTTTTTCTCTCTTCTGATGGATACATTTACAATTAAAATCCTCCAGGTAGTGTTTTCCAAGATGTTTGTTGTCTTCAAATGTTAATCAGCTCTCTTAAGTTTCTTAGTCTGTTCTGATTCTTGAAGGAAAATATGAACATGAAAACCAAAGCTTTTTGGTTCCTTTTTCCTATTAATGCTAGTTATACAGTGTCTTCAGTATGAGAATTAAAGTAAGTCTTTAAAGAAGTAGTGTGAGTCCACCCATGTGGTTCTTTTTCAATATTTAGCTATTCCAAATCTTCTGCATTTCCCTTTAAAGTTTAGAATTAACTTGTGAATTCCTTTGACTGGGATGGTATTGAGTCATTAGATCAGTTTGAGAAGAACTGACATCATAATAGTAAGTCTTCTGATAAATATTAAATACTTAATACTGTTTTATTACAATATCTTTACATAGGATTTAATCTTGATACTTCTTCATTTTTATGAGATTAGTTTTCTAAATTTTTTAGGTAACATAACATAAAATTTGCCATCTTAGCCATTTTTAACTTCTACGTGGTGCATCCAAGTTCCAGACCTGTTTTCACGTTGCGTAGCTGAAACTGTACTCATTAAACAGCAGTCCCGTGTTTGCTCTTCCACCAGCCCTGGAAACCACTGTCTCTGTCTCCTTGCTGTCTCTATGAATTTGTCATTTGCTTTTTTTTTCCCCCTCTGTTTTTTCCCAGATAGATACTAATACTGTTAAGGTCTTTTGGCTTTTGATGATTCATCCATCCCACTTGTGCTTTGGGGTTTACCACTTTTTGTTGTAAATATTGCCCATGGGGTTTTGGTTGTGCTATCTAGTTGCTCTTTTTAAGTGGGAATTCAGAAAGATCCAAAAACTATGCTCTGCCGTTGCCATCATTCTTCCATTCACTCTTGAACCCACCACAATAAGGCTTTGTCAGAAAGTGCTTTCCAAGGTTGTTGGTAACCTCCATGTTGCTGAATGTATTATCCTCATCTTTCTTACCAGAAGCGCTTGACACTATTAGATAAATTACAAACTTTATTCAGATTTCACTGGTTTTTACATACACACATCCCCACGTTTTGAAGTGATTACTTACTGTTCAACTTGCACTTAAGATCATGGGAGGCAGATAACTTGTCTTGTTAGTTCTCATGTCTCTGCGCCCACAGAACCACACCCAAAGAACCACCCCTGCGAGCACGACTGGACCTGATTTAGTTCTTAGTTCCGCCCTCTAGGTCAAATTTTCTTTTCCACAAAAAAAGGCCCGATTTTCAGCTGAACAGGTTGCTTAGCTGCTTCCTGCCCAAAAGTGATTGAGAGCTCAGTGGCCTCAGTTTAAAAGGTCTCTGTCCGTTTTAGTGTAAGCTGGTCAAGCTTTTGTTTAATTTGCTTAAAAATGTTTTCTATGAATCTTCACTATATTTAGATAAAAACCAACCCCACCAATCTTTTCCAGACAGAGCCCCCCTGAACTTTGGGTTACGGTTCAGAGTGTGACAATACCCTTATCCTTGCAGAAACCATTTTGTCCAGCAGAGATTAAGGAGGCACAAGCCTAAGATTCTCAGACGTCTTTTTGTCTAGCCAGGAAAATTTGAGAAGCATTTTCTTAAAATTTTCCAAGACCTTAAGATCTTTATCTTGACCCTGAGACCACATTTTACTTGTGTCATCTTAGAAATAATATGTGGGTAATAAAATAAGTGTTGTTGAAAAATACTTCATTGACTATGTTTTGGATGTATCGTTTAATGAAAAATAATTTAGAAAACTATATATATACAGCGCTATCCAAATCCTGTGTATATGAACTGTTAACGAAAAAGTTATCCTGATACTTATTATAATGGTAACAATTTTATTCAAGACTTCTGCAGCAGGGCAGAGAAATCAGGCACAGCTCTGAATACAAGGACAAACAGGGATTTATAGCCAACAAAGGAGGGTGTCCAGTGGCCAGAAAGTTAAAAGAGGAGACATTTAGGGTAAAGGGATTCTTGCTAAAGGTAGGCCAAAGACTTTTACATCAAAGATGGAGGATGAAGAACTTGATTGGATATCAGGGGTGGGGGGAACTCTTGCTAAGAGTAGGCTATGTAGGCCAGGAAGAACAAGATGGACTCGGAAGGCCAAGGTCAAGGCCTAGTCAAGAAGAGTGCCCAGAGGAGCTTGATTAAAGTTTGGTCAAGGAGAGGGTCTTTATTAACATACACATGCTCGCCCATTCAGAGAAGATGTACTCAAAATGTTCATCTATTGTTTTGTCTTCACAGCAGCACAACCAGGCTGCTTCCCCCGCTCCAAATTTTTGGGCATTGTTCACATGGTTGTAGAAGGAGTAGCTATGTTCTTTCCCCACAGTTGTCATAGCTACAGTTAATTGATCTGGAAGTGGACTTTCCATCTAAGCTGGGCAGTCAGCCTCTCTGGAAATTTGAACTTAGAAGTGAAAGTGTTGGGAAACTTAACAGCTGTTGTTAGTGACTATTTTCGGCATGGACACAGAGAAAGCCAATTTGCAGGAAGATAGAAGATTAAAGCAGTTGCGCAGACTGGTTGTGAAGGAGAAGGTAGAGACTGGGGAGATGGTGAGGGGAGGAGGGAGAGAGGGAGCTAATGAGAATGAATGGATTTCTTAAGGTGTTCCAGTTCCCAGTTCTATTCCATTCTGGTGGCCCAGCTTAAAATAATGATAGCTAATGTTTATTAAACCCTTAATTGTGTCTGGAATAATTCTCACAACGATTCCATGGACGTTACTGTTCTAGTTCTCGTTGTACACATGAGGGGAAAAAGGCAAACTTTTGTCAAAATCCTTACTAAATGCAATTGTTTTTTCAGAGGTAGCCCAATCTCATCTCTCCCTTGTCTCCTTTTCCCATCTCCTTTTCTTTACCCACCCCCACTGAAGGTCTCCTTTAGGTCAATCTTTCCTTTCTCTGTTTAGAACTTTCTTTTGGTTTCTCTATTGGGATAACAATTATATCAGTAGGGAATTGCATTTGAGTAACAGAGACTGAACCTCAGGGGCTTAAAACACCTGGGATTTGGGTTCAACATCTCATGGATGTCAGGTCGAAGTTTACTGTGAATTTCTGGCTTTTGTGGCTTCAGGGTCTGCTTTGAAGATCCACCTTATTTACATTTCAGGCAGAAACCAGAGGAAGGGCTCAGGGCTCCCTGGAGAAAAGCATATTGCATAGTCTAGGCAGGAAATATGAGGACCTGGAATATCTTGTTATTGCCAGAAAACAGGAATACTTTCAAAGACATTTTGATGACAAGCTGTTATGCCTACTAATGAATTTTATCTAGAAATTAATTTGTAATCATTACAGTATTCTATACATATTTTTCTGCCTTTTGAGGTGAGTGAAGAGACTCTGATGAATAAGACCTAATAAAAAAAACTCAGAAGATCCAGGTAATTAAATTTAAAATCAATGTTAAAATGTTTCAGTTAAAACTTGTTAAATTTTATAAGGTTAAACTTTTCAGATAGCATGTTTTAAATGTTTAGAATGATTTTGTCTATAGAAATGAGGTTTTTGTCGGGTGTTTAAAGGGCTTGAGAAAGTCAAATGTATTAAAATTAGACTGTACTTTAAAATTTCCAAAACTTGTTTAAAAAATGTAATAAATATTTGGGTGTATTTATCAAATTTATAAGCCAAGTAGGCATTAATTAAAATAAAATTGGATAATAAAATATTAACACAAAATTCATTCAATTTGTAAATAAAATAACCCTTAAGTTTAAAGGCTTAAAATTAATTTAAATATATAAAAGATAAGTTGAAACTCTATTTATTTCAATGCATAAAATTTCTCTTCAGACAAAAATACAGTTGACCACTTGGGTGTGTCCACCAGTGTAGGCAAAGTCATGCTGCGGTAACAAGCAACTCCAAAAGCCTCGGTGGTTTATAGTGACTAAAGTTCAATTCTTGCTTGTGCCACATGTCTATTGTAGGCCATCTGCAGCTCTTCTCTGAGTTCTCTTCACCCTGCTGTTCGAGTGTTGCAAACTAGGCCACTTTGGCAGAAGGGTTATTTCGAACGGAAGGCAATTGAGAAGAACCGGATACAAAAAAAACTCTCTGCCCTCTCTCTATCTGCCTGAAAACAGAACATAAGTTTATAAAGGTGACCTTCTCTCCAGCAAGTAGGACAAAGGTTAATCCCTGGAGACCCCTATTAGTGTTAATGGAGAAGGCATTAACTTAAATCTGCATAACACCGTACTCTGTTTACCATGCTTTCTCTGTTCACTTCTCCATAACTGGCCTCCTCACAACTTTCTTTTGTCTTCAGAGGAAGATAATATTTAAGCCTGAATTCTAAGCCACTTCTAAGAGTTACTCATTTTCCCCTGGTTATCTCCCATGTGTACATGAGGTACACATGTTAAAAAACTTATGTTTTTCTTTTGTTAATATGTCTTTTATTATAGGGGTCTCAGCTAAGAACTCAGAAAGGTAGAGGTAAAATTATTTTTCCTCCCCTATAGCATGTCAATACATTTTTGGTTGTTCTATTTTTCTTTTCTTAATTTCTTAATCTTTGTTATAGAGGTCCCAGCCTAGAACTTTGAAGGGTTAGAAGGAAAGTTATTTCTCTCTCCTACACTGATATCATGGAAGAGAGGAAGAGAACATGGCAGAACCACATGGTGACTCCTAAAGCTTCTGCTTAGAGGTGGCATAACTAACTTCTGTTTTCATTGCATTGATTAAAGCAAGTCTCATGGACAGTCTTGAGGTCAGCAGGGTGGAGATAATCCTCCCATAAGGAGGTTGCTGTAATCACATACCCAAGGCTGGTGCAATGAGTCAGGGAAGTATTATCCACAGTGGGGCAAATATTTTGAACAATAGTATACCATAACAGGGATTAAGGAGATTTTTAAAAAATTCTCGTGGTTTACTTTTTTCCCTAGTCACATATGTTTTCAATGTGTCTTATAGAAATCATTGTTTTTGGATGAAAATTTCAATAAATATATATGTCTTCTGTAGCTAGATTAAAACTTTTTAATTAAAAATTTGTAGCCAGATTAAAATTTATAAATTTTATTTGGACAAAAAAGGCAGTGGATAAATAATTTGTTGTTTTTAATATAGGAAGGGTGGTATGTATAAAACAGTGTTTTAGAAAGATATATCTCATAATATTGAAAGAAAATAATGTACATTGGAGAGCTTGTGTTTGAGGCATATCTCTATTCAACCTGTCAGCTTAAAAAGAATGTGGCTATGAAATGAAATGTTTGTTAAATAAATAGATAAATCGGTAAATGATGAATGTTGGTTAGTTGGCTGGAGAGAGCACAGTTTTGTGATGGCTTAGAGACATCTTATATTACAAGACACATTCTTTTGTGGTTATCTGGCTGATGTCATGAAATTCTGATTTTGCCAGTAGGGAAGATTATATTTCTCCTTGGCTGGAAACTTCATAGTTAGTACATTTAGGATCTTATTGCATATTGTCACAGCAAAACTTTTGTGCTTAGCTGACTCTTCATTTGCTTCCGATTTTACAGTCAGTACTGATCTTACTGATGAACTTGCTTTTTATAATCCAAATTGGATCTCTGCCTAGCTGGCTGTTTTTGTCTCAATTTTACTTGGTCGTCAAGACTAACTCAGATTTTCAGTTCTTCCCCATTTTGGCATTTTAGTGTATTCAACTGAATTTTTATAATGATAACCCTAAAATGTTATTCTCTTCCTATTTGAAAAATGAATATGGTGGAGGTAAATGACATCACCTAAATGAGAACAGTAAAGGCTATCCAGAGCTTGCTATATAGCAGGGGAGTTAACTGCTGTCACTTGCACTTGGCATAACTCAAAGGCAGTAAGAGGAATGAAAAAGTTTTATAGTGGAAAAAAGGGAAAGTTTCCATTATGCTGATTGGATGCTGGTAGCATGGGAAGCTGTAGGTGGGCTAACTAGCAGTGGGGCAGCCCACGTGATTGGTTAGAATGCATATTTAACTTCCTCTAGTTTGTCTTAAGTTGGAAGTCGGGCAAAAATTAGGGAAAATGTCAAATCCTGGCCATTTTAGATCGATTGCTATAAGGGTTATTTGGCTTTCTGGACTAGTAGCTACAGGTTGTGGGTCAGAGTTCTCTTTTTATATATAGGCTGGCCATCGTTTGTGTATTCCATACCTCATGAGATAATCTGTATCTACTTCCTTTACCAATAGCTTAAAAAAAACTTCTTAAATTTACCTGGTTAAGATGCAGGGGGTAGAGAGGTGTCAGTTGGCCGTATCTAATTACTAATGACTATTCTTTTCTACTATTTGTGTCAGACTTATATCATCATCATCACCTTTATCATTTCTAATATTGTTTAGCACTTAATATGTGCTAGGTACCAGGCTCAGTGCTTTACCCAAATCACCTCAGTTAAAGCTCCCACCAGTTGTATGAAGTAGGTACTAGTATTATCCTATTTTAAAAATGAAACGGGCTCAGAGGTGATCTCCCATCTGTGGTTTTACAGTGAGTAAGTGACAGAGCGAGAAATGGACCTCAGGTCTGCCTTACCCCTGAGACGTGGCTTAAGAAGTTCCCTGTATCGCTGTCTCTTGTAGTAATTTCTCACGATCATGCTTAGTCACTGTGGTTAAGGGCTCCACCATTTCAGGTCAGCAGAGCCAGAGGGATGACTAATAGGCTCCATGAACCTGACTCCTCTAGTACAGCCAACCCCTGAGCTGCAGTTTGGTACAGGTCCCTGGCATGTTAGGAGCCAGGCTGCACAGCAGGAGTGGTGGGTAAGTGAGGGAACTTTCCTCTATATTTGCAGCTGCTCCCCAGCACTAGCATCACCTCCTCAGCTCCCCCTCAAATCATCAAGCATAAGATTCTCATAGGAGCACCCTGGTGCCAAAAAGGTTGGGGACCGCTGTTCTGGTATACAGCATACCCCGCTCTAGGCTGAAGCAGGCCTGGCTCCACTCATGTTTGTTAAGTGGTGAGTGAATGGATGGAATGAGATGCCAGCTGAGCTCTGCCTACTTCAAGGTCACTAGAGGGGGGAGTGTATGACATCCTATTGGAGATAAGCCACCAATTTCTGAGTTCTGTTACTGGGCTTCTGTCCACAGTTGGGGAGAAAGAAGGTGAGGACTCTCTCTCACTTCCTGTCTCACCCCACAGGGCACGGATAGGGCATACAAGTCCTAGAGATGGAAATAGGGATATGGACTAAAGTTTCCCATGATATTCGTAGTGATCTTGATTAACTGACTGTTCAGGCAAAGGACAGTGCGGGGTAGGGGGGG
>NW_011888792.1:1303958-1306855 GCF_000151845.1 Pteropus vampyrus | reverse complement strand
CCGCTCTAGGCTGAAGCAGGCCTGGCTCCACTCATGTTTGTTAAGTGGTGAGTGAATGGATGGAATGAGATGCCAGCTGAGCTCTGCCTACTTCAAGGTCACTAGAGGGGGGAGTGTATGACATCCTATTGGAGATAAGCCACCAATTTCTGAGTTCTGTTACTGGGCTTCTGTCCACAGTTGGGGAGAAAGAAGGTGAGGACTCTCTCTCACTTCCTGTCTCACCCCACAGGGCACGGATAGGGCATACAAGTCCTAGAGATGGAAATAGGGATATGGACTAAAGTTTCCCATGATATTCGTAGTGATCTTGATTAACTGACTGTTCAGGCAAAGGACAGTGCGGGGTAGGGGGGGAAAGGAACAAGGCTAGATTTTCACTTCTCTTTCCCAGAAACTATCAATCTTACGAGTTTAACAAGAGTATGGAAAGTCTCTAGCCCTGACTCTGACAGGACAGCCTGGTTTTAGAGTTTATAAAGGTGATCGACTGTAGCTTGCTTCTGTCCCAGGAGGAGAGAGACAAGATGGAGTGCCAGAGGGGTCAAAGGAATCTGTTAAGCAGCCCAGTCAAGGATTTCCCTCCTTTTAGAATTTTTCCCAGTTGACAGGAGGGGCAGGAATCCCACTGAAAGTCTGTTAAAGAGCCATAAGAAAGTTTAGGTGGCCTTGTTTGCACAGAGTAACTGCAACCTGATCTTTATTTCTTGCAATACTCTTCTGGCCTCCAGAGATTCAGCTGGCATTGAAATTATATTTATTAAATCAGCATATTGATACTTTAAAAGAAATAAATGTAAAACAGCAAAAATCTAGTCTTTCATGTAGTAAATAGTGAAGAAATATTCACTTATTCAACAAAATTGTTGAGCACTTACTGTTAAATTTGTCAAATTATAAAACCATGAAAACAACTCTTGCCTTCAATTTGTTCAGAGTTTGTTTGGGGAAATCATTATGCAGCTATTGAAAATTTGGGAACCCCAGCGTGGAATTGTATACCAACTACACGTATGCACATAAAAGATCGAAAAGACATTTTTCAAAAAGTTAAAACATTATTCTTGAGTTGTAGAATTGCAGGATCATTTCCTTTTTTATTCTTTTTAACATTTTCTAAATCTTCTAAAGTGAGTTGCATGCTTTTGATAATTAAGAGGGGAGAGGGGAGATGTCATTAAAAAGTGATTGTAACTGATTAGCTGCAGCTCTCCATCTCTGTTGCCAGCTGATCCTCTGCCTTTGGCAAGAGATGAATTTAGAGAGCCTGGAAGCTCTGCCAGGAAAAGTGCAATTAACCACAATGAATCCACCCTGGGGCCTGGCCAGCCCGGGCTGGAGGGAGGGAAGGTGCACAGAAGCCCATCTGGAGAGGGGCTGTGTTCTTCTCAGGGACACTACAAAATTGAGCTGTGCCCACCTATGGATTTCCGGGGCCCTAACTTAAAGATGAATTGCTAGTGCTGGACTGAAAGCTCAGTAAACGCTGTCTTGGCTCTGGGGCTGTGTGCCTGCCTTGAAGCGTGAGGAAATGTGGCTGGACAGAACTCAGGGCGCGCTGCATCCCCCTCTGAGCCGCCTGGAAGAGCATCACACTTCCCTCCAAACAACCACCAAGCTGCTTGCTGGGAGTCTGGATTTCTGCCAGAATACATTTGAGACTAAGTTCCCTCCTGCTCGAATGTCTAGCGCTTTCCCACTCTGACCAGTAACATCTGCATCACCAGGGGGAAATGAAGAAGCTCAGGACCTTGTCCCAGACTGGCTGACTCAGAATCTGCATGCTAACTAATCCCCAGGTGACTCAAGAGCTGACTTGAGTGTGCATAGCACTGCTAACTCACCTCTCAGGTGGGCTATAGAGGAACCTCTTGGTGGGCAGCCTCACCTTCAGTCAGGTGGGCTAACAGCAGAAGTGGCTCCCGGGCCAGGGCAGCTGGAGAGAGTACTGGTTAATGTCCTACATCTGCTATTTAGGGTGAAGGAGGCTGAACAATAGCCTATTTCGGGGCAACCTTCTCTAGGAATGTGGGGTGCTTAGTGGGTAATCTCTCCCTGTCTCACAAGATCCCTGGAGCTTTAGGAAGCAGAAGGTATTATTTTAATTTTCCAGATGGTTTTATGGCGGTCGGGAGGAAGGGAGCTGGGATGTTGCCAGTCTACTGAGAAAACTCAGAGCCTTTTCTGTCTAATAGTGCCAGCTGGCTCTCGGGCCAGATATGAAGGCTGTGTCCAGGCACACCATCATTCTAGCTCTCCAGGGATTTTGCCAGTCGGGCTGCTGGGTTTTCTCATCACGGCCAAGGCTCTGCATTGGGACTGCTCAGAGGTATAAAGACACCTGGGCCACTTTCATTTTCTGAAGGGTAGTGGTGATGGTTCTCAACAAAATGCAGAAATGCTAGAACAGGTTAAGATGTTATAGTCTTTGTGAAATATTTACATTAAAAAATTAATGTTTAAAAGCAATGTTGAATATGGATTTAACAGTATATTGGTTTGCTAGGGCTGCCCTAACAATGTACCACAGACTTGGTAGGGAGGCGTCACATTTCCCCGAAGGGAAGGAGAGGCCACATAGGGAAGTGACAACTGAATTAGGCTCTGAAGAGTGAACACAGAAGACTCAAGTAGGGTGCAGGTCTTGAAGCCGCCTATAGCTCCATGTCCGGCACTTGAAGATGAAGCCTGGGGTGGGAGATGCCGGCTCCAACCCAGTCACCAAGGATGGAAGCCTGTGACGGCCCGAGTGCCAAGGGCATTTTAAAGACTAGACCAAGTTAGGAGAATGGCAGGAAAACGTGTTTGCAATATTAACTCAAGGGTTTTCCCACTTGGCCATCCACTGCCCCACCTTCCTTGAACTTTAAAGCAACTGACTTCCAGGCCCTTTGCTT
>NW_011888792.1:1299560-1302128 GCF_000151845.1 Pteropus vampyrus | reverse complement strand
GATCAAAAGGCTCAAACTTCCAGTTATAAAATAAGTAGGTCATGGGATGTTGCGTACAGCATGGTGACTACAGTTAGTAATACTGTACTGCATGTTTGAAAGTTGCTAAGAGAATTAAATCTTAAAAGTTCTCACCACAAGAAAAAAAAATTGTAACTATGCGTAGTGATGAATGGTAACTTGTGGTGGTGATCATTTCACAATACATGAAAATATTGAATCATATGGTGTACACCTGAAATTAACATAAGGTTATATAAGTCAATTAAAAAAATAGTGACAACAGTGCTGACGGCATCCCGGGTCACCCCAGGAGATCCTATGTAAGGTGTTCTATCAGTAGTTGGAGGAAAACGCTTACTAGGACATTGGGCGTATGTTGCTCTGTAGTGGTATTCATGGTTTTTGGCTGTCTCACCCTCACTTCCTAATATCATCCTTTTTGGGGACTGCAATCCTGGGTATAGTTGTGGTGGAGTCAGTGTCCTTTCCACATAGAACCCAAAGGGGCCAGATCCTCCCCCTCCCTATCCCACTGTAAGCCAGCCATGTGTCCTTGGCTTGGTCGGTTAAATTCTTTCTTGGAAATTGTCTCTGATCTTTCTTTCTGGACTCCTGTTTGGTAGATAAGAGCCTTCTAGTTGGCCACTTTTTCTCTCTCATTTTCTATTTATTTTGTTCCCTTTATTGATAGTTTCTCTATTTTATCTTTTAGAGCTTCTGGTGAATTTATTATTGTAGCTATCATAATTCTCAACAGTTCTTTTCTGTTTTTTTTATTATTACTTTCCCTCCCTAAATATAGCATTGTTTCGTGGATGCATATTGTGTTCGGGCTGCTGTAACAAAACACCCCTGACTGGGTAGCTCATAAACAGCAAATTTATTGTTCACAGTTCTGGAGGTTGGGAAATCCGAGATCAAGGCTCCGGTATAGTTGACTTCTGATGAGGCCGGTTCACAGCCAATGCCTGTTCACTGTGGCCGCACTCAATGGAGGAGGCTAGGGATCCCTTTGGAGCCTTTTTTATAAGGCACTAATCCCTTTGATGAGGGGCCCTGCTTCCATGACCTAAGTACCTCCCAGAGCCGCACCTCCGAGTGCCATTACCTCTGGGGGTTGGGATTTCAACATACGAATTCAGGGGGGACACAGGCATTCAGACCATAGCACATATCTTCTCATGTTTCATGGAGGATACTATTTATGTTTTTTAAGTGTTCCTCTGATCCCTTTATGGCCTCTCTTGTCCCTTCTGTGAGCTGCTTTTATTCTGATTGTTTAATCTCTCGCCTTTCAGAGAGAGGCACTAAAAAGTGAATTGAAATCTCCCTGGGCATTCCTACCCTGTCATTCTGTAAGTAACAAAAATCACAATGTCACTTTCTGTGCCCTACTTTTTTCTCTGAATATTATTATAACATTTTCCATTGTTTGATATGTTCCATTATGTTAACGACTTTATTTACTTATAGTTTCCCCAACTGTTTTGTTGGGCATTAAGTTTTTTTTTCTCTTAGAAGTAAGTTTGCTATAACTATCTTTCCACATATGGCTTTTATTTCCATCTGTTCATTGACTTGGAATCTGGGAATGGAATGATCAGGTCAAAAGCTTGTGGGCATTTTCATCAGTCTTCCCCATCAGTCAGCCAAGTTTCTTTCTGAAGGCAGTGAGTACAGATCCAGTGTCAGCAGCAACAAATGAGTACAACCCTTCAAGCACATGATTTTTGATTCTTTATTGTTGCTAGTTTCAAAAATACAAAATAACACTCATTATGGTTTAAATCTCGTTACTGTTTAAATTTGTCTTTGGTTACTGATGAGGTTGAACATTCTTTCACATGGAACTGGGAAAAGTTTAGCCTGGAGAAACCTGAGGAAGTCCCCTGGATGTAGAAAAGCTCCTCAAAGGACATTCAAATATATGCAAAAGCAACATATTCTGTGTTGGTGTGTTGGCAGCGGTTCTTAACCTGGGTGCCATGGGCTAGAGTGGGTTGTCTCTTTGAAATTATATGCAAACTTTTGTTATATGCAAGGGGAGGATCCTTGGCTTTCATTATAATCTCACAAGGATCTGGACCTAACAGGGCTGTTATGTGGTGGGAGATTTCTGCCCCAAATAAGAAAATGGCATTATAGGAAGATTGGCGTGAGACTTCCTTGGTTTGAAACCTTGTTGTGCCACTTGCTAAGTTATTGAATTCTCTGTGCCATAAAGTGGGGATAACAATAGCAACTATTTCATGGAGTTGGTGTGGTGATTAAATGAGTTCACACAAGTAAAACACTTTTAATAGTGTCTGACACATAGTAAATGTTTAATAAATGTCTATTAAAAACTGTTAATAATTAGAATCTTTCAAGAATAGAATAGGCTACCTTATGTAGTAGGGAGTTCCCCGTCACTTGAGTTGTTCATAAAATAGATGACAACCATCAGGGAGGCTCCTAAGAGGATCCTTGAATTGGGAAGGAGTTTCTGTGAATTAAATTTTCCCTTTGGGCAGGTGGCAAGGGTGAGACCAGCCATCCTCAATAAGCCAGCAAGACCTCCAGCCG
>NW_011888792.1:1296332-1298785 GCF_000151845.1 Pteropus vampyrus | reverse complement strand
CAGCTACCACCGAGGCCACAGGAGCTGCATTGTGTTGGGGGTGACACAGAACACATACCTCAGAGGCATTCTCCACAAGGCGAGGGGCTGGTTGGGGGCTACTCTTGGACACTCTTAATTCTCCTACACTTCCGGCGTCCTACCCGGACAGAAAAAGTGGCCTCCACACCAAAAAATGCTCGGAAACAAAGAACTGCAGGTGCTGGCAGTTTGACACCAGTGAGTGACAAGTGATGAGAGATGGCCAGGCTATCAAATCATCCGCTACAGTATTTTTTTCAATAGGAACAAAAGTTCCCTTGATGTGAGCAAGGCCATGTGTGCATTGGGGTGAAAGATGAAGCCCAGTGAGCTCTTTCTCAAGCCTGAGGTTGACCAAGGCCTGTGTATAAAGTCGTTGGGTCTGTGTGCTTCATCAAGGCAGCTGGCCACGGAGGCCAGGTGGGGCTGAAACCCAGCCTGGTTCTGCTCAGTATGCACCATATGGGTCTGAGGCCCTCCAGTGCACCTGGGTTCAGACTCTGAGGGAAGATGAAGCATGAAGTCTGGTGAGGGTGAGGAGAAGGTGCAGAGGAGAGCTGAGGCCTCTGAAGTCCCAGGATGCCCACCTGCTTGCTGGGTCTTCTCCATCAAAACAAGAAGTGGGGATGGCCTCCCAGGAGGCCCCTGAAATTTTGTCATTTACATTCTAAAAGCACTTTCTGTTTGACTGCTTTGGAGAGGAACAAACTTTCAGAGCTCACCCATGACCTGGCCTGGCTGAGGCACCTCATCATAGCAGCAATAGAAGCAGTGTGAGCCTGAAGGTCCCCAAACCTGGGATCTAGTCCCAGTTCTGCCTCTAACTTATCCGTGTGACCCTGACAAATCAGAGGTGACTAGGTCTCAGTTTCTTCAACTGTGAAATGAGGAGGTTGAAACAGATGGTCCCTAATCACCATTCAGATATACAATCTGGTGATTCTATGGTTTTGGATATATAAGTTTACAAATTATTGCTCATCTGAATCTATTCTGTATTAGGGAGAATTAAATCCAACTGGGAATAACAGAAAAGCCTCAAAGAGATAAAACAATTTTCTCTCATTTTCAAAGAGTCCAGATGCAGGAATTTTAAGGCCAGTGTGTTATTCCATGATTTCAGTTCTATCTTGTTCTCTACTATGACATTTTCATTCCTAAAGCCAAGATGGCTTCTGGAGCTCCAGATGTTACATTCACATTCCAGTGTAGGAGGAGGGAGAAGAGGATGAAGAGGAAACATCGACTCACTTAAAAAAAAATTTCCAGAAGCTACCATGGATTTTTTTGCTTATATGCCATTGACTAAAATAGTCATATGCCCACACCCAGAATGTCTTATTCTGGGCATTCTGATGTTTCAGATAAAGTTGCAGGCTATATAACTATGAAAGGGTAGTGTAGATAAAGGAAGTCACTGCCCCTCCCTTAAAGTTCTCTGGGTGCCCACTGGCCAAATAAGCCAGTCCATTTAGTCTGCCCTTGCCACGGGTCCCACCTCAGTGGTCTCCAACTTTAGGCTGCTCCTATGGGGCTAAACGCAGTTAGTAGTTATTAGCCTTTTACTGTGCACTCCCTGTTTCCTGTTGTTCGCTCATTAGTGATGGGGAAGGAGCATTTAGTCTTTGCACTTTAGTAGCCCCAAGGCCTCTTTCAGTTCCTGGAGAGAGGTGGCTGAGGTGGCTGGCCCAGAACTCACCCAGGTTCAGTGACTTGCTAGGAGGACTCACAGGACTTAGTATATAGTCGAGCTCACGGGATGATCTATTACAACAAAGGATACACAGCAGACTCAGCGAAGGAAAAAGATACGTGGGGCAAAACCTTGAGTTAACCAGGTCCAAGCTTCCTCTCCCAGAGAAGTCACACAGGATGTGTTTAATTCCGTCCAGCAAGGGGTTGCAACAATGTGTGAAATGTCTACCAGAGAAGCTCATTTGAGGTTCAGCACCCAGTTTTTTACAGGGGCCGGACCTGTACATGCACTGTGCCCAGCACATACCAATGTTCCAGGCTCCCAGGAGCAAAGCAGGTGTTCGGCAGAAGCCACATCGTGCAATTTGGCCGGATGAGCTGCTCTCAGCAGTTCTGGTGATGGCAGGAACCTTCCCGAAATCCAAGTTCTCAGATGCCAGCCAAGGGCCAACTTCGCAAGCAGGCTTTTTAAGAGACAGCAGTCTCAGGCCTGCTGTGTTAACTCTTTTCTGCACAACTGATGAATATTTACTATAACAATAGAATACTTTCAAGCGTTGGAGCCAGAGACACCATATTTGAATCTTGCCTCTGCCATTTAGAAAGTCGGTGCCCTTTTGCAAGTCCCTTCATCATTCTGTGCCTCAGTTTCTTCCATTGCAAAAAGGGTCTCCTTCTGTTCCTCCTCCCACTCTTGCAGGGTTATTGTCAGGATTAGAGGCCGTGTGTACAAAGCA
>NW_011888792.1:1290777-1296122 GCF_000151845.1 Pteropus vampyrus | reverse complement strand
GAGCATTTAGTCTTTGCACTTTAGTAGCCCCAAGGCCTCTTTCAGTTCCTGGAGAGAGGTGGCTGAGGTGGCTGGCCCAGAACTCACCCAGGTTCAGTGACTTGCTAGGAGGACTCACAGGACTTAGTATATAGTCGAGCTCACGGGATGATCTATTACAACAAAGGATACACAGCAGACTCAGCGAAGGAAAAAGATGCGTGGGGCAAAACCTTGAGTTAACCAGGTCCAAGCTTCCTCTCCCAGAGAAGTCACACAGGACGTGTTTAATTCCGTCCAGCAAGGGGTTGCAACAATGTGTGAAATGTCTACCAGAGAAGCTCATTTGAGGTTCAGCACCCAGTTTTTTACAGGGGCCGGGCCTGTACATGCACTGTGCCCAGCACATACCAATGTTCCAGGCTCCCAGGAGCAAAGCAGGTGTTCGGCAGAAGCCACATCGTGCAATCTGGCCGGATGAGCTGCTCTCAGCAGTTCTGGTGATGGCAGGAACCTTCCCGAAATCCAAGTTCTCAGATGCCAGCCAAGGGCCAACTTCGCAAGCAGGCTTTTTAAGAGATAGCAGTCTCAGGCCTGCTGTGTTAACTCTTTTCTGCACAACTGATGAATATTTACTATAACAATAGAATACTTTCAAGCGTTGGAGCCAGAGACACCATATTTGAATCTTGCCTCTGCCATTTAGAAAGTCGGTGCCCTTTTGCAAGTCCCTTCATCATTCTGTGCCTCAGTTTCTTCCATTGCAAAAAGGGTCTCCTTCTGTTCCTCCTCCCACTCTTGCAGGGTTATTGTCAGGATTAGAGGCCGTGTGTACAAAGCATCTGGAACACTCTCTAATTGAGGCTATTACTGTTATTAAGTCTTTTTTCCTCCTGTCTTTTTTGGCAATGTGTTGTTTTGGTCTGATGCCTGAGTCAGAGGAACTGAATGAAGGTGGAGTACAAGTGTACTGAGGTCTTCTCTTTGTCCTGAGGCAAAAGCGGGTCCCGTACTTCGTCTGCTTCTGCCCAGCCTTCACTTTTGGGGGCAGGCTAGCATGAACGGTCTGCATCGTGAACCCCCTTGCGCCCTGGCTCTGACTCTCTGAGTAATGGGGGAGGAATGGCTCTGACTCTTTGAGTAATTGAGGTTGGGCCTCTTACTCGTCTCTTCCTTCACGGAGGAAAAGAGTGGCCGTGCCCCTCTACCCGAGGCTGCACCCCACCCTCTCTTGTAAGGGTGACAGCTCTTTCCACTTGCGGTCACGGTCACGGGTGGTGAGGAGGAGTGGCAACAGCTCCCCTCTCTTGTGTAGTGGTGGGTGAGGGGGAGGCGGGCCCAGGAAGGGGTACTGCACTCTTTCAGGTGCCTGAACCCTGCTGGCACAAGGAGTTAGGACACCTGCATTAGAGTCCAGGCCCTGCCCTTCACTAGCTGTGGGACGAGGGACAAGTTACATAATAGGATGTCAGCCAGAGGGGTGGAGTCCAACCCTTCTCTGCTCCCTGCAGAATGCCTTGGACATCTCGAGTAGAGGGTCTGAGACTGTCACCTAGAGGGGCCAGGAGGGAGCTTGATGAGTGAAGAGGGCTGAATAGGGGACTGGGGCTTGTGGAGGACATGGCCCTCCCCAAGGTTCCTGTACAGGAATGCAGGTAGTATGGCCAGAGCTTTTGATTTTTTTTAAAGAGAAGTTGGAAATCCAAATTTTTATGTGCATTTTTCCAAGTTTTAAATGTTTTTCAAAGTTAGACAAACAAACAAAAAGCCAACAATGAAAACACTGCAGGCCAAACAGTTTTTGTCTGAACTTGTCAGGCCACCTGTGCTGGCTTGGGAAGCAACCCTCTGCTCCCTGGAAAATTGTTCTTTTTGTTGGGACATTAGGACAAGGCTCTTTTTGATTCAGCTAAAAAAATAAAAACTTAGGATTAAGTGGGGCTCTTCCAATAGAAAATACTTTATAAGAAGAGAGCAGGGAACCTAGAGATCCAATTCTAAAATTAAGGGTACGGTTTGCAGTTACGATCAGTGTTAGAATAAAAATGGCTTCCACTCACACTGAGGACTGGACTAAAGCCCACTGGGTTTGTAGACTTTTCTGTATCCTTCCAAGTGCCTGGCATGTAGTAGTTGCTCAGTGGGTGTTTGATGAATGAATGAGTGAATGAATGGTGGATGGATGGATGAATGGCTCTTTGCTTGGCTCACAGAGAAGCCTATCATGTGGATTTAGGTTGGGGGACAAGGAAAAAGTTTTCTTTAGGAAACGAGGAAAATGAGGCTTCAGTGTTCATTCAGAGTTGAATTCATGATAATTCAAATTTAAGATGTTACATGGGTGGTTCTTGCTTTTGTTTAGTTGTATGTTTTGGTAAATACGAGTTCTCAAGCACTGAACTATTAGCAGGTAGCATAGTGCTAAGAGTCGAGTAAGTATTTAATAATTGTAGTTGTTATTTCACTTTGAATATACTTCAGGAATCATCTTTTAGCTTAAAAAGTGCAGTTTGTTCAGAACAGGGCTATTTTTAAGGCATTGCTGCCCCCTAGCAGGTTCTTTGGAGAATTTTAAGTCTTTTCCTTATTTTAAGTTGGTTTTTTCTTCAACAAAGTACTAGATTGAGGGGCCGAGGATGGGGTACAGAGGTGAATAATGCACAGGCCTCATCCTTCAGGAGCTCACAGAAACCACGAGGAAGAGACTTTAGTTCGTAACCCTGATCCTCAGAATTCTGGTGGGAGAGGAATGGGAGTGGGATGGACTTGTGTGAGGAAAACTCACACATTAAAAATAAACTGAGGGAGAAAATTTTCATTGGAAGTTTTTCCATAACCTCGTCTTAGATATTACCTATCTGCTACTGTTTAGTGGAAACTATAAAATAAGCAATTAATAAATAACTAGAAAAAAAAACACAAAATATGGCAACAGATGTTCGTACTTAGTTGGACAGCTCTTTTTTGTGAATACCTATGCTCTCGACAGTGATTTCCTATTGTGTTTTATAATGTATAAATTTGATATAACTTCATAAGTTAAACTTAGTGAAGGGGAGACTTGCATGCTAGATCACAGCTTGGATAAACGTGAAATGAATCCTTTTTTCAGGGTACTTTGAACTGAATCTGTGACTTCACAGGGCAGGGATGGGACCTAGGCTCTGTCACCCATCTGGAGCTCTCGGTTCAGGGGTTCTTTGTGGAATTTTTTTAAAAAATCATTTTTTATCTTATTTTTTCCACTCATTCCCACCCCCCATCCCCCACTGCCACAAGCAACCATAAGCTTGTTCTCTGTATCTATGGGTCTATTTCTGTTTTGTTTATTCATTTTTTAAAAATACAGTATTTGTCTTTATCTGACTTATTTCACTTAGCATTATACCCCCTAGGTCCATCCACGCTGTTGCAGTTGGCAAGCTTTCATTCTTTTTTATGGCTGAGTAATATGTCATTGTATATATGAACCACATCTTTATCCATTCGTCCGTCAATGGACACTTAGGTTGCTTCCATATCTTGGCTATTGTAAATAATGCTGCAATGTACATATATCTTTTCGAGTGAGTGTTTTTGTTTTCTTTGGATAAATACTCAGAAGTGAAATTATTGAATCATGTGGCAGCTCTTCAATTTTTCAAGGAATCTTTATACTCTTTTCCATAGTGGCTGCACCAATTTACATTCCTACCAACAGTGTACTAGGGTTCCCTTTTCTCCACATCCTCGTCAGCACTTATTTGTTGATTTATTGATGATAGTCATTCTGACAGGCATGAGGTGATAGCTCATTGTAGTTTTGATTAGCATTTCCTTGATGATTAATGATGTCAAGCATCTTTTCGCATGTCTTTTGGCCATCTGTATGTCCTCTTTGGAGAAATGTCTATTTAGGTCCTCTGCCCATTTTTAAATTGGACTTGGTTTTTTTGGTGTTAAGTAGTGAGTTCCTTATGTATTTTGGATACTAACCCCTTATCATATGTATCATTTGTAAATATCTTCTCCCATTAAATAGATCGTCTTTTCATTTTCTTGATGGTTTCCTTCTGTGCAAAGCATTTTGGTTTGATGTAATCCCATTTGTGTTTTTTTATTTTGTTGCCCTTGTCTGAGGAGACATATCCCAAAAGATACCGATAAGGCTGATATCAAAGAGTTTACTGCCTACGTTTTCCTCTAGGGGTGTTATGGTTTCAGATCTTACAATTAATTCTTTAATCCATTTTGAATTTATTTTTGTGTATGGTGTAAGGAAGTGGTTCAATTACATTTTTTTTTTTTTGCATGTATCCAGTTTCCCCAACACCACTCATTGAAGAAACTATCTTTATCCCATTGTATATTCTTAGCTACTTTGTCGTAGATTAATTCACCATAAAGGTGTGGATTTATTTCTGGGCTCTCTATTCCAGTGATCTGTATATCTGTTTCTACACCAGTGCCATGCTGTTTTGATTATTGTAGCTTTGTAGTATAATTTGAAATCAGGGAGCATGATATCTCCCACTGTATTCTTAAGTTTCTATGGGTATTTGGGGTTGTTTGTAGAACTTCTAGGATGGTCTGATCTACACATGGGCATCTTTTAAAAACAGATCCAAACAGTAGGAGCTGCATACCCCAGGTTGAATTTGTAGCAGCTCAAGCAACTGAATTGGGAGATAAAACCATGGGTGTTTGTTTTATTTCCATTCTAATTTTTCTCATTTACATCATTAAATCACCCATATTTTTCTTAGCCAGTATTCTGTGGAACCAATTTAAATTGCTCATTGGTTTCTTTGACACGTTCTTAACTTTTATTCTGTTCTATTCCTTCTTATAGAAATAACACATGTGCAGAAATTTTAGAGTAGTATATATGTTCTGCATGCTCCCATTTCTGCTGCCTCTGGTGACTGTAGGTTGAATGAACATTGTCACCAGAAATACCTGGAATTGGGAGTGCGAGGCCCTGTGGCCCATTTCTCTTCGCTGAGATCAGGTCCCTTTGGCCCTGCCCCGCATGTCCTCCCTAGCTCGACTTTTCTGTCTGCTCTCACCCTGTCCTCCTGCCCCCTCACTCAGCCGGCCTCCTAAGTCAGCCCTTGCTGAGGGTTGTTCTTCAACCCCACCCCCCAATTCGGAATTCCCGGGTTTGTGTGGCTTCTAAGATGAGAGTAGGGGCTTTATCTTTGGTGGTTTCCACCTCTACCATCGCTCTTTGGCTCCTGGGTGTTTCTGTGGGAGCCTGGTCCTCCATAGCACAGGGTAGGGGGTCTTTATTCAGGATGGTTGCCTTGGTGCTCTGCATACAAGCCCTGCCGGCTGTTGCGGGCTTGACTACCTGGAGCCCTCACCTCTGCTCCGGAGTGCATGCT
>NW_011888792.1:1277286-1290727 GCF_000151845.1 Pteropus vampyrus | reverse complement strand
AAACAGTAGGAGCTGCATACCCCAGGTTGAATTTGTAGCAGCTCAAGCAACTGAATTGGGAGATAAAACCATGGGTGTTTGTTTTATTTCCATTCTAATTTTTCTCATTTACATCATTAAATCACCCATATTTTTCTTAGCCAGTATTCTGTGGAACCAATTTAAATTGCTCATTGGTTTCTTTGACACGTTCTTAACTTTTATTCTGTTCTATTCCTTCTTATAGAAATAACACATGTGCAGAAATTTTAGAGTAGTATATATGTTCTGCATGCCCCCATTTCTGCTGCCTCTGGTGACTGTAGGTTGAATGAACATTGTCACCAGAAATACCTGGAATTGGGAGTGCGAGGCCCTGTGGCCCATTTCTCTTCGCTGAGATCAGGTCCCTTTGGCCCTGCCCCGCATGTCCTCCCTAGCTCGACTTTTCTGTCTGCTCTCACCCTGTCCTCCTGCCCCCTCACTCAGCCGGCCTCCTAAGTCAGCCCTTGCTGAGGGTTGTTCTTCAACCCCACCCCCCAATTCGGAATTCCTGGGTTTGTGTGGCTTCTAAGATGAGAGTAGGGGCTTTATCTTTGGTGGTTTCCACCTCTACCATAGCTCTTTGGCTCCTGGGTGTTTCTGTGGGAGCCTGGTCCTCCATAGCACAGGGTACGGGGTCTTTTTCAGGATGGTTGCCTTGGTGCTCTGCATACAAGCCCTGCCGGCTGTTGCGGGCTTGACTACCTGGAGCCCTCACCTCTGCTCCGGAGTGCATGCTGAGTCCAGCCACAGTTACCAATAGGTGCCCCATCAGAGGCTCCTCCTAACTTCTCACACCATATGGAGGGGGTGGGGGAGGGGGGGCACACACAGCCAGGTCCCTCCACCCCTCTGCTCCACTAGCCTTGGGGAATCCTTCTCTCTCCTTCCTCTGTCTGCCCCCCTCTGCCTCTTGGGCAACTCCAGTTTCATTCCTTGATTAAGCTCGACTTTTCCAAATTGTATCCCTGGTGGCTACTTTAATTTTTCAGGTCGACACCAAAACCCAAACATAATTCTTCATGTTAGATCGCCAACATTTGAGGCCGTTCAGGATGTGGTGGGGTAGTGCCCTGAGACACTGACACAGCTCCCTTTCATATTTCCCTTTTCCTCAATCCTCCCATTCAGGCAGAGCGTGGACTCTGAGCTTGTTACCTCAGATGGGATGTGGAGGTGCCTGCAAACTAGACCTTAGGGGAAGGTACCTTAGGGGAAGTTTGGGGACTGGGGACGTAAGTGAAGAAAGACTAGAAGCAGACAAAATTTTTTGGCCAAGAGCAAGGAGGAGGATGAGGGATCCCTCCTCAGACTAGGGAAAGAGTCTCTCATGCTGAGAGGCAGAGTAAGAAGGGAAGGGGAGCCCTTTCGGGCTTCCTGTAGCCCCACCAGCAAAGAAATGGCTGCACAAGTTCAAACAGATTTAAGGGCCCAAATTCTGGTGTTTCAGCCCTGGAGAAGTGGGAGTGGGTGTGACTGTGGTCATGTCAGAAGGAATCTGTGTGGACAGATGCCCCCTGCCCCCGCAGCCTCCTACTTTGGTGCTGAGAAGGTGTCCTAGAGCCTTGATCCTGAGAAAAGAATGGAAACTTCAAGAAAGACTGAATTTTGAATCTGGCAGAATGAGCTCTCAAAATAAAAATGAGTCAAAATTTGGGAATTAAAGTTGTTTTCTTGCAAACCTGAGTTCAAGAGCTGGTTCACGTCTACTACATAGCTGAGGAGGTGGGCGATGTAAAAATATTTTCATTCTTTAATGATAAGCTAAGGAATAGGCCACAGTTACTTCTCAGTCAGATGTCCAGCCAGAAAAAGGGCGCTTTCATTCTGTAGGCCTCAGTCACCCCCAGCCCTCCAGATAAGTAGGCATCTTCAGGCATCCTTATAAGGTTTAATAGTGTGGTTGAGGGCGGGAGGTGGGGGGAGAGGGAGGTGTTCCTTGCCACATCCCCATGTGGGCCCCAAGTCTGGGCTAGTGCTTTCCTTAGGCCTGTGGCTAGTAAGCAAGGGCTGAGAGCTGTGAGCAGAATCACCTCAGCCATTAGTTGATGCTACTGCCAGTTGCTCAGTGATGCCCTTGGAGCAAGGAGAGCTGCACCCAGATCCTTTCCCCTCTGTACGGTGACAGCCCCTATTTTGAAATGGCCTGTGCGCTAGAAAACTTGTCAGCCCAGCCACTTACCTGGGGTTGAGGATGTATTTCCCCAGACTCCTTCAAAACAAGATAACACTGTCAGTGACGACTGTCATTGAACTATTTTTTAAATTGGTTTTGTTTTTTGCTTATGAGGGCAGCTTTGATACATAGAAAACAATTTTTTTGGTTTTTAAAATTAGTGTTTGATTAATTAAACCTTAGTTTATAAGTTCAACTTAAAAATCTTATTACTCTACTATACTCTCTATACATACACACATACTTATTACTCTATACTAAAATTTACAATCACTTTTCAGCTTTCGATTAATGTTTGGTCTCACTGCAAACTTAACTAAATTTCCTTAAGCTTTTAAATTGCATTTATACATTTATTAATCTATAACATAATCAAATACTATGTTAACTTGTAGTATATTATAAATTTAATGTTTAAATTCTATAAATTTAATTTTCCTGTCATTTGTCTGATAATACCTACTTAGACACTTAAGTAACTCTTCTAAATATGACAAACTTATAAATATTGTGGATTATAAGTTATTTTAACCACTCCCTTATTATTTATATATTCAACCAAATTCTCCTCTGCCTTTTAACTTAAAATTAGAAGTCTAAAATCAAATACTCAACTATACATTTTTAATTAGAATTATAAGCTCAGTTTATTAGGTTCTCTAATATGCCAACTTCTCTTAAATATTTCAAGTACTTTAAATACCACATATTCAGTTCACGAACAACACAAAAATATTAGGATGATGGGTTCAGCATCTCTATACTTAATTCTAAGTTTTCTCAGGAATAAAAGACCTTTGTCCACCAAAGATACTATACTGTTTCAAAAAATTTGGCAAAAACTTCTCAGTAAACTAAGGTTCATTAACCAAAGATTTGGGCAAAGATGTAAGATTTGGAGCTGTGGAAATTGAAGGAGATTTTCTCATGACTCCGAAGGAAAAGTTGAACCCTCTTTCCTAGTCTCAGTGTTATTGGGGACCCCAAGTGTAGGCCCTCCAAACAGGGGCACCTCATGTCTTACCCCGCTAGATTCATGTCACAAATTACCTAATTCTTAAGGTTTCTCACCCCTAGATCAAATTCTTTGTTGTTGTTGTTGTTGTTGTTGTTGTTGCTTGAGTATATTCTGAGTTATCTTTCTGGTCTGGGCCATAAAAAAATGCTTATTAATATTTAAATAATAGGCGACCGGATACTGCATCTTTCTCATTCTCTTTGACGCTGTAGCCCAGCACCAAAATTAAGCTAAGGTCACCTATCACAATTCTGAAATATAGGACAATCACCTGGGAGGGGAGAAGGAAGAGCTTCCTTTTTCTCGGGTAAAGGCAGATGCGCTCCACCTCTCTGACCTGGGGCCTTCTCCTGGTGTCCCCAGTGCCCTCCTCTGGCCAAAAGAACTCTCCCTACATCCTGGGGGATTTTAGCAGGCTGAATCTTTTCCCCAGTGGCATGACTCTTCTCTTTCCTGTTACACCTTCTACCCCCTCAGGACCCTTGATCTCTGCACGTAGGGAGGAGGGTAGGCCTTGACATTCATCCAGCGAGTGAGTGAGTGATGGCTCAGACTTCTAGAAGTGTTAAGATTCAATAAGGAATTGACTAACCTGAATGGATGTCTGATAGAGATTTGAGTCACTGCTCAAGTTGAGTATAAATATAAAAAAAATTCCAGGTCCTGACTTGGGAAAGAAGGGACTGCATCTGCTAGTCCGTTCTCATAGTGTCTATCTGGTTAGGCTCTTATGATTTTTTCACATTTTTTTCTACTTCTCGACTGCTTTTTTAAATTGGATATATTTGGCATGTAACATTGTATAAATTTAAGGTGTACAATGTGTTAATTTGATACATTTATAGCGATACGATGGCTGTTGTATTGACACTTAGCACTTCTATCACATTATAAAATGATCCTTTTTAGTGGTATGGATGATTAGGTTTTAGACTCTTAGCAAGTTAGATGATTGTAGTACAATATTGTTTTCTATGTTCACTATACTGTGCATTAGATCTCTATGATTTACTACTCATTTTAAGTTTGTACCCTTAAACAACATCAATCTTTTCCCTGACTCCCCATTCCCTGGTAACTAATATTTTACTCTTTTTATGAGTTTGACCTTTTAGAGTCCACATGTAAGTGATATCATACAAATTTGTCTTTCTTTGACTTATTTCACGTGACATAATGTGCTCAGGGTCTATCCACGTTATCACAAATGGCAGAGTATCCTTGTTTCTCATAGCTGAGTAGTATTCCATTGTACATATATACCACATCTTTTTTATCTGTTCATATGTTCATGGTAATTTAGGTTGTTTCCATATTTTTGCTATTGGGGATAATGCTGAAATAAAATGGGAATGCATATATGTCTTCAAAATCCTGTTTTCATTTCCTTTGGATATATACCCAGAAGTAGAATTGCCGGGTCGTATGATAGACCTATTTTTAATATTTTGAGGAACCTCAATATTATTTTCCATAGTCGTTAGGCCAATTTACATTCCACTAACAGCGTATAAGGCTTCCCTTTTCACCAAATCCTTGCCAGCAGCTGTTGTCTCTTTTTGATGATGGCCATTCTTACAGGTGCGAGGTAATATTTCATTGTGGTTTTGATTTGCATTTCCCTGATGATTAGTGATGTTGAGCATCTTTCCATGTGCCTGTTGGCCATTTTGATGTCCTCTTTGGAAAAAATGTCTATTCTTATTTTTAAATCAAATTGTTTTTTTCGTTATTAAGTTCTTTATATATTTTGGATATTAACCCCTTGCAGAACTATTCTCCCATTCAGTAGGTTGTCTTTTCATTTTTGTCAATTGTTTCTTTTGCTATGAAGAAGCTTTTGAGCTTGATGTTGTCTTATTTATTGATTTGTGCTTTTGTTGTTTGTGCTTTTGCATCATATCCAAAAAATCATCGCCTAGACCAATGTTGAGGGGCTTCTTTCCTACGTTTTCTTCTGAGTCCTTCTCCACTTTTTAAAATTTTCTGATAGTTTCAAGCTTTCTATATCAGCTTCCAAGATTTTGAGGAGGGAAAACTAGTAATAAGACAAGATAGTGTAACCCAGCTGTGTGTTGGTAAATGTTTGACAGTCAGCTCTCTGGAGCCCTGATTTGTAATGCTTGCCAATTTCTGTGGGTGGAAGTACTCCCACCACGGCCAATTTCAAACTATCAACATTTTAACAATTGGCTCACAAAATTCCTAAAAATTTAATGGTTAGTTCTCATGAGCTGGCTTTAGCACACCACTGGCGCTACTTGTTCTATTTGCTCCCTGATTGTATATAACAACTTCTCAACAATGTAGTAAGCTCCCTAAGGGACGGAATTTTGTTCTAGATCTCTTGTGGGCCCATGGTACTAGCACAGTGATAGTCACAACACATTGATTAAAGAAACTTTCCTGTGGATAGATTGCTTTCTTGGAGCAACTGCACAGCTAATGGGGACTGGAAAGTGGGGGGCTGCCTCCTCTTTTTACCAGGCTCAAGGAAGCAGTTTAGGGGGAAATATAGGAGCCATAGCATGGTTTTGGTGAGGAAACCAGGTTCACTGAAAGATCAAGACACTCTAAGAATTCAGCTCAGATTCCTATCCAGATTTGATCAGCCAACATACTTTCTTTCCTCTTAGAGATTAGTCTATTTTCATGTATACAATCTGGTATGTACTTCAGTAATTAGAATAAAATCTGAGGATCTGTAGTCTTCCTCACAGACTGCCTAGTAAAGTACTAAGGGCTCTAGAGAAAGGACATTAAAATAGCTATAAAGTTATAACCTAACTGTACCATAGAGTAGGTGGAGGACCAAGTGGGCCAGAGAGCTCCTGGAGGCCCTAAGGGCTCGGAAAATAACCTTTCAGTGAGATATAAAAAATGAGAAAAAGGAGAAGATTGAGAGATGGTACTCACTAACCAAAAGAGTTTATTTCTCCTTCTGGGGTTTACTGGAATTGGGAAAGATTTGTAGGTATAGAACCACAGTTTGAAAAAGGCCTACGACAGCAATGCAGCCCAGAAATTTTTAGAAGGCAGCTACCATAGCAGATCTCCCTGGGAGACTAGATTTTGTCACAGTGAGCACAATTGTTGGATAGGCCTGAGGCCCACTCATTGAAGACCTTGATGTAGGAGCTCAAATGTCCTGAATTATGAGGCAAATATGAGGCAAACGAGATCTCTAGGCTTTATGTGTGGGAGGTAGGGGTGTCCTGAAATCCTCCATGTCTCATATTGGCCATGCATATGCCATTGTGTTTTCTGACTGTTGAAATTACGATAAAACTGTGATGAGAATGTTTATCCTTTATTTATAATTAAAGATATTTCCAGGAATTCTGGAATAGGAGAGCATATTACTACCCAGAAATATTTTTTGAAACAACATTCTTAGGAAATTTATAAAAATTTGCCTGGATCTTTGCCTTACAATGGAACGGAAGAAAGCTTAGTGCACAAATTAGACAAGTTTCTGTCCTGTACGTGCACCAATGCTACTGATATCACCATAGTTTCAGCATGTGTTGCGAGCAGCTTTTTAAGTCATAAATGGGCTTATATGATCCACCTACACTATTGTCCTTGTTACTTAAGAGGCATTCATCCATATCTTCCTCCAGCCAGCAATCATCTACTAGATAGCTACTACATGCCAGGTGCAGTCAGCCCGGTGTATCCATGAGTTCTACATCCGCAGATGCAAATAACTACAGATTAAAAATATTTGGGAAAAAGTTACATCGTTGCTGACATATACTATGTAGTTAGGCCCATGATGATTGGGGCTGTACTGAACACGTACCAACATTTTTTCTTGTCATTATTCTCTAAATACAGTATAATAACTATATAGCATTTACATCGCATTAAGTATTATAAGCAATCTAGAGATGATTTAAAGTATTGGGGGAGAATGTATGTAGATTAAAAACAAATACTATGCCATTTCGTATAAGAGACTTGAGCATCCTTGGATTGTGGTATCTGCACGGGGTCCTAGAACCAATTCCCTGTGGATACTAAGGGATGACTGTGCTATGTTACGCATTGGAAATACTGAATGTAGACCTGGTTCCTTATTCTCAGTAAGCTTACATCCCCCTAGGGGGAGCCAAATATATAAGTAAGCATAATAACTGTTGAAGGTGCTAGACAGAAGTCTTGGTGAAGGTGTGGGGGGCTGTGGAGAGGGTTTTGGAAAGAATTAGGCAGATATGCCCCAGGACTGGTCATAGGGAAGGTGCCCCTGAGTATGTGTTTGAAGGTCTTTATCCAGAATAAGGAGGCTGCGGAGGTGAGTATGGAACTGTTAGGTTTTTGTGTGAAGCTAATTAGAGTGACCAGAGATGAGACCTTCAGCCTGGGCCTTGCTCATGTTCAATCTCGCTGACAGACTTGAGCTGAGGAAAAAGATCCCCCTGCAAGTTCATCGTGGATACCTCCGAGGACAACACACACACTATCAAAGCCTGAGCCACACGTGAGTGCTGAGTAACACGATTTTTAGAAATGATCTCTTCTTTATTGCCATAGTCATATAAAAAGTTTGATATATTTGGGCGGGCAAAAGAAAGCCACAATGTATATAGAGTTGTAAGAAGTTAAAAATATATGGCTTTAGTGTTTGGAAAAGCAGTTACTAATTGCTTCTTGGGTTTAATTATCCAGGCGATCGAAATTCTGGGTTTGAAACTCTTGAAAATCCTCTGGGATGGTGTCTGTGAACAAGAACAGGCATGGAGGGTTAGGTTAGTAAGGCTCCTTACATCCTGGAATCCTGGGCTACCTTGCCCCGTGCAGGCATCCTGCAGGGGTCACTGTCAGCTTGCCTAAAAGGCCCTGCAGCCATTTTCAACTTCAGGCAGCTCTGCAAATTGTTGGCTTGAAGCCCAGGAGTGCGCTCTCACAGGCCTGAAGAAAATCAGCGGGCAGAGTAAATTTTGAGTCTGTGATTATGGTTGAGCCATATGAAAATAAAGCCTGCTTGAAAAGTAAACCTGACTGAATTTCTCAGTGAACCCCAAATCCGAAGCCAAGCGGTTAAATTCTGTGGGTCTTAATTTCCTTATCTATCAAACAGAAAAAATGCGATCTACCTTTTACTTCAGTTACACAGGGACTATCAGGTTTTAATGAATATGTGGCATAAGCTTTGGGCTTCTGGGAAGAAAGTATGCTATAAAAATAAGGCGGCATCATTTGATTCCAGTAATAATAATGTAACAAGAGTGTATTGTTACCATTGCAGCGATACTTGAGGTTGGACCAAATGATGTTTTCTTGGGAGAAGCAGAACACACCAAGCCGGCCTCCACGCATGGTGGTGTCTATGGTGACTCCGGAGTCGGCCACCAACTCGGAGCCTTCATAAAATCGTACTCTGCAGACAACACAGCCAGAGCAGGTATCCGTGAAACTCAAACCAAGGTAAGATGAACTTTCCATCGTGAGACCCAGGGGCCTCACTTCTCATATACCTGTGCCTGTGCTGTTTCATACTCTATTTTCCACAAACCTGAATTGTGCTCTAGCTGTTCCCTCTTCCCTACCAGACTGAAAGCTCTGCTGTTGTGTCCAAATCCTCCCATCTGCTGTCTCTCAGCCACATGTCTCACACAGGTCACCATTCAAGTGCACCAGTCCCCCTGTACCTCTAGCCCCAGCATGGCCCTAATATCCAGGTGGTCAGTCTGAGCCCGGGTGTCTTCTTTCCCCTTTTCTGTGAGTTTAGCCTGAGGTCTTGGAAGTCCTGGCATGCCCCCGAGGACTCTCCTGGGTGAGGCCTGCTCAGAGCTCTGCGATGCAGAATGAGGGTGCACTTTGCTTCAAGTGCAAGGTGAGGAGATGGGCCATCCACCTACCTGATGTAGCCCACCTGGGGCCTGTGCTGCAGGAACCAGCGATAGGACACCTTGTCTTTCCAGCCCACATTCCTGGAGTCCTTCCACAGCAGCCTGACCTGGTCGCTGGTGTCCCCAGTGTGCCACAGGGAGTTTCGGAGATGCTCTCCTGGACCTGTCTTAGACTTAACAGCCTGAACAATGACATGAGCGAGGTTTTAGAACAGAATTCTTAGATCTTTGGGGTAGTGAATGCATAGTTACAATCAGGCTGCCTCGGATTTGGGCAAAAGCATAAACATTTCTACTGAGGCGACCCCAACCCTTTAATAATTGGCACTGGCCAATATTCTACTCCATTGTTCCCCCCATTTGCCTGACAAGGGCTCTAAAATCTGTCCTTTCTTCCAGCAGGAATGACAGAGGCAGCCTCTCAGCACTCCTTTACAAAGTTGGCCCCGTCAAGGAACCAAGTCAGCCAGTTTCCAACATAGTGTGTCTGAGATACACCCTCAAATCTTCCCCACCTCTTGGGCTGACATTCTCAGCACCGAAGTCACCCAGAGGTTAGAATGTAGCTTGTACACAGGAATGAAGGCAAGGCCCTGGGTGGGCTCTAGTATTCTCTGACGTGGACACTAGCATGAATGCATTCGTTTCCTAGATGAACTAAATGCCATAAGGGAGAACAATTTGAAAGGAGAGTGAAGGACTCAGAAGAAAGGGAGATGAGTGAATGCAAAATGCCAGTACCTTAAGCTGAATGCCAGGTTCTGCAACAGCTCTGAACGGGGTGGCTTGCCAGTATGTCTGCTCCGTCTGCTTCCACATGACCACGTAGAAGCTGGAGCTATCTTGGTAACCAAAGATAAAGCCGGCATAGTCATCATCTGTTTGGGTATTTACGTGGAAGGTCCCTTCGAAGTCAACTCCATTAAAAGCCGTGTATCCTGTAGAGATCAGAATAAGATTAGAAAAGCAAAGCCACACGCTTAGCTAGAGAGAATGAATTCTACACAAGTGATAAATGAGGCTCTGGACATACCGACTGCGAGGCCGGGGTCGCTGTTCATGGTCTGCACAATCTCCATGCCCTGCAAGGAGAGCCGGAGGAGTTAAGAGCAGTCTTCGAGGGGACGAAGTGAGCTTGAAGGAAGCCCAGAACCTCAGGCATCACAGGTGAGTGGCCGGTGACGTGTGACCTCCACATAAAAATTACATTATCTGAGGCAGTGTCCTACCTCGTTATGTGCCCAAAGCAGAATAGAAATAATTTTGCCAAAACTCACTTAAGCAGATTCAATAAAGCCTTACTTGGAGAACATACACTTCTGATGAATGTGTCTTCTTGAGTGATGCTGGAAAATCTACTAAACCTCTCTGTGCCTTTCTTTAGTTACACACTGACGTCACGGGAGAGGCCGTCTACTGGAGAACTTAGGAGCGAGGCTGTGGGGTCAGACTGCCTGGGTCCCGACCCCAGCAATCTCAGCCGCTTACCAGCAGTGTGATCATGAGTAATCATTAAAGCTTTGAAAGACTTGATCTCATCATTTGTCAAATGAGGCCAATGAAAGTACTTTGCTGTAGGGCTACTGCGAGGAACTGATGTGCCTGGTTTGTACTCCGCATCCTTTAAATGTTATCTACTACTCTTAGAGGACCTGTGTCTGTTGAGAGGCAAGGCTGAGATGTTGCCAACCATGTGACACTCACCTGGTTCAGAACCACCCAGTTGGGGTCAATCTGGGCGTCCCCTTCAGGGTCTAGGACTACGGTCTGGTAGGCCCTGAAGTCGGTCAGCGTGACCTCAGCATTCTCCGGGCAGACGTCAATCCGATCAATGACCTGGTCCTGGTCAAAGTCTGACTCACAGATGTCTCCCACGCCATCACCTGGTGCAGTGGAGGCAGAGTGGAGCTCAATGCCTACACCCACCACCGCTCCATGACCGACAAGGGGGCTGGGCAGGGAGGAGTGAGCCCAAGCTTCACGCAAGGCTACGGTTTTCAACCCGTGTGTGGAGGGGAGCCCTGATGTCAGCCATGTCTGAGCCTGCCCCGGGCCCACTCTGGGGTCCTCACGGTGGATTGGTAAAGGCCCCCTTATGGGATCAAAACTTCCTGGGGACAGAGTAGAGAGGGCAACTGTTCAAAACTGACCTTACAAGAAACCCTGGTGTCCCCTGAGGATGGTGGATTTTACCAGCTGGTGGATCTTAAGCTGAACTTACATAATCAAATGTCTATAGCACTTTCTAGACTATAACATGTAAAAAAAGCAGAGAAACTGTTACCAGATTTATCTCTAAGACCATAATTTCTGGTGGTTCTTTGGCCAAATTTGGCCTGCAGTGTGTTTTGTTCTGCTGACGAGACAGTCCTAAAATACGTGAATCTGCATAGCGGAGGGGGCGGATTTGAGGGGAGGGGTGTGCCCTCACCAGTCCCCACCGCCCTTGCCCCACTGCTGTCTCATTTCTGGCTGGATGCACACTTGGCCTGGCCCTGCAGGCATCCGAGTTTGTGAACTCACCTAAGCCATCTGCTGCTGTGCCTTCTCGCTCTCCTTTTCTGTAACTCCCGGTGAAAGATGGAGAGCAGCTCTCCAAGCCCCTTGAGCAGGAGCGCGTGGCTGCCTCCCTGCCCCATGTTATCTCATCCTAGAGTTGCTCACAGCTGCAAAGCAGCTTTTCTCCGACAGTTGGAGACTGGTGTCTACCAGACATCTACTGTCCACATAAGCTGTGGCTACGCAGAGAAGGTATTGCCCTGGGAAAGGTGTGTCACCTAGTGCCTGGCTGAAGGGAGCCTGGGAGTCCCACGCAGCCCTGGGCTGAGTCCACTTACGGTTGCTATCCTCCTGGGCTGGGTTGGGGACCAGCCGGCAGTTGTCTGGTCCAGGGGGCACCAGGTCTGGAATGCCATCATTGTCATCGTCGTCATCACACTCGTCACCAATTCCATCCTTATCAGTGTCCAGCTGGGCACTGTTAATGACGGTGGGGCAGTTGTCTGTACTGTCCTGGTGCCCGTCTCCATCACTGTGGGAGAAGGGAGAGGTGGTTTGCATCGCAGGTCAGCAGAGGGCAGTGAGAGTCCAGCTCTCAGGAGGGAGAGTTTGGGTTCGGGGTTTTAACCAGGCCTGGTCTTTTATCAAACCCATGTGTCCTTAGACAAGGCTGCCCTGTGGGCCTCAGAGACCATCTTCTCACTTCCTCACCCAGATGAAATAATACATCACTTTCTACTCGAGAAGAGAAGGGTGAAGTTTGTGATTTTGTGACCAGACGTTCCTGCCCCTGGAGACGACCAGCTGATCCCTGAGAAAATGTGCCATGGGAACAAAGTGAGGAACAGAACCAGATGGCTCCGCCCCTCACCGGCATGCGGCCCCAGTAGGATACTGGACTCCTCTATGGCTCAGTGACCTCATCTGTAAAATGGGAATAATAACGAAGCCTACCTCATACTGTTGTTATGAAGATTAAGTGATTAGAATTTTATATACTCAATTTTAATGTAGGAAAAAGCACTTCTATGAGCCTGGTCTTAGTAGCCCTACAACGTTTCCTTTTCTATTACTCTTCACAATTTGTGGCCAGTAGACCCAAGAAGGATCAGATGTGAATGCCCAAGAGAATATGGCAGCCCCTTCCTGAGAGGTTGGCATGTAGGCTGGGCTCGGTCCTCGTCTACAGCGCTTCTCAGAATCTCTCTGCCCATCTGACTTTTCTTCTTTCCAGGTCTACTGCCATGTCCCTAGAGCTTTCCTTAGGTTGATGGAGACCTCCCATGGCTATTTAGAATCCAAGCACATACTCTTTTCGCCCTGCTCCACCCTGAGCCAATCTGGGGCTGGGAACTGCCCCTAGACTGGCTAGGATGGAACAGGAGAGAGAAACTAGGGACTAGTCCATGCTCTTTATTCCACGTTTCCCAGATGGGTCCCAAAGTTAGGCCAACCTGGACAAGCAGAAGACGGCATAGCTCAAACAGTGGAATTCCTGTGCATGTAGCAGGGCTGCTTTGTAAATCATAAAACTGAGCTATTTCCATTAGCAGCCATTCTACATAGCCCTGAACATTTTAATGCAAAAACAAGCAGTTCCTGTCTTCCTCCCCAAGGTTCAAGGTTGTGGGAATTAAAATGTAGCAGCATGACTCATTCTATGCAAATACCTAGAGGATGGTGGGTTAGGATATTTTAGAAATAACTTAGCAGTCAGAGCGCAGGATGACCTGCAACAGAGAACATCCTGGATGGACATCGTTTAGGGAAGTTATCAGAGTACCAGACCCATTTTCCACTCAAAAGCAAAGATCCTGTGTCAGACTCTGTCGCTGACTTGCCTCTTCTCATGCTGTGATCACTAACAGTCAC
>NW_011888792.1:1251632-1277236 GCF_000151845.1 Pteropus vampyrus | reverse complement strand
ATACTCAATTTTAATGTAGGAAAAAGCACTTCTATGAGCCTGGTCTTAGTAGCCCTACAACGTTTCCTTTTCTATTACTCTTCACAATTTGTGGCCAGTAGACCCAAGAAGGATCAGATGTGAATGCCCAAGAGAATATGGCAGCCCCTTCCTGAGAGGTTGGCATGTAGGCTGGGCTCAGTCCTCGTCTACAGCGCTTCTCAGAATCTCTCTGCCCATCTGACTTTTCTTCTTTCCAGGACTACTGCCATGTCCCTAGAGCTTTCCTTAGGTTGATGGAGACCTCCCATGGCTATTTAGAATCCAAGCACATACTCTTTTCGCCCTGCTCCACCCTGAGCCAATCTGGGGCTGGGAACTGCCCCTAGACTGGCTAGGATGGAACAGGAGAGAGAAACTAGGGACTAGTCCATGCTCTTTATTCCACGCTTCCCAGATGGGTCCCAAAGTTAGGCCAACCTGGACAAGCAGAAGACGGCATAGCTCAAACAGTGGAATTCCAGGGCTGCTTTGTAAATCATAAAACTGAGCTATTTCCATTAGCAGCCATTCTACATAGCCCTGAACATTTTAATGCAAAAACAAGCAGTTCCTGTCTTCCTCCCCAAGGTTCAAGGTTGTGGGAATTAAAATGTAGCAGCATGACTCATTCTATGCAAATACCTAGAGGATGGTGGGTTAGGATATTTTAGAAATAACTTAGCAGTCAGAGCGCAGGATGACCTGCAACAGAGAACATCCTGGATGGACATCGTTTAGGGAAGTTATCAGAGTACCAGACCCATTTTCCACTCAAAAGCAAAGATCCTGTGTCAGACTCTGTCGCTGACTTGCCTCTTCTCATGCTGTGATCACTAACAGTCACTGTCTTCTGCAGGTCAGCTGAGGACCAGCACTGTGCCGGGAGCTTTACCTACATTACCTTTTATTTTCACCATAACCTGTGAGACACAATTATCTCTGCTTTGCAGATGAAGAAACTGAGACTTTGAGAGACTGAGAAGTATGTTTAAGTTCACTTAGCTAGCATGTCCTCTACAACAAGGACAAGGATGGCATGGGACTTGATAGGAGCTGTCCTCGAGCAAGACTGGGCTCAAGAACCACTGCCTGCAGGGCAGCCTCAGAGGCGGCTGAGGAGAGCAGCAACGTTTCTTCCTGCTTTGCCTTTTGGAATCCTTTCCCTCTCATCCCGGTCCCGCCACCTCTAACAGGATTCCCTGCAGAGGTGAAAGGGTGTAGAGCCTTGCACTGCAGGAGCCTCTAGGGCAGAGCTGCACCTGTCTGTTTTTGGTGAAGTTGTTATAGCATCTGATCCAGCCCTGTGTCTTAACCTAGGACTCCACCCACGCGGGGCTAGGAGGATTGACAAAAATCCATTTGCATACAACAAATCCACTCAAATAAAGGAAAATGAATGAAAAAATTCTAAGAACGATAAAATGTGATCCCTTCCCAAATGACAGCTTTCTATTTTGGGATGATGGTGAAGCTTTCCTGAGCTGAAAGAATAGTAAAAGAGCTCAAATCTATTGAGCACTATCTATGTAACAGAAACTATAACATACGCTTTTCATAAAGTAACTCAGTCTTCACCATAGCTACGTTCCATTGCCATCCCTATTTTACAGATCGGGAAATTGAGGCACAGAGAGATTAGGTAATTTGCCTAAGGATCGCTGGTCTGTAAGTGAAGGAGCTGGGATTCGTATCTAGCTGTGTCACTCCAGGGCCCATCTCTGAAGCACGTTGCTATATTGCCTCTCCTCAAATACGATCTCACTAGAGTCCCTAAGGGCCCCTCCTGATACTGTCACCCCTCTATATAGAACTTTCGGAGACGTGTGGTGACCCTGACCAGAGGCAGGGCTACTGTCCCACCAGCAGCTCAATCTACCCAGACATCTCCCAAAGCATGGTAGCAGCTGAAAGCTCTGAAAGATAAAGTTCTCCTGATGTTTCATCTGGCCTTACGCAGCTGGGAGATGTACCATACCTGTCCTGATTGGTGTCACAGGAGTCTCCAACCAGATCGTTATCCACATCAGACTGCAAAGAGAACAGAATGTGTTATTTATTCCTGGGCCTGCAAATACAGAATGTTCCAGAGAAGGCAGACCTGGCCCATCGTCACCGGACCTCAGGAATTATTTCTCTGGAATCGGGGTGTTGCAAAACTGTAAAAGGACAACCAGATTGGTGTAGGCACACGGCTGAATTTTCAGAAAAGCCTTCCAAAATATCAAGCTCCATGGATGGGCTGCCTACACACCAGATGAGCATATCTGAAAAGGGCGCCGGGGTAGCATGGTGGCAGGTGGAGACGTGGAACTCTGGCATGGGTCGGAAGGGAGCCAGCCACAGGCACTGGGTAAGGCAAACTGATTCTGCTTTGCTTTTGTGTTCTGGAACTGAGCCAGAGAGTGAGTCACGGGGCAGCAATGACTCCCTACCTCAGAGCTTTAAAAATACATGCCACATCATCCCCCATTATCCAGACAGGATGGAGGAGTGAGAAGGGAAAAGACATGTTGCTGACTGAACTTAATCTGAAATGTCCATACATAGGCTGTGTAGGGGGGTGTGGGGACTAAAGGGACACAGGGATCCCAGTTAATTCCATGTTAAATTTTCCTTTCAGCAGAAAAAAGCTTGTTTGGGGCATCGTTGAACTCATATTACTAATCTCATAGGCGCCCTACAGCCTGTGAGATTGGTCCAGAGGGCCTCAGAGCTCCTGTGATGTTCTTCCTGTCACTTCCAGGCCTAAACTATGCAATTTCACCACTTCTGCTCTGCTGGGTATATGGCAACGGCACAGAACTGAGCTGGTGGGCCCTGCTGTTTTTCTAGACACTGGTCTTGCATGAGTCTTTGCATAGGGGAGTTCAGCCTAGAGTTTGAATTCCCCTGCATCCTACTAACCTGGTTAGGGTTGCTGACATCAGGACAACTGTCACAGGCATCCCCCACGCCATCACCATCCTTGTCCCGCTGGTCACGATTGGCAACTTTTGGGCAGTTGTCCAGAATATTTTTTATTCCTGTGAGAAAGGAATGCTTCCCTGAGTCAGGCGAATGTCACACACAGGTCTGGAACACAGCCTATAGGTGCTATACATGGGCATGTGGTGAGTGACATCCGCCTGGGCTGTCCTCAGAGAGCCACTGCCTTTTCCAGTAGTTATTTGGAGGTAACATCAAAGGATGGATTCTAGAAGACTTAAAAATGAACAATTGATCTGAGGCATTTATCTACTGAGTTATAATTTGTTTAAGATATCAAGGGCTGTCAATGCAATTTGTCATGAGGGCTAGGTGGGCTGACCCTGGAGAGGGAGGACCCTGTAGGGGTGTGAGCTAGACCTAGGACCCAAGGGTCTGGGCAGTGGGGTGCTGGAGCTAGGCCCATCGTGCCTCTCTTTCCAGCTTCCTGTTCAATCATGTCCTCTCATACTGGTATCGTGGAATCACTGGTGGGGGGAGTGGTATTTACATTATGGAAACTGACAAATGCTGCAACTTAGGGCTTTTTCGGTTTGTTTTGTTGAGCTGGTTTGTTTACCGGCACACCACTGGATCTGGGTCATTAGTTGGGCTTGTGGGGAGGTGTGGATATTCTGGAGTGGTGTGTGTGTGTGTGTCGGGGGGAGGGTGTATGTCTAAAAGAAAATTTTCAAGGGCCTGTGATATGTTTTTCAGAAACTAGCAGATCCAGCCTATACTTTGACAATAGTCGTGTGTATGTTATGGAAGCTATACAGGAAAAATTGTCCTTCCTCAAGACAAGACTGTGCTCCAGAGAGTGCCATTCACACAGACTACAATCCACCCTCCTTCGATGGACCCTGGAGCTGGGCAATGCAGCCGCCCTGCCTCCACGGCATCTCCAGGACAGGCAGGGGATGTCCACATCTCCCACGAAATGCCTGATTCTCTGCAGGAGGAACCTGACCCAGGGGCTGTAGCCTGTGACCCTACTCGGGGTCCACTTGTTCAATTCTCCACTTCCAGGACTCTCGTGCATGAAAAGGATGGTGGGGGTGGGGAAAGGTATAATCTGGAAGACAGATGCCCTGCAAAGACATAGCCCTGACAAGCCACTGCTTGAAGTAAGTCCTGTAAATTTGCTAGCAATGACGTAGAGTTCCAGAAACACCCAGAGTTATTAAGTAGGGGAGTGGGCTGTGGAGTCTCCTTCTACAGACACAAGTGGACCTTGGGTCCCCCAGACGCAGGCTGCGTGGAACCACCCAGAGCAGGAAGGCCCTCTTAGTAATTCTATTCTTGGCCTTAGCAGGGAACAAGGGAAAAAGGACAGAGGAGTCCCTAATATAAGACAAAGTGAGACAAACTCACCATCCCCATCCATGTCATCGTCACAGGCGTCTCCTTTCCCATCCCCATCAGTGTCTCTCTGGTCATTATTTAGGACATCCCGGCAATTATCGCAGGCGTCCCCGAAGATGTCTTTGTCACTGTTCCTTTGATCCACATTGTGAGTCAGGATACAGTTATCCTAAAGGATCAGAAGACTGAACACTGACTCAGACTTTTACAGCATCCCTACCGTGGTAGATGCTGGCCAACCTCCACCCACCATGGTCATAAGTTGTCAGAACTCAGGAGGCCCAAGTTCATCAATTTTATATTTTAAACATTTGAGAATCTTAGAATAAAAAGTTGCAGTGCTAAGGGAACGCAGGCCTGGAAACTAACATTTGGGATGATTAATATAAATAGTTGACTTCATAGGCTTTCTTCCACCATCCCTGGCATGTGGCAATTCATAGGCCTAGCAAAGCAGGTACCTGCTCATTCAGGATCCCGTCTCCGTCAGCATCCTCATCACAAGCATCGCCAATGCCATCTCTGTCTGCATCTTCTTGGCCAGAATTTGGCACATACTTGCAGTTGTCCTAAGGGGGAACACAGCTCAGAGAGACATTTACGTCTATCTTTTTTTTTTTTTCCCCCAGCTTTATTGAGGTATAATTGATGAAATTGTAAGATATTTAAAGTGTACGATGTGATACGATATATGTATATATTGTGAAAGGATTCTGCATATTGAGTGAATTAATAGGTCCATCACCTCACATATTTACCACCCTTTACTTTTTTTGCTGAGAACATTTACATTCTACTTTCTTAGTAAATTTCGATTATACGATACAGTGTTATCCACTATAGTCATCATGTTATTCATTAGCTCCTCAGATCTCATTCAACTTACAAATGAAAGTTTGTACTCTTTTACCAAGTTTTCCCCATTTCCCCCTATCTACATCTGTCTTAAGTCAAAAACTATATTTGCTCTCAAGACAACTGTGGCTGCCTGGCTTCATTGCTAATGGCTGTTTTGCTACATTTGAGATGCGGCTACTCTAAAAATGCAAATTTAAATGGAACCTGCAGAACCTCTCCCCCATGTAGATGTGGCTTTGGAAAGCCACAGAGAGAGTGTGAGAGTGTGAGAGTGTGAGAGTGTGAGAGTGTGAGAGTGTGAGAGTGTGAGAGTGTGAGTGAGTGAGTGAGTGTGTGTTCTCCAGCTTGCCTTCCTTACCTTCTTGCAGTTCCTGGCAGAGCACGGCAGTTCTTCATCAGGGTAACTGTCAATGTCCACATCCTTTCCGCAGATGTAGCCATCACCAGCCCATCCGACTCCGCACTGTGAGGGGAGAGCCCATTAGTGGCTTGGGAAGCTGAGCCTGGTGGGAGGCTGGTGGCTTACATGGGCCTCTGCTCTTGTGCGTGCATCCCCGCAGGGAGGGCCAGGAGCCAGATGGCATTGTTGGGTATGATTTTAAAACTGTTTTTTGAATAGTCTAAGGGTTGAAAATTCAAAAGGTACAAAGGGAGATATAGTGAGAACTCCTTCCCACTCCTGTTCCCTTAGCTTAGGCGATCGAGGAATCAGCTCTCATGCACAGTTTCAGAGATGGGCTATGCACAGACAAGCAGATACACATCATTTTTCTTTTTGTCCTTTAACACAATGGGTAGCATTCACATATACACTGTTCTGCACCTGGATTTTTTAAAAAATAGTATCTTGGAGCTCTTTCCATATCACTCTGTGGAGATTTATGTCCTTTTTTTTTTCATGGCCACAGATTTATCACACATAAGATGATATGCATGTGCCTCAGTTAATTCAGCCAGTCCTTTGCAGGTGGGTGTCAGGTTTTAAAAATCTTTTTAGATTGCAAACAATGCTACAACAAATAATCCTAGTACATGTGTCATTCTGCACATGCACTGGCTTCTCAGTGTGGAGTCCCTAGTTCGAAGGGTGTTTGTAATTTGGAGTTGTCGTCAGTGTTCTCCCCGTGATTCTCTTACTTTCTTTTCCCAGTAGAAATGAATGCATGAACGCAAGAATGGGTAGAGCGACTTCCGTGGTACTTTCCTTATCATTCTTGAACCACAGTCATATCTCCGAATCTAACAGTCTTCTAGATCAATTTCTACCAAAGGAAGAACCCTCTAAAACAGCGGTCTCCAAACTTTTTAGCACCAGGGACAGGTGCTCCCATAAGAATCCAATGCCTAATGATCTGAGGTGGAGCTGAGGCGGTGATGCTAGTGCTGGGGAGCAGTTGAAAATACAGATGAAGCTTCACTCGCTCGCTTGCCTTCCACTCACCTCCTGTCTGTGGCCCAGGGGTTGGGGACCCCTGCTCTAAGGTGCTTTACCTGTATTCATACCCTTTTAACAGGGGAAGGGTCCCACAGGTGTAGTTCTGGGTCTGTATGTTTGCTGCTTCTCTGGAGAAGTCTACCCAAGTACTGGACCAGCATCAGCCACTGAAAGCAAGCCTCACTGTCAGCAGAATAGTCATTAAAATACCAGTTATTCTATACCAGACTCTCTAGCCGTTTTCTCCAATTGTTTCAATGATGCTGCAAGGTCACTGTTATCCCGTCTCACAAGAGAATCAACTAGGCTCAGAGTCTCAGGCTGGGACTTGAACTCAAGCTTGTCCAGTCTGATGTCTTTTGCTATTTATAGGTGGTTAACGTGCACTCTGAGCTCTTCCTTGGATATTCCAGATCTTAGGTGGCCTAGTTAAAGGGCGTCTGACAAACCAGAAAGAAAGAGATAGGTATGAGATGGAGCCTAGGAACCCAGCCAAGGAGCAGGATGGGCACCTGCAGGAGAGGCGGGCAGAAGGAACACTGGAGAAGGGACCTGGAAAACGACAGGCAACTAAAAGGACAGAGAGAGGGAAAGGGTGTGGGGAACAGAGGGCGAAGAGAAAAAGGAAACTTTACATAGGAAAATGTTAAATTTAATGTTAAATTTCCTGGCCTCACTAATCAAAATAAGGCGATTTAAGACCAGTGACTTTCTAAGTGGCAGCCGGCCTGTTCTCAATCATCTGTACTCTCCTTCTGCAACCAGAGATCCTGAAGGCAGGATTCCAAACACCCCTCCTTCCGCTCAGCGGCTTCAAAAGGACCTTCAAAAGGCTTGGAAAGCTCAGCTTTGGGGTATGGTCCTTGACTCATTTTAATGAAGAAAAAAATTTCCTCTAGGAACAAATACATTTTTAATGAGCCATTTTCTGGCTGATTAAATTATTTCAGTAGTCACACCAAGTGTATTAATCCTTTACCATCTGTCATTGCGCCTTATTACAAATTCAAAAACATATTAAGAGCCCTTGGACTGCACATGTACTGGTTTCCACCATCCCTGGGAAGTCGTTAATTTGTTCGCAGAAAATGAGGATTTAAATATATACATTTGCCTCTCAATGGTAATAAACATGCCCGATCAACAGGAATTAGAGAAACTACTGTTTTTTTCCCTCTCTCATCCACCCTATTCCTGCGTTGTATTGCCTGAGAGAGCTGATGCCATTACATTTATTTAATTTCTGATTTTTATCATTTTTTTCCTATATGAAAAGTGATATGCTCATTGCAGAAAAAAATCACAAGCTTAAAGAAATCTAAGTTTGAGGTATAGAGAAGAGGGAAGAGTCTCTTAGAATCCATCCTGCCACTCGGACATGCTTGCCATGAACCTGTGACTCTCAGACTCTGAGGGCTGCCTGCAAGGGCCTGGCTCGCTGGGAAGGAAGGAGGAGGTAAGCAGCTGGAAATGGCTGACTTATCTATCAGTGCCTAGAATCGCCATGGACTCTGGAACCTGAGATTTGGGAGTGGATGGCAGAAACAAGCCTTTCTCCTCACCAAGGGCCCACGACACCCCCGTCTGGCATGAGGCTTACATCAGGCCATGACTGCTGTGTTCTCTTTCCAGCCTCCTCCTCCCCAGATCAGCTCCAGGGCTGAGAAATGCACAGGAAGAGTGACCATCCACTGGGCTATTCCCGAATCTGGGTGAAAGTGGATACAGAGAATGGTGCCATCCACCCCCTCCTACTCACCTCTGGAAGACAGGAGGTTTCTCTCTGAGGGTTTACAGCAACCCACCACTTTTCCACTGTGACCCACCCCCTGGGGTATTAGGCTAGATTTTGAAACTGGACAGTTAGAAATGACAGCAGTATGCTAACAAATTACACAAACGAGTAGCTAATGCTGCTCACTTCTCAGGCCTTCCACAGAGGATGCTCGGGAGCTGAGGCTCTACCACTAAGCTGCCCAAGGGAACAGTGTTGACCCATGGCCAATAAGGAGAGAAGAGGCAGCTGACAGTTAGATGACCTTCTGACTGCTGCCCACATACCCAGCTGACTCTCTTACTATTACATACTGTGTTTATCCTGATCAAAATGTTTTAATTTTTGGTTACTTTTACCCTGAAGTAAGTAGAAACCAGAGAGAGATGCTGTTTAAAATGGAAGAGGAAAAATGATAAAGCAAGTAACAACTTACCACGCACGTCACATCCCCCTGCCTCTCTTCTATGCACTGTGCGTTCACACTGCAAGGATTCAGTTCTGGATTTCTGCAGTTTCTTTCAGTTTTGCATCCTCTTGTCTGATCACCAGTGTACCCGGGTTTACAAGGCCCACAGCGATAAGATCCCTGCAAGGAGCAAAGACAAGACAGGAGTCAAGGACTCAGGACTGTGAGCAAAGCTACTGCGACTGTATTTACTTTTATACGTACTCGATGATGCTAGGATTAAGTGAGACCCATGCCTGCCTCTGCTTAGGAGTATGTCTTATAAGATCTTGTGAATACTGGGGAAGACACCACAAGATTGGAAGTTGCAACAGGCCATGTAGGCATGAATGGAAGACCTGAAGGCAGAAGGTTAGATGGTGAACCATTCTTTTCACTTGCCAGCTCCACTGAGGAGAGCAAAATGGGAAAGAGCTGAAAGTTCCCATCAAGTCCTTACTCTGGGGACAAGGGAGATGGTTTGATTAAAATGCAAGTTAGAATTTTTTAAAACGATTCCTTTGGCTTTTTCATAATTGAGTGACAAAAGAACAGGCTTCAGAGAACTGTGAGTGGCCTTGCATTGAGAACTCTTCATGAGGTAGGCCGCTATGGAAGAAACCTGCCAAATGAGCGGTCGGCCCCATTGCAATGGCACTTCCAGGGCCAGGCATGGCTTTTTTTTTTTTTTTTAAACCATCTATACTGAGATAAAATTATGAAAGATATTATGAAAGAGACCCACATAAGATACACAACTCAATGATTTTGGTCACTAATAACCCTGAATCGCCAAATTCAAAGGCTGCTTTTTGATCTTTCTTGATCTGTCAGCCTCATTGGACTACTCCATCTGGCCAGTTCTCTCCTTTTTGTAGCTTCTGTTCTCTTTTCTTTGCCTATTTCTTTATTTTTTAGGTTTTCTGGAGTTCTGCTTTCTAGAATCTCACTGTGTACTTTTCTTCTCCCTGGATGGCTTTAGTTATTACCTTTATGTCAATGTCTCCCTATTCTCTTTGTGTAGACCGGCTGTGTCCTGGTAAAAAGCTAAGAAGGAATAAATCCCCGTGTATTCCTAGGCAGTACAGCATGTGGATAAGAACACAGGCTCTTCTGCAGCCAGACTTGGAGTCTTATGACATGTGTGGCCTCAGCCTAATTATGTAACCTTTCTGTGCCTCAGTTTCTTCAACTGTAAAATGGGGATGATAAATGTGCCTATTGACAGGGTTTTGAGGGTTAAAATAAGGGACCTGATACTTATTAAAGTGCTTTTACATACAAGGAAACTAGGAACCTAGAGATTAAATAACTTTCCCAGTGTCATATAGTATGTTAGAAGCAGTTATACAAGGAATCAGCAGTTCTTTTGTTGACATTCTTCACCTATGGTCTTGGAAACAGTTGACAGAAACCTTCAGAAAATAAAACCCATATCTGAATATTTAAATTTTAGATCCCTTATGTACAAAGCATTTTCATTGAACACAAATGACTTTTGAAAAGTTTATGGAAATAATGAATGTCGTTTGGGGATTGTGTCATCGCCAATAAAATTCATATTCTGGAATATTGAACTAGTAATATAAACTAAGAAGCTCTTCATACTTTTAAAATACAACAATATTTTAGTCAATAAATATTTATCTAAAAGGCCAACATTGCAACACTGATAGAAGATTAAAAAAATAAGTTTGGCAGTTATAAAATTATTTTTATATAAAAAATTACTTATAAAGTTACTCATATTAAAAACTGTTTTTCAGCACAAACTTTTATTCTCATTTGTCAATCAAATAAATTATGCCCATGTGTTCTGTGTGTGTTTTGGGGTTATGATTTATAAACGTACACTTGGTTTAATGACATCTGCTTTGATAACATCAGCCATAAAAAATACTCACCAAGGTGTTAACGCAGATAGAATTGAGAACACAGGCTCCATTTCGACACTCATCAATATCAGTGCAGATCTAGTGCAGAAAGGTTTAAAGAGATAGTGTAAGTAGAAATGCAAATAAATTTGGCTTTGTTTTGACATTGTCATATGAAGACACGGAATTTCAGGTGGAATGGTAATCAGGGCATCATGTTAGCCATTTCCCTGTGCTTGTACCAGTTTGTGCTTAATTTCAAGTGATAGTTTCTTACTTGCTATTTAAAGACAATGGGTAGGATTCATCTGTTCCACAACCTTTTTTAGTCAAGAAGGTTCTTCTTTAATCTGCTTTGGACTCAATGTATTACTTCTATCTGAGAATTCCTATCTTTCTGTAATTCTGGAAAATTCTCAGCTTCCCTCGTCTCCTATTCTTTCTACTCTTTCTTTGGAACTACAATTAAACATATATTAGACTTTCTCCTTAATCTCTTCTTTTGACTCTTAACCTCTCATTCATATTTTCCCTCTATTTTTCTGTTCTGCATTCTGGATGATTTCCTTTCCAATATATAAATTCCGTTAGCTGTCTTGCCCATCTATTGACTTTCTAATGTCAATGATTATATTTTTCATTGAATAAATTTTACTTGGTTATTTTTCAAACTTGCCTCCCCCAATTGCTCTATTCTTTAATTATGGTATCTACTCCTTCCCTTTTCTCTTTGTTTTTGACCTTATTTTATATGTTTCCTTTTGGGGATTGTGTCATAAAAATTGCCATTTTTGTTTATAAGCATGTCCTTAGTGCCCCTGCCTTTGCCTCTGGCCCTGAGTTTAGAATCTCTTCCCAAAATGATATGGTTTTGACGTTAGTCAGGGCCCTGGAGATTTTATTGCCCTGGAGCTGGTTCTTAGGTTAATTTTTGGCTTGTGTTTCTGCATTATATGTGTAACACAGATTTTGAGCCCACAACTGTATGTGATATAAGCTTGGAGCTTTGATTTGTTTAGGCAATTTTCATTTTTTGTTAACCCTATCTCAAATAGACATTAAGCTTTTTTATTGATTTTGGGGGCTAGTAAAGTTTTCTCATCTCCTTGCAATGGGTAAAGTAGCTCTTTGAGGCTCCTGGCATTATGCAAGGGAGTTAGATCTTTCTAAAGGTCCAAGACTACCCAACTTAGGTGCACCCCACCCTTAGGACCTAGCTCCCACCTCCCATGAGCTGCGGTGGCATCAGCTTCCACCCGAAGCTCTGGTTCTGAGTTCCTTCTTTGTTTCCAGAACCTACACATTTCATTTTATTTCTTTTGATATAGATGATGTATTAAAATCTGTTAAATTTTATCAAGGTGACTCCCTTCTGCTTCAGTTCAGTCTGCCATATTCCCGGAAATCCACTGGGAAGTGCTCCTTAAAAGCTTACATAAAGCACCTTCTATTTTATTTTGTCTGTTTTCCTTGATTTAGTCTTAGAGATTTTGTTTTTAGAGGAGAGGGAAAAAACATTTTGGGTCATCATCATTCTAATGGCTTTTTGTCATTCCTATCTGTCTAGCTTGCCTTCTTTTTCTAGTTTAAAAAATGATGCCCTCTAGAATCCTTTGATAGGCAGCTAGAAAATAATGAACTCTGCCCTTGTTTAAAACTAATAATTTCCCTAAGGTAGTAAAATATATTTATAGACTAACCATTTTTAAGGGCTGAAAACATCAAAAAGAATTTCACAGTCAGTCAGTTAAATAATGACCAGGATATAGTAGAACGTTTGGAAATAAATGGAGACTGTCACAAAGTGCTCAAGAGCTTTATGGCAATTTATAGCTTATATAAGAAGAAGGGGGGTTTCCTCTGGGGATCATTTCTACTCTTGAAATCCTCTCATCTCTAAAACAGCTTCTGATCAGCACAATGACTATAAAAACGACCTAATTTTTCAAACTTTTGTTTCTTTGATTCTCAAGTTATTCTTCAGGACAAAATGTTCAACGGCTACCAACAAAATAAGCCTGAAATCATGCCACATATGCAATATTACCTCATTCACTGTTTTTCTAGTGATAGTCTATTGTCCCAATTTAATAGCTTCTTCCGTACTAAACTTTACCAACATATATACTCAGAAATGATGATGAAAAATTTCCTGATTTGCTCACTGGCTCCATAACATTCCACATAATATTAGCTGCTCAAGGAGGGAAAGGGTTATAATGATGAGGTTGGAACCAACCAAAGTTTTTCTTTTGGTAATTAAGGTAACGAATGAATAGAAAGACCATAACTTCAACCCACCTGCTTGTTTGACTTGGCAAAACTGACCCCAACACCCTGCACTATGGGCCCCGTGAAACCCACTGGGCAGGCATCACATCTGAAGCCAGGAGCCAAGTTCACGCAGCGCACGCCCGGGTAGCAGGGGTGGTATTTGCACTGGAGAAAAAAAAAATTTAGTCTTTAGTCATGTGGAGTAAACACTCTCGAACTTCCAATTTATCTGCACATGCTTGTTTATTCATTTACCTGTTCATTTTTTGGTGGTCAACAATGCTAAAAGGAAATAAAGGCTTCCAATTTCATAGTTACCGTAGGAAACCCCGGCCCACACAATCTGGGGTTGCTTTGCTATATTACAGAATAATGACACAGCCACCTGAAAAGGGTCCTAAATGTTCATCATTCTATCTCCCAGTATAAATTCTTTGATAGTCTAATTTAGAATGTAGAAATTTCTATAAAAGGATGGTGCTCCTGGACCACTTGTCTGCTGGCTGTTGAGTCCTGCTGGCATTTTTGAACCAACTAAAGAAAAAACCTTGAGAAGACAAAGCAAGGCCAGTAAGAGGTGATCCATCAGGGTCTGTGCCTGCCTTTGCACCTATCAAGTCCATGGCAGTTCCAAGGCTCTTGGAGTCTAGCAGATTGGTTCTGATTTTTTTTTTTTTTTACCACTACGATTAACATAAAAAACACGACCACTTCCTGCCCTTTCAAAAGGACAGGATAAAATGCACAGATAAAAACCAGATGCAGTTCTGTGAAATGTTTCTGCAATTGAGGGATTACTAGAGGCATCTTAATTGCTTACTACCTGGGGAGATAATCAGTGGAGTGCTATCACAAACCTGCAGGAGCTGCATGCTTGCCTGCGTGTGTGTGTATGTGTGTGTGTGTCTGTCTGTCTTTGCATGTACTTTGCCTCCTCCATTTCTCCTTCTGGCCTTCCTCTGGCCGGGAGGGAAGGGAAAGTCACATTCTGATGGCAGCCTCGCTACCTACTGTGGACAGTACTTTGGGACTGGACAAGTGACTGGCTAGTGATGGTCTTGAAACAGTCTACTTCAGGGGCTTTGGTGGCCAGCCAACCAGTCTCTATTGGCCATATGTGTCTTTCTGGAGCCATCCCTGGGCACTTTTGGTTACAAATTATGGGACCTTCTCAACAGATCTTGTTGGTTTGAGATTCCCTTCTGCTCTATTTTAGGAAGCCCGAAGAAATCAGTCGCAACTTCTGGAATATATCTGTACACAGATCTAACCCCTCCCACATTTATGAAAGTGTGGATAATCAAAATTATAACAGACTGCTTAAGATAAATAATCAATGTTAGAGTATAAAGCCGAAATCTCAGCATTGTAGCAACATGGACGAGCAGAAGAGCTGAAAACACAGTGGCAATATCATGAATATGGCTACAACTGTGTGTCATGCCTCCTTCCTCCTGCTGCTCATGGTGTTTCATGGTCTCTAAGGGCTCATGAGGAAGTAGTTTTTAAGTAGCCTAAAGGACAACCCAGGTCATTTCTCGGTCATCAGCACGGCTTTTTTCCCCATAAGCTAGAAGGTGTGCACGATACCTAGGGAGCCTCTACCCTGTCCGGCTGAACTTTTACCTCATCAACATCAGAACAGGTGATCCCATTTCCTGTGTAGCCCTCAGGGCAGGGCCCGCACTGAAAGCCATCTCTGGTGTTGGTACATCGGACTCCACGGAAACACGGGTTGGAGTCACACTGGCGCACTGGGGGTGCCGGGGGTGCCGGGGGTGCCGGGCGTGTCAGAGGCACCAGTGTGTTTGGGGTTGGAGACTGAAAACTGAGAGGACCTAGAGGAAAAACAATACCTCATAGACTTTTTCGCCACCAGGAAGACATACCTGATACAAAATGAAATTTATTTTTTCAATGAACTTCTCTTCCCTCTATCTCTGTGCCAACCCACCAGAAACTGCAGCCACCATTGCCTTACCCCAGGCCCTTCTTCAGTCTGCTCGTCCACCTCAGAATGAGTCAGTTACTAGAAAAGCACTTACCACAAGCCTGGCATTCAGCTACCGTGTTTCGCAAAAACGTTGTTTCCTTAACCTTTAGAAATAGGAAAAGAAAAAAAAAAGATTGAAAAGGAGTACCTGATACATAATCCAGGAATAAAAGAACCCATGTGCAGCAAGCTATGAAACACTACTTAAAGCAGATCTAAAGTAACCCTTGATGGTTCCCGCTCTGCTTGGAGCCATGATATGTTTATCACATGCTTGTCCCTCATTTCCGGAGTCTTTCTAGCAGAGTCCCAGGGTGGTGGGCTGCTTTGGGCCACCTGAGGTCTGGCAGCAGGTCCGCCCCGCTGACTTCACAGGCCTGCCACTCCACTAGCTCGCAGTCTCTGATAAGACTGGGGCTTTTCTGATGGTATGTCCTGGTTGTTACCTGCTGTCTCAGAAGATCTTTCACCTCTCCCAGTAGCTGGTTTAGTTGTGTCATTTGCCCCAAGAATTGCCGATTAAAGTCTCCTGCAGCAACAGCAAAAGATAAGGAGCATTCATCCAGTGACAGCCATTTCTATGGTAACTCAAAAACAAATGATTTCCCAGAGAATAATTACGACAAAAACCTAGGGTATAGGAATCTAACTTGGTATAATTCATTTAATTCACCTAAAAAGTGATAATGATAATGATGCCACTGGCTAGTTCAAATTCATATGACTTATAAAAATAGAAAAGAGTAATGAAAATATTCCTTGCCCTAGACTTTGGCACAACAGACTGATTTCTGTTGACACATTTTATAAGACCACTCTGCTGACAGCCCACCTTTCCATGATGGGACCCAGCCCATCAGGGGCCTGAGGATTTGTCTGTATTGATCAAAGTTTGCAAACTGCCCAGAGCCCACACCTGTGCTTGTGGTGGCCAGTGGCTCACTCTGCTGCAGGAAGCAGTCTTGCAGGCTGGCCACCTGTAACAGCGAACCTCTCATCACCAGCTTCAGCTCTTCCAAGAAGTCCTGGAAGAAATCAGATTCATACCACACAGTGCTGATGCCATTCAAAAGCTATGTGCTTGCATATTCACACAGCTTTCGTAACAGAGTTGCCTTGTATACTTAGACTCTGACATCTTACATAATTTTGTGGGTTTGCATTTTTCCTAAAGCTTGCCAGCCCTATCCTTTTTACTGAAGCAAATATAGAAGCAGCCACTAGCTGAGGAAAATGCTGGCATCGAACTTGGCCTGAGAGTTCATGAAGATGGCTCTGAGAAGAAGAAATACTTTCACTTCATAGTAAAAAAGTTATTTTGTGGCAGGAATCTCTTAAGAATTGTAGGGAATTTGGTTATGTAGTTTAGACTGTAATAAATATACATCTCAATTTTAAACTATTGTTTTTAGGAGGTCTAGGTTTTAGCAAAGTCTCTGATTTTCTTGGCTTATGAGAATGATAAACAGTATATTTTATGATTATTAGGCAGTTGACATATTTTCACTTTACTTGTTGATATCATTGTTAGTCACAAAGTCAATTTCCTCACCCCTTTATTTTGTGACTTTTACTCATACCTATTATGATAGAGAAAAAATTTGTTATCTGCCAATGCAAAGTCATTATCCTTATTTTAGAAATAAATATGCTAAGAATTTTCAGAGGAATTCTACTTTTTAATTTAGCTAAGTTAAGATGCATGCAACATGTGCTATGTAACAGATAGTGTGTTGGACAGTGAACTATAAGCTTTTGGGAGGCAAGACCATGACTGTTTTGCCCACCGCATTGTCCTTAATGCCTAGAATGTGCCTATTTATTGACGAATTAAGTGAATGAGTAGGTGACTATAAAGACAAAGAGTACTGTAGCACCTGCTGATAGTCTAAGGAGCAAGGACTTTTGAGAAAATTCCAATCAGCATAGTTTCTGATGACCTGGTAGTGGCTGACTTCTGGCGTTTAGAAATTGACTTATTTGGTGGTGCACACTAATTTCTGGTTAGTGATACAATTTCTGCTGTCATTCTGATTGTTTTGACTACTCTGGGGATTTGGAAATAAACTTTAGCATATCTCTCTACTAATTTATCTTTTTTCTCTCTATATAAATTTACACTAAATATATATATACGTATATGTCTATCTCTGCATAAACAAAATAAAAAATCTTGAATTTTAGTTTTCTCGGAATTTCCACCTAAAAATGCTTCCTATTTTCCTAGCACCAAATTCTAGTATTAGGTTTATAGGCTTTTTCATATTATCTAAAACTTTTCAGCATTCCTAGTTATAATGGAAATTATTGCTTACAGCCTGCCTCTTTGTACAAAGTGCTTGGAGCAGCTTATAACTAAAGCATATATGATAAAAATGGAAAATGAGGATTGAGAACTGAAAGACTACAATATTATAGGCCATAACAGACGAACATAGTTACTGATTTTGGTACTGACTTCCACATCAGATAAAATCAGAACTATGACTAGTTACAGATATAATTAAAGGAAAAGACAAAGAATATGGTTCTTTACAGGAAATACAGCATTTGCTAACATATGATTCTAAAAGAAATATATGTGGCAATTTCTATAGCAGATGTAATGATATAATGAAAAATACACTATCAATGCAGCATAAAACAGAAGAAAGAGGAGCTGAGATATTTAAGGGCACATGGAACTAAGTTAGCAATAAGGTTTTTTTGTTAGGGTTGTTCTGATAAGACTTAGTGAAAAATGTTATTCCAATTACTTGGCAGTTTCCAATCATTTATTTTAATTTTCATTAAAAATAATGAATTATAACTAGAAAAATAGATCATCTTATCATTCTAAGATAGTTAATTTTTTTTTTTTTTGCCATTTCTTTTCAATTTTATAATTGTATCCCAAAGTCTCCATTGATCATCTAAAGCAGAAGCTCTCAATTTTGGCTTCACTTCAGAATCAGTATTTTAAAAAATACTGATGCCTAGGAACGATTACCTCAGTTTGTCTTGAGGATGGACCCTCTATCCAATTTTATTTTTAATTTTAAGTTCAGCAGGTGGTTCCACTATGCAGCCAGAATCAAACCCACTCACGACCTCAGCATACTCCTCTAAGTTCCCTGAGCCTCGGCAGCCCATCTTTCCACTTTGGAGAATGGATTGTGGGTTTCTACCTGTGCCCTCCTCTGGAAAGTCCTCAATTCAATGGACTCAGGACTTTGGGAGAGGCCAGAAAAAGCTCTAGGGAGATTGTGAACAGAATCCACTTGGGTGCAGTCCACATAGAGCTCTACAGAGCCAGACCCTCGCTGTAAATTGCTCAGTCTCAGGAGGACCCTGTGCCGCTTGCCGTCAGCCAGATGCAGGTTGTTGAAAACCACCAAATGGATCTTCCCATCATTCTTCAAGTAACGGAGGATGGCTGGAAACAAGCATAGACAAATAATGAGATAAGGGAGACAGGGTGGTTCTATGCTGAACAGCCTGTAGGTCACGAGGTTGGGTCACTGGAAAGAATGCAAGCAAGTTGGAATCATCAATATTCATCATCTCATGTGCCAGGCATTGTTCTCAGCACTGGAAACCCACTCCGTTGCTGAGAATGTATATGTTCATGGAGAGACAGACAATAAGTAGCAAATCTGAAAATGAATGATATAATTTCAGATAATGATAAGTACAATGAGCAAACAGAACCTATGAAAAGTCAACTAAAATTCAAGCAAGCTCTTGAGGGCATGAATTCATTAATTCAACAAACCTTTACTGAGCACTAGCATGGGGCTGGGTGCTGCCCTCAGTTGCTTTAAACACTTAATTTCTACTCATTGCATCCCTGCAAAACTGGAATACCTATGGATGCACAAAGTGAAGCTTAGATAAATGAAGGAACATCCTCAAGGACGTAGTAAGTGGCAGGACTAGAATCTGAAACTGAGTGTGGTTTATCTCATGACTAAAAGAATGCTAGGCATGGATAGGCCTTTGTAAGCATATGGTGAATTGAATGTAATCTGTCATATTGCCCCTCAGCAACCCATCCTCAAATTGAACAATGCTCAGTTAGAAAATCAAAGGTATCCATAGTTGCAAAAGAAAGACTAGGAAAGAGAGCCACTATCTTATTTATTTATTTTAATACAGGTAGCTATCCATTCACATATCCTAAGCTCACTAAATCAAAATTCATGAAAATTTTAAAACTCTGGTTTTCTGCCTTGCTTTTTACTGTATTATTGTTCTGAATGTATTGAGCCCTGAGCTAAATCTGCTCCTGGATGCTGAACCTTTGTGAGTGAACCTCATTGAGTGAAGTTGGCTATAAAGACTAAAGCGATTTGCTTCCAAGGGCTTAGTGAGTCTACAAAGAATATGTCCAGTTCTATCCACAGGTATCACTGCCAAACCCAAGTTCATCACCAGAAACAATCCTAGGAACAAGGTTGAAGGCTGAGTGCAATTGTTGCTGGATAACTGATGAAGCAAACACATAATTGCAGCTCCAAAGATCTGAGTTAGCTACGCTGGGGTGGGGTAGTCTTAAATTGGTAGCACTTTTCTGGAGAGCAATTTAGTGATGTGCATCAAAACTTTAAACATGTACAGATATTATGGCCCAGCAATGCCACTTCTAGGAAGTGAACTCATAAAAAAAAAAAAAAGAAAAAAGAAAAAAGAAAATCCAAAACGTGTGATAAGAACATTCATTTCAGAAATATTATAACAAATATTTGGTATAACATGTGCATCTAAAAAGAGATGGAGGGCTAGCTACTTAAATCATGCTATAATCATAAAATGGAATACTATGTAATTGTTGTATATTAAAAACACAAAAAGAGAGTGATGTCAGCATCATGTGAAAACCTCTTGGTGTCTTCCCTTAAAGTTATACCGAGTTGGATACAGAGGATTCAGCAAAGGATTCTCTGAACATATGAATGTGTCTGAGAGACCCAAACATTGAAATGTCTGAAAGTGGGTGTATTAGAGCAAGCTAGGGAGGCAGGATGAGGAAAGTCAGAGACAAGAGCTGCAGATGCAGTCTAGTACCTGCTGTGGCTCCAGTAGCAATGGAGAATCAGGTTGCCAACCCCACTCAGCAGAACAGAGTCTGGTACACACTGAGGTTGAGCCCAGGAACAGGGGTGGAGAAGTGGTACAAATGCTGGTGGCTGCAGTTGAGCAGCCGCCATCACCAGAGGGAAAAAAAACAAAGCTGCAGACACATGCATCTGTGCCCACCTCACCCTCCCGTAGCCTATCCAACTCCAGCAGACCCAGCAGCAGAGGAGTCAGTTTGTAAGGGGCAGAAGCAGCATTCCAGACAGAGTGGCCTGTACTCATTGCAGCAAAACTCAGTGGAAAAAACAAAGCTGCAGATGCTTGAACCTGCCTCTCACTGACTGCCCCTCTTCCATCTACCACAGTGGAACTCAACAGAGGCAGCTGGGATATCTCAGATAGTGAAGTATGGCTATCTGCAGGTGGCTTCTGGTTTCAGGTAAGCAGTGCAGGGAACTCACAGGCTTAGAACCCCAATGCCTGATACACTCCACAATGGGAATGGTGCCCTAAGACTGAGGCAACTCTGTCAGAGAGGGGATGCCCACCTCCTTGGGGAATATGGGACATTTTTCACAGCCAAGAAACACATCCCCACAGAGATCCTGGAAGTCCCAGTAGTGCAGTTAAGAGGAAACAAAAATTGCACTTCAGCACCACCTCCTGGAAAACAGAAGAAAGAGTGCTACTTATCAACCCACTAAACAGTTAAAGGTGAGTACCAAAAAAAAAAAAAAAAAAAGATTTCAATCCCTCAAATGCCTAGGTAGAGGAATAAGCCATTAAGTACCATGAACAACCATTCTCAAGACAGATAAAAGAAAATTCTAATCTATAAAGCAGTGGTTCCCAACCTTTTTGACACCAGGGATTGGTGCTCCTGTGAGAATCTAATGCCTGATGATCTGAGGTGGAGCTGAGGTGGTGATGCTAGTGCTGGGGAGCCGCTGCAAATATAGATGAAGCTTCGTTTGCTCACCCACCACTCACCTCCTGCTGTGTGGCCTGGTTCCTCACAGGCCATGGGCCGGTACTGGTCTGCGGCCCAGGGGTTGGGGACCCCTGTTATAGAGGAAACTCCATTAGATTATCATTAAATTTTTCTGCAGAAACCCTACAAGCTAGAAGAGAGTAGAATCAAATATTTAAAGTATTGAAAGAGAGAAATCACCAGCCAAGAACAATATATCCAGCAAAGTTATCCTTTAGATATGAAGGATACATAAAGGCTTTCCAGACCAACAAAAGCTGAAGAAATTTACCACCACAAGACCTGCATTACAAGAAATGTTGAAAGGACCCATTCTACCTGAAACAAAAAGACAAAAGGATATAAAAGTGTAAGCTGATGGACAGACAGACAGAAGCAGGAAATTGTAACTCTTATTCAGAATAGGGTATTAAACACTTAAACATAAAAGTTAAAGAGAATAAAAGCATTAAAAAAACTACAGCTTCTGCAATTTGGAAATGAACACATAGCATATAAAGGGATAGTTTGTGACAACAAAAACAAAAAAGGTTGGGGAGAATGACTGAATTTGCACAAGTTAATGGAGATAAGATAAAATCAGAAGAAAAAGGACTATTATACATATGAACTTTTTTTTTTTTTTTTGCACAATCCTAATGCTAACCACAAAACAAAAATCTAGAACTAAGACGGGTAACATAAAAAGAGGAAATGGAGAAAAAGAATGCCACCAAACTAAAATAGCAAACAGAAACACAAAGGAAAAAACAATGAAGATGCACAGCAATCAGAAAACAAAAGATAAAATGGCTATAGGAAGTTCCTGTATATAAATAATCATCCTAAATGTAAATAGACTGAGCCCACCAGTTAAAAGACACATAGTAGTGAGAAGGATTAGAATACTGTATGTTGCCTTCAGGAGACACATCTCAACTACAAAGACAAACAGACTCAAAGTGAAGGGGCAGAAAATGATACTCTAAGCAAATGGCATCCAGAGAAAAGCAGGTGTAGCCGTACTTACATCAGACAAAATAGATTTCAAGATAAAAAAAGTAATGAGAGACAAAGATGAACATTTTATAATGATAAGGGGGATAATATATCAAGGAGACACAATACTGCTCAATATATATGCATCTACCTTGAGACCACCAAAATATATAAATCAATTACTTATAGAACTAAAGGGGGAAACTGACAAAAACACAATTATAGTAGGGGATCTAAATACTCCATCGAGAGCAATGAACAGATCTTCCAAATAGAAAAGTAATAAGGAAATATTGGCCTTAAATGAAACATGAGGTCAAATGGACATAATAAGTATATACAGAGCTTTTTATCCCAAAACAACAGATTATACATTCTAGTGCACATGGAACATTCTCAAGGATAGGCCATATATCAAGGCAAAAAACTAGTCTCAATAATTTAAGAAGAGTGAAATCATACCAAGCATATTCTCTGACTACATTGGTATGGAACTGGAAATTAACTTCAAAAAGAAGATGGAGATTAAACAACATGCTACTGAACAACTACTAGATCAAAGAAGAAACAAAAGAAGAGGTCAAAAGACACATAGAGACAAATGAGAATGGCAATATGATATATTAAAATTTTGGGGATGCAGCCAAAGTTGTACTAAGAAGGAAGTTTATAGTCGTACATCAAGAAACAAACAAACAAAAAACCCCTCAAATAAACAATCTAACATTTCACTTTAAAGGACTAGATAAAGAATAACAAATGAAGCCAAAAGTCAGTAGAAGGAAATAAAAATTAGAGCAGAATTAAACAAAATAGAAAACAAGACAATAGACAGCAATTAATACAAAGAGTTGGTTCTTTGAAATGATAAATAAAATTGACAAACCTCTCACTGAGGGAAAAAGACAAAAGACTCAAATAAAATCAGCAATGAAAGAGAAGTTACGATCTACAGCCATACCACCCTGAACATGCCTGATCTCATCTGAAAGAGAAGTTACAAAGGACACCACAGAAATATAAGGATTATGCAAGAATATTATGAGGCTACGTGCCACAAAATGATACCCTAGAAGACATGGACAAATTCTTAGAAATATATAATCCTCCTAGACTGAACCATGAAAATTCGAAAAACCTAAACACAGGAACAGTAATAAAATTGAAAAAGTTATCAAAAACCTTCCATAAATCAAAAGTCCAGGACCAGATAACCTCACTAGCAAATTCTATCAAACATTCAAAGATCTAATACCTATTCTTCTCAAACTCTTCCAAAAAAATTGAAAGGGAATATTGCCTAACTCATTTTGAGGCCAACATTACCCTGACAGAAAAATCAGGCAAGGACAACACAATAAAAGAAAATTATAGGCCAATATCTGATGAACATAAATGCAAAAATCCTAAACAAAATACTAGCAAATCAAATACAACAATAAATTTAAAAGATTATACATCACAATTGAGTGGAGTTCATTCCAGGGATGCAAGGATGGTTCGATGTATACAAATCAATTTATGTGATACATATTAATAAAATAAAAGATAAAAATCATTACGCTATCGCTAGATGCAGCAAAAACATTTGAGAAGATACGCCATCCACTTAAGATTAAAGAACTTAATAAAATGGGTATAAAAGTACCTCAACATAATTAAGGCCATAAAAACAGACTGTCAGCTAACATCATACTCAATGGTGAAAAACTGAAAGCTTTTCCTCTTAAGATCAGGAACTCTCACCACTGTTATTCAAAATAGTACTGGAAGTCCTAGCCAGAGCAATCAGGCAGGAGGAAGACATTAAAGGCATCTAAATCAAGAATGAAGAAGTAAAATTGTCACTTTTTGCAGATGATTCTATGCATAGAAAATCTTAAAGACTTCACCAAAAGACTATTAGAGACGTGAACAAATATAGTAAAGTTTTAAGAAATAAAATCAATGTATAAAAATCCACTGCATTCCCATATACTAACAATGAACTATCAGAAAAAGAAATGGAAAAAAACCCCATTTTGCAACTGTAACAAAGAGGATAAAACACCGAGGAATAAACTTAACAAAGGAAGTGAAGGACCTATACACCAACAACTACAAGACACTGTTGAAAGAAAGTGAAGACGACACAAAGAAATGGAAAGATATTCTGTGTTCATGGACTGGAAAAATCAATAAAGTTAAAATGGCCATATTACCTAAAGCAATATACAAATTTACTGCATGCACTCCCTATCGAAATTCCCATATTTTTCAAATAAATAGAACAAAAAATGATCAAATTTGTAATGAACCACAAAAGACCCTGAATGAGCAAAGCAATCCTGAGAAACAGAACAAAGCTGCAGGTATCGCACTCCTTGACTTCAAATTATACTACAAAGCTACAATAATTGAAACAGCATGGTGTTGGCAGTAAAACGGACACAGAGAACAATGGAACAGAAATGAGAGCCAGGAAATAAACCCACATGTATATGAGAAACTAATTTTCAACAAAGAAGCCAATAACATACAATGGAGAAAGGAAAGCCTCTTGAATAAATAGTGCTGGGAAAATTGAACAGAGAGGTTTTTGTGAATGTGACCCCAAAGGCAAGGGAAATAAAAACAAAAATAAATGAATGAGACTACATCAAACTAAAAAGTTTCTGTATAGCAAAAGAAACCATTAACAAAACAAAAAGGTAATGAAGTGAATGGGAGAAGATATTTGCAAACAATACCTCCAATAAGGAATTAATATCCAAAATATATAAAGAACTCATACAACTCAACAACAACAACAATAACAAATTAAAAAACGGGCAGTGGACTTGGACACTTTTTCCAAGAAGATATATAAATGGGTAACAGATATATGAAAAGATGCTCAAATTCACTAGCTATAAGGGAAATGCAAATCAAAACTACAATGAGACACCATTGATAAAATGACTGTTATCAATAAGACAAGAAATAATGAGTGTTGGAGAGGATGTGGAGAAAAGGGAACCCTTGTACACTGCTTGTGGGAATGTAAACAGGTATAGCCGCTATGGAAAACAGTATGGAGGTTCCCCAAAAAATTAAGAATAGAGCTACCATATGACTCAGCAATCTCTCTTCTGGGTATCTATCTACTCCTCAAATTTGGAAATATTTATTTGTAAAGTCATATGTACCTTGTGTTCATTGTAGCATTACTCACAGTAGCCAAGACACTGAAACAATCTAAGCATTCTCCAATGGATGACTGGATAAAGAAGTTGTGGTACATACAATGGAATGCTACTTGGCTATAAAAAAGGATGAACTATTGCCATTTGTGACAACATAGATAAATCTTGAGGGTATCATGCTAAATGAAATAAGTCATATAAAACCCACATGATTTTATACATTTGTGATATAAAACAGAAACAAATGAACAAACCAAACAAACTCATAGAGTTACCAGAGGGGGAGTTGGGTGGGAAGAGTATGAAGAGGGTAAAGGGGATCAAATATATGATGAGGAGACTAGGCTTTGGGTGGTGAGCACTCATGCAATATACAGGTGGTGTAGTACAGAACTCTATGTTTGAAA
>NW_011888792.1:1242343-1251582 GCF_000151845.1 Pteropus vampyrus | reverse complement strand
CTATATAACATTATTAACCAAAGTTTCTCCAATAAATTAAGTTAAAAAACACAGAAAGACGTTACCAGTATTTTGTTGAGTGAACAAAGGTTATGAGTCAGTATAGTTACATTTAGAAAATGTGTATGTATATATATGTATATACATATATATAAAAATTAGAAGGAGATATGTCAACATTTATATAGTCATTGCTGTGGGCTTGGATGATTTTTTTTCTTGCTCATCTTCATTATCTAAGTTTTCTATGAGAAACATGCATTACTTGTACAATACAAAAAAATAAAGAAGAAATGAATTGCACATGTATACCCAGAATGTGCTGCTGTCAATCTGTATGATTTGCAACAAGTAATTCAGACCATCTTTCCTCAGGTACCTTTTCTTCAGAGTATAAATGCCAACCTGGTGCTGCCCCACACAGTACCCATCCAGAAATACCTGTTTATGTTGCAGTATTGCAAAGCAAATAATCACTACTGTGAAACTTAAAGGCATTCTCCACATAAGACTTTCTAGGTTGATGTTCCCACCCCTTCTAAACTGACTTGAATTGCTTTTTCATTTGACCGTGGCTGGAGAGGACCTGGTGGCCTCAGGTTCTGTGATGTATGGAGACGCCAGGAGGAGTCAGATAGGCGATCTCTTCCACTTATGTAGTCACCACCACTTGCTTACAAGAGAAAAGAACTGAGGCAGGTACAATACCCAAAAGAGGGAGAAATTGAACCCAAATGTGCACTAATTTAATTTTTAAACTTCTATTGCTTTACTTTTTTGAACAGTTTTACAAATACCTAAAGTTTTTACAGGCCAATAAAAATACCACTTGGACCACCAAACTTCAATTAGATCATACACACATATACTCAATATCTCCTTATTCTCGTTACAGCCACAACCTCTATTCCTCACATAAACAGTTTAAGAGGATGCTTATTGTGGCTTAAAATGAATACTACTGGTTTTGTTCCCAAACTGAGATTTCTGTGTAGTTCAAAGGAAACATATTTTCGTGGGCATCTTGCCTGCTTTTAACAGGTCTTCCAGAGCATGTGGGCCAAGATTTAGTTTCATAACTGAATGGCTAAGTTCAAATTTATAAATGGTACATAGTGGAGTACTTTACACATAACAGGTACACATTAAATGTTGTGAATATGAACTTATAATGAATAATTAAATGATTGCACTTTAAGCTTTTCACACACAAAATATAAAGTTTAGAGTAGCAATTCAACATTTGTTGCAGGTAGCGAACCCCACCATTATGTTCACGCTGCCATTTTAAGGGTTCTGTCTTGCTTTGTGTTGCAATGAACACTGAAATGAGAAATTCCTTATGCTCCTAGATCTTGTGACAATAGCAAGAAAAAAAAGAAAATGAATTGTGGAAAGTGCCATCTTCACAATGTCTGTTAGCAGAAATATTAAGTGCTTTGACAGTTACCGTTTTTCAAACTTGATCTAATAATTCTTGTTTCTCTTTTGGCTTCCATTTTTCATTTTTTTTTATTGGAAATTCCTTACTTCAGTGCTTCTATACTTATTTTATCTTCAGAGCAGAAAGACTACCCTAGAGGGCAGAGAGGCTCCCGCTCAGAAAACTCGACATTTTCACATCGTCATACGGAGTCCAGAAATAGCCGAAAGCTGTGTTCCCGGAGCCTGCAGCCCGCTGGGTGACCTTCTCCAGGGGCAGCACCATCAGAGCAGGGAGGACATGGCTCTTTCCTCTGTCCGTCCCCCCCTTCCCAGTGCTCACCTCGACTCATCCTAGCCCAGCAGATACATGTAGCAGAGGGAACAAAATAGAGGGCAAGATACTACAGGGCGAGTAAGACGATGGTTTCCCCTCCGGAGGAGTGAAAAGCTAGCAACCAAAAGTTAGAAAGAATGGTCTTCTCCTGGGTCCACCACAGCTCTGCCTGTCACCACCCCCAGAGCAACGCTCAGGAAAACAGTCACTGGGCACAACTTCGTTTCTTCAGCTGCGGCACATTCCGTTTTCTTGTTCCTTTTTCATTCACCACCAGCTTAAAGAAGTTTGCCTGGTGATTTCAGCCTCTTTTTCTCACAGGGCTGGCACAAAGAATCCTGCAAATCTAATTAGAACTGAAGGCTGTAGATCTTCAAATGGGCATTTCTGTCTCTACTCTGTTCCATCTCTGGGTTTCTTGTCAGATTCTGATTCACCTTCCTACGTAAGGCCTCTTTCTGCAGTTTTCTGGACAGCTGGGGCTCCTTATAGGGCTGTTCTGACCAAGATATTACCTTCTCAAAGTAACACTCCAGCAAGCAGATGAAAGCCTTCAATAATTCCCTAGTGGTTCCTAAATAATGTGTAAATTCCTTATCCCAGGGCTAATCCGAACCTTCCCACCACCTTCGTGACCCTCCACGCTGGTGATGCTCAGCCAACCTAAACAACCTGTTCTCTATTTTCACCCCTCTCTAGCTTTCTCCAGCCTCTTTCATCATTTTCTTTCTGTGTGGAATGTTCTCTTCTCCATAGCTCTCCTTCTTGTTCCTTCATTGCTATATATCTGAAGCCAAGATCCAGCTCAAATGTACCTAGAGTCTTCCTTCTTCCCCATGGGTGGAAGTTATGTCTCATTCATATTTCCATAACACTTTCTCGGGACTTTTCTAGGACTCAGATTCCAGTCATGGCTCAGACACTTAATAGCTCTATGACCCTGCACTTGTTAAATTTACTAAGTGTCCATTTTTTAAGCTTCTAAATAGAGTAAATAAAAGCTGCCCTTCACAATTCATTTCGTTTTCAGTGCTGGTCAAATAAGAAAATGCAAAACTATAAACTGCTCTACAAATGCAGGTATTAATATATCTATTTGAGTTTATTTCTTATCTTCTCTACTAGAACATAAACTCTTGGGACCAGGAATCTATTTCTTACTAATTTTCCCATACTCCATAGCATCTGAGAGCACTAAATACAACTATCTATTGAATAAAAAATAAAGTATCATGCATCCACTCTGATTTTTTAAGCCACGATCTTTTAAAAAATATGTGTGTGTGTGGGGGGGCAGTTTCTATTGGTTTATTTGTATAAATCCTTTCCTTCTAAACTTAGCACTTTTGTGTACTTGACAGTCTGGGGCCTGATGTTATGGTTATAATTCATGCCTGGGTACCAGCCTACCACAGGAACCATGCAGCCCAGCCTGATGAAATACCATCTCAGTGACTGGCAGGAGATGAAAAAGCATACCCAAGCGATGAAGATTTGAAATATTGCTATCTTGGGAAAGAATTTCCAAAAGGTACTTTTTTGAAAAATAGACTTAGTAGTCAAAAATATTCTGATGCGTTGAATATCACAGCAATAAAGAAGAGTGCCCACTTTAAAGAACTGGAAATGATAATATTTTGTTTGCTTGGGCAAAGGAGTTTGGAGTGACCTGGCCTCCAGGCAGCAATCTTGTGAAGGTAGACTGGGGCTTTCTGCTTTGCTTGGCAAATGGCTTTCCTCTTTGGCACTTTTAAATATATGATGAAAACCATTGGTGTCAACCTTTCCTCTTCTTTTAAAATAACTGTACATTTTAAAAAAACCTTCTTGCTGTTAACATCTCTTGTGATGGATATTCTTGTTTGCCTTTGCTTATTTATCTTTATGCCCTATACACTAGGTCTTTGTAACTTCAGTGCTTTGGTAATATATAAAAAGTAAATCATGAAATTGTTTTTTCTGAAAGTACTCTGGGTGACTCCAGGTGTGATAAAGTTTACAGAGTATACATACACACTGCAAAGAAACTGTCTATTGAAAGCAAGTACAGAAATTATATTAAAAATCTGCAGAGGGCTTTATATTTTGAGAAATTATGAGACTCATCACTGTATACAACTATCTGGTAGATGACAAAGAGGTGAGTATGCAAAGAATCTCAAGGTCACGTTATAGAAGTTGCAAAGCAGTTTCTTAAGTGCCCATGGAATGTCTCCAGCCTTAGAAGAGCCATAGAATATTAGCATCATAAGTCATCCAGCTTAATATCTCGCTTCACAAATTCCTTCAATACAAATGCAGCCTCTACCAGCACATTTCCAGTAACAAGGAACTCATTACTTTGTGGAGAAAACCATTTCACTTTTGGATTGCTCTCCAAGATTTTCCTAATACAGAGCCAGTATTTGTTTCCTCTGACTTCCACCAGTGGGTCCTAATTTTACTCTTTGGAGCTGGAGACAGATGTAGCTTTATCCTCAATCCTAATGACAGTCTTCATGTATTTTAAGGCAACTTTTCTCTCTCATGTCTTCTGTCTGGCTCTTTTATTGCTCCAATTCCTTTAACTTTTTGACTTAAGGTGTAGTAAAAAATGGGGACCAGAAAGGTGCTGTTTTGGTGACCCTCAAGGTAATCTCTGGACAGTGTCCCTGTGAAATGTGTCCAGGACTAGACACAACATTCTAGATGTGGCCTGGACAATTCAGAGTAGAGTGGGACTATTAGTTCCTTTACTGTGGCCATGCATATGTATTAACAAAGCCTATAATTTAAGGAGCTTTTTAAAAACCATTGCATCACTGTATCTGCCCATTGAGCAAACATTTTTTAGCAACTCTTATGTCAGGAACCAGTCAACACTGACTGGTTCTTAATGTTGTTGACTAGAACTCTTAGGTCTCCCACACCTTGTTCTTCTGCACTTTTCTAAATGATGGATTTACATTTATTCTTGTTTAATTTCATCTGACTGATGGTGACATATTATGTCAGCCTGGTAGGGCCCTATAAATCTTGATGATGGCATCCAATATGTTTCACTGTTCTTTCCAGCTTTGTGCCAGGTGCCAAACGTGGCAAAACATTGTCTATGTCTTCACCTAAGTCACTGATAAGTTGAACAGTTCAATGTCCAAGACAGAGCCTTGTCAAAAAAACACTAGCTACTTTGCTATAGGACAACTTGCCAACTCCTAACAGTACAGTATTATTGTTTGAGGCACCTCATTTTTTACCCTTCATTATTAGGTTCAGAATTCTAACTTTTTAAACTCTTACATCTCTCTCAAGTTGTAGCTCTCTTTAGCCCACAGGCTTCAGAACCACTACTCTGAACTATGTGACATTTTCTACCCTTAGGCCCAGGGTCTTGACTGGACTCTCCAATGATTACTGCAAGTTCTTGGGGGTTTCCCTTCATTTCCCCAGCATGAGGCTGTTCTTCTGCGGTGATCAAATTAAGACTAAAGAAGCAGTTCTTCTCATTCGCTTTTTCTGAAAGGTGAAGCTTCCATCAGGGCAAGGCAGGACAAGCTCACCAAATCATCTTTGGGAGATAGTTGCCTAAATAGTAGAGATATCTATCTACCTCTACACTTCCACTTCCATCTCTCTCTTTCCCCTCCATCTCTCCATCCCTTCCTCCTTCTCTCTCCCTCCCTTATATAAGAACCTGACATTTTTATTGAGTTTCAGTTTAAAAAATGTTATTATACTTTATATAATTACTTCTTGCAATCAACCTGTGAGGTGGCTATTATCTCGTCCCCACTTTAGAGCTAGTAATCGAAGCTCAGAATGATTCAGAGGTGCAATCACAGTGACACAGTTGTAAAGATTTTTAACTGTGACTCAAATAGGATACTAACTGGAAAGTTGCCTCTATGCCAGATATGACAAAAGCATCAAGCATACCTTCTGTCCAGCCAGATTGTTTCTGTAGAATGCTTGTTTCTAACAAGATTATGCCACATTATACCACCTGTATTACTTACTAATAATCTGATAGATAATTTCTATCAGAAATACTACCTATATTTCTTTTATAGTCTCATCTGAATGGTCAACATTCACTCATTCAAAAATGAATCTGGGTCAGACCTACTATATGCCATTGCATGCTTCCAGAATTTCCACAATAGTGCATGTCTTCTTTAACAAATGAAGCTACTCTTCTCAGCCTCCATTTATTCTATTCAATCTGTTCTTGAGCCACTTCTATGTACAAGGCCCTGTGTTAGGTGCTGCAATGACACAAAGGTGAGTTAAGGAATGCTCATTCCTTGCCTTGAGGGAGCTTACAACCTCTTGGAGAGAAGACCTAGAAGTAATTCAAATACTAAGACTAACCAAGAATAGTGCCTCCCATAGAGGTAACAGAGAAATATAAGATGTCAGAAGGAGTTTGAGATGGGTCCTGAATGAGTGGGATTTTGGTATCTGGAGATGGTGCAGGACATGTACCAGAGGATGCAGAGGGCAAGAGCAAAAGGATGGAGATGGAAAGACAGCATTGCTGGGTCCACGGAATGGTAGCTAGTCCATCTAGGTGAAGTAAAGTCTACGTGGAGGGTTGGAAGGAGGGATAAATTGGAAAGGCTGGTTGGGTAAAGGCCTGAATGCATAGCTGGGGCGTTTATATCTTATTCGGTTTGGACTGGGAAGCCACGAAAGGTCTCTGGGGTGAGGCATAATTTGGTCCAAGTTATGCTTTGTAAACAGTGGTGAGGCCATCATGGGTAGGACGGCTTGGAGAGTGCGAGAGTAGAAGCAGAGAGCTCAGTGGCAAACTTATTCTTTGTGGTTTTCATGGGATACACTTTAGTTTGCTGTAGGAGCTCACCTAGGGCCCACACAACCAAATCCTGCTCTTTGATACTGTGTAGTCACTCCCTCCCAAATCATGGCCTCTAATGGAGGGAAAGGTCAGTCCAATTTCCTATCAGGTGTTTTAAGTCAGTAGAGATACATCTTAATTTCTTCCAACTGTTTCAGGTTTCCCAAGCAAATCAAGAGAACAGGAAATCAGCTGAGCCTTGCCAGTTGAATAATGACTGGGGCTCACCTTCCGGGAAGATGATTCTCCCCACATCTTCCACAACTTATGTCAGGCCTGCCTGGCCACTACTGAACACCTCAGTGGGCAGTCACAACCATGCCATGTCTTTTCCTTGGACCTGATGGACCCAGCGACTTTTTCTTGTTGTGGTCAGAATGGGCTGCTGCTCTCTCCTAGAAACTTCAGATTCACAGTTGATGGTAAATCCCTCTACTTTTTCTTATTGCTCCAGTGAAACTTCTCTATTCTCTCTATTCAAAATGTTCAATTCTCCAAATTCTAATAGTAGTATAAATTCCTCTTTGCTTTGCTCTCTGAAAATTTTCATTTCTGGATTCTTTTCAGACTCTTAAAAATTTTTTTTTTCTAAGAGCTTTTTACCTTTAGTAAGTTTGAGGGTGCAGAGGTGTTCATCATCCCTTGCATCTTTTCTAACATGGCGATCAGCTGGGATTTACAGCTGAATCACATAACTGGTGATTCTTCAGAGGAAACACACTAACGACCCCCTTACCTATCCACCTATCTGCCTGTATGTGTAGTATTGCCCCCGCTTATTAGAGTAAACAGAAAGACTCAGTTCAGGGGAAGTTGCTTTCTTGTGTTTCCAGATAACATAGACTTTCCACAATGGGTTCACACATACTGAAATAGAGCTAGAAGCAGAGTTTTTCACTCTACAGAGGGCCTTTTAGCCACTAAGCTGAGTGAGCTAAAATAAAAATCTACTATGCATCTAAAATAGCCAGTTTAGTGAGAAGGTACTGATATTTTGATGAAGAAGGGTGGTTTTTACAGATCACAAACTGAGTAGCTGGGTCATTAGATGACATTCAACAGAAGTGAGGCAAAATGGGGCTGTCTAGTTCAAAGCAGAGAGATGGGCGAAATTACCTCCCACCAGAGTTGAAGATGGGGCAAGGGAAGCAGGAATGGGTAAACTATGAATCATGCAGAACTATGAACCAAGTTCCCAGACTGCCTTCATTATGTGAAACCTCGCCACAGTCCCTGAGAGGCTATGAGGCATATAGACAGAGAAAGTGGATTTGTGAGTGGGGTGGGAGGAGGGAAGGAGAATGCTGGAACTGGACATAAAAAAAAAAAGGTTAAAAGCCCAATCCTTCTTGCTTTCAATTCTACAATCACATGAAAGATAAGAATTAGGAATGTCGTTCAGCTCCTCATACCCGCTGACTTGTGTCCAATTGCAATTAGAGTCTAAGAGTCTGGAGCACTGTAAATATCTATGTACTTTGTAAAGTGAATTGAAATAAATATAAAATCTAGCTAGAAAGACTAGTCTTTTTCTTTTATTAAAAGCATGAGGCAGCATGAACGCATATCTGTCACATTCCTCGATAAGCAGGAACAGGTGTTGTCCCCAGGGCACAGGGGGAGAGGAAGATGAAAAAAATAGTGACGTTTTTCTTTGGGAAGCATTTTTTTAGTACTTGTAGTAACTCATTTTGACATTTGATAGCAGAGGGACCAGACAGGTGACAGATGTGTGTAAACTGGCATGAAATAGGTAAAAAAAAAAAAAAAAAAAAAAGCTGTTCATTCAATTCTACTGGCTGAGCTGTGGTCTCCCCATCAAGTCCAGGAAGGTGCTAGTGGAGCTAGGAATTAGGTCTGCTAAGCCACATGCTTCCAAAGTAACGTAAAATGGTGTGGGTGGTTATGTGTTGAATGTTTGTGTCCTCTTCAAATTCATACGTGGAAGCTGTACCCCACAATGTGATTGTGTTAGGGAGTGGGGCTTTGGGAGGTAATTAGGTTTAAATTAGGTCATGAGGGTGGAATCTCTATGACGGCAGAAGAAGACAAAAAGCTCTCTCTCCCCACGGGCATGCATTGAGGAAAGGCCAGTGAAAAGGACAGTGAAAAGGTGGCTTCTACAAACCAGGACCCAGGTTCTCACCTGGAACCGAGTCTGCTGGCACTCTGATCTTGGACTCCAGAACTGAGAGAAATAAATGTTGTTTAAGACACCCAGTTTGTGATCTTTGTTATATCAGCCTGAGCTGACCAAGACAGTGACCTAATTGTCCAGGGTCCTCTCCCTTTCAGAACTGGATCCAGAATAATTTGAGGGACAATGTCAAAGAATATTCTGGCCACAAGCCAGTCTTCATTCTTCCTCTTAATATCAACTTACTCTCCCTACACAGGTAAATGTACAATTAGAAGAATTTGGTATTTGAAAACAAATGAATAGTAGTTGAGAATAAAATTGTACAAAGTAACCAACTTAAGAAAAGTAGACCCCAGATCCTGGAACAGAAAAAGATTTTTGAGAAAATGATTTCTGCAAACCTGCTTACCTTTGTTTAAGCGTCCCATCACAGTAAATTCAAAATATTTGCTGTTGTCAGTTGAAGAGTAAAGGCCAAAGATGGTGGCTGAATTTTTAGTCTG
>NW_011888792.1:1212523-1242293 GCF_000151845.1 Pteropus vampyrus | reverse complement strand
TTCTACAAACCAGGACCCAGGTTCTCACCTGGAACCGAGTCTGCTGGCACTCTGATCTTGGACTCCAGAACTGAGAGAAATAAATGTTGTTTAAGACACCCAGTTTGTGATCTTTGTTATATCAGCCTGAGCTGACCAAGACAGTGACCTAATTGTCCAGGGTCCTCTCCCTTTCAGAACTGGATCCAGAATAATTTGAGGGACAATGTCAAAGAATATTCTGGCCACAAGCCAGTCTTCATTCTTCCTCTTAATATCAACTTACTCTCCCTACGCAGGTAAATGTACAATTAGAAGAATTTGGTATTTGAAAACAAATGAATAGTAGTTGAGAATAAAATTGTACAAAGTAACCAACTTAAGAAAAGTAGACCCCAGATCCTGGAACAGAAAAAGATTTTTGAGAAAATGATTTCTGCAAACCTGCTTACCTTTGTTTAAGCGTCCCATCACAGTAAATTCAAAATATTTGCTGTTGTCAGTTGAAGAGTAAAGGCCAAAGATGGTGGCTGAATTTTTAGTCTGCAGCTTGAAGGTGGAGATCACATAGAGCTCTGTCAGTGTGGGGTCTGTCAGGATTGGCTGCAGAGCGCCTGGGTTCAGCCTCTGGCTAGCGGATGGGAGGAGGTCAAAGACTGGAGAGAATGGAGAGAAAAAGATAATCAGTGAAAGATTTAACTTTGGGGCAAAGTTAAATTGGCCCCCTTCAAAAAAGGGGGCCAATTTAAAAGTAAGCTGTGAAATAATGCAAACTAATGTATAATCATTTTTCCACATTGTCAAACTCCCCAGTTCTTTCTTACCACTCTTATGGTGGCTGGACATTTGAACCTGAAGAAATAGATATAGTACAATATTTATCACTAGATTATAGCCCCCAAGAGAAAGCTAAGTTTGCAAACCTAAAATTGCATTTGGTTGAAGAAGTGGCTCTGAAGATGCCCTCTGGGAAAACAGCGAAGGCTCAAAATACAAAAGGAATGGGTGAGAGCATCCAAGTCAATGTTTTTATGTCCCCAAGTTGTGAATTTCTGGGGTCTTTGCATATCCTGGACCAGAGCCAATTGTATTTTCCTGATCAGTGATAAATGGCACAGGAATGCAGCAGAAAGCATGGATGTGGTGGGAGATGAAGGGTCAAAATGATTTGGTCCTTTTGAGACCTCAGTATTTCCTTTGAGCATTTACAGTTCTCCAATATTTGTATTAAAAAAAAAAACAAAACCAAAAAACCCAATGCAGAAACAATGTGGTCTCTATTTCTTTACTGTAACCTGACAGAGTTGGTGTACAAAAACTAGAATCTACATTTGTATAAATTGCTTACGATCAAGCCTGCAGCACTTTCTCTCCAGCTCTGTAATATTTAAGAAAGCTATGAGAGAGTACATCTAGAGTTGTAGATGAGTACATCTAGAGATGTAGAGAGTTCATCTAGAGTACATCTAGAGTTAAAAGGCAATAGCCAAGTTTGGGTCATACTCACTAGAAGTTACTTAGTGTTACAGAAATATTGTTTGAACAGTTATACAACCTGCAGAAACTTTAGCCTCTAGAGCTATCTCCTGGATACAATAATCTGGTTACTAGAAGTATAGTATTCATAATTTATCAAGTGCTCTTAAAAATCAATAAGCATCCTTATAGAAAAATGAGCAAAGAACATGAAACAGAAATTTATAGAAAAAGTTACAATGGCAAATAAGTATACATATAAATATTCATATGCTTAAGTAATGAAAGAATTGCTAACTTAAATAAGGTATTTTCACAATCATATTGAAAAACAGTATAATAATACCTAACTCTTGGTGACGGTTCATGGAAACGGAAACTCATCTATTGGTGGGTAAGATTTAAACTAGTATAAACATTTTGAAGACAGTTTAAATAACAGTATCAAAGGCCCTAAGACAAGCGTGCTTTTGATTTAGCAATTCTATTTACAGGAATGTCTCCTAAGGAAATAATGAATAGCATGGTAAATTATTTAGGTAGAAAGAGACTCGCCACCAGTGGTAATTCTAAAATTTCTTTTTAGTTAGGAATTATGTCAAAATCTAATTGAAAGAGGTGGGAAACCTGAAGCTCTGCTGGCAGAGCACTTTGTTATGAAAACAGAATGTCCTTAGCAGAGAAAGAAGGGTTTGACAGAGATTAAGAGGATTTTAGCCACCCTAAGCCTTTCTGTGGCACTGCAATTGTTCAACAAATTATGATTTATACCGTCAAAACACTGGAAACAACTTATATTAGATTCCTGGATAAATGCATTTTGGTCCTTCCAAAAAGTGGAATACTACTTGTTAAAAAGGGTAATGTGGCTGAATACAGATATGGAAAGATGTTCATGATACAGTAAGTGGACAAAAAAATCATAAAACTATGTAACGGGATACCACTTGAAATATATATTTGCATAGAAAAATATTTGAAAGCCAACATAACAAAATGCTAACCTGAACAGTAGCTACCTCTGGCTTGGATAATTATAAATTTTTAAAATTTCTTTTGCTTATCCAATTCCTTTTATTTATTTTTTTAACAATAAACAGGTATTGCTTTTGTAATATAAAATAAAAATAATAAAACAGGCAAAAACCTAGTTACTCAAGAATGCCTACTCTTTTTAAAAGACAATCTGTCTTCATATTGAATCTGTATTGTTTCTTTCACGTGTACCAAGGAGCTTGTAAAATAACGAATTTACTATTAGGAGTGTTGGAAAACAATATCTCTTATGTTCCTAGTAGCACCCCACATTCCCCAAACATGAAGACTGCTTGCTGCTTACTGTACTTCAAAAGAGTAATAGAATTTTTAAAGTTCCAGAGAATTGGAAATTCCATTAGCGAGGGCAAAAGGAAATAAGGCAATATATTTAAAAGTTCCATTCAGGACAAAGCATCTTTAGAAAAAAAAAAAAATGTGTCTTTAAGGTATGGGAACTGCTTTCAAAACTAAACTTAAGAATTCCTGATTCTTGCTTTGACTAAGATCACTTCCATAATTTAGCTGAAGCTAAATTTACCATGCTTCCATCTACATGGCTCTTCTAATCCACTGGCTTCTCTCCCAAGAGGCAGAGTTGGGATTAGTTAGTAATGAGTTTGGGGAATGTTTTGAAAAGGAAATGAGCCACTACAATTTTCTATTAATGTTATTACATTTTAGTAATAGCGCCAGGACTTAAGCACAACCTTCTAGTATTAGAGGTGAAATTACCAGCAAGGCTAGCTCAGAGAAGAAAGGAGATAGCAAATTATCTAATTGAGCTGATAATTGCAGGAGTAATTCACTCAATAACAGTATCTATCGGAAACTTGACTTAATCAGATGGTCTATAGCAACTATATTAACCAGATAATTTAGGTAGTATGGCCTGATTTCAAGTCTCTATGAAACAGGTAGCTTTAAGGAGAAGCAAAATCCATACCAGTAGCATACTAGGACATTGTGTGTTCAAATGTCACAAATTCATATAACACAAAATACTACACCTATAAATTTAAACTTGCCAAATAATGTCTGCAATTAGAAAACTTTTGAATTATATTAAAAAGCTTCCTTTCTGACACAAGTGGCAACAAAAGTAAATAGGTGGGACTACATCAAACTAAAAAGCTTCTGCACAGCAAAGGAAACCATCAAAAATATGAAAAGGCAACCTATTAAATGGGAGAAAATATTTGCAAATCATATATCTGACATATATATCCAGAAGTATATAAAAAACTCATACAACTCAATAGCAAAAAAAAAAAAAAGAAAAAAGAAAAAAAGAAAAAAAAAAACCCAAACAATCCAATTTAAAAATGGGCAGAAAACCTGGATATTTTTTCCAAAGAAGACTTACAGATGGCTAATGGATTCATGTGAAGATGCTCACCATCATTAATCAAGTGCAAATCAAAACCACAATGAGCTATCACTTCACACCCTTAGAATAGCTCATTAAAAAGATAAGAAACACCAAGAGTTGGTAAGGATGTGGAGAAAAGGGAACTGTTATGCACTGCTGGTGGAAATGTAAATTGGTACAGCCACTATGGAAAAAGTATGGAGGTTCTTCAAAAAATTAAAAATGGAACTACCATATGATCCAGCAATTCCACATCTAGGTATTTATCAAAAAACAAACACAAAAACACTAACTTGAAAAGATATATGTACCCCCATGTTCATTGCAGCATTATTTACATTAGCCAAGATATGGAAACACCTGAAGTGTCCATAGATGGATGGATAAATATGATATACACACAATGGAATACTGAGTCATTAAAAGGATGAAATCTTCCCATTTGTGACAACATGAATGGAACTTGATGGCATTATGCTAAGTGAAATAAGTCGGAGAAAGACAAATACTGATGATCTCAGTTATATGTGGAATCTAAAAAAATTTAAAACTAAGCTTACAGATACAGAGAACAGGATGGTGGTTGCCAGACGTGGAGGTTGGGAGGATGGGTGAAATTGGTGAAGGAGGTCAAAAGATAAACTTTCAGTTATAAAATAAGACATGGGGATGTGATGTACAGCATGACTATAGTGAATAATACTGTATTACATGTTTGAAAGTTGCTAAGAGTATATCTAAAAGTTTTCATCACAAGAAAAAACATTTTTGTAACTATGTATGCTCGTGGATGTTAGACTTATTGTGGTGATCATTTTGCAATAAATACAATTATGGAATCATGTACACCTGAAACTGATATAATGTAACGTCAATACTTCAATGAAAAAAAGCTTCCTTTACCTTTCTAGAAGCAAAGTCACAATGAATAAATATTACAGACTACAACATTTCAAATATATCAGCCCAAATTAAAAGCAGTACAGTATCCCCTGAAACCACAGTTCTGGTTGCCTGGTCTGGAATAAAAATGACTTATTTGGTGAAATACAAAGTTTAAATAGGTGATTACTGCAATGGGAGGGGAAGGGACTTGAGATCACCCTCACAGACATTCTTCATTCTGGCTTTATGAGGAATAACTTTTACTTCAAGTTGTGTGTCTCTTCCAGCTTATTTCCTTAGTAATAAATCAACCTTCGCACCAATTTCAAACAGATGAAGGTCATCACTGGATAACCACTTAGAGCCCTAAGATCTTTTCTCACTTAAATAATTTCTTCCTTTTGGTCTTTACAAAAAATTCTGTTTAAGCTTAAGTGCTTCCTGCCTCACGGTTATTTTCGTCCCAGAATCACAAAGGGGTTTGAGGCTTATCCAGGTGTCTTTTCAATCACTGTATTTGTCGAATTTTTACCTCTTCGTAGAGAAGAAAGACAGATTTCTCAGCCCTTCCTGTTTTATTTATCTCAGGGATCAAGAGATCAATCCAACTCGCAGAGGAGGCTTTGGGGTTCGAGCAAAGTCAGAGCAGTAAAAGGCGAGTGGCAGGGCGAATAGGGTAAAGCTGCGCCTTTCTTGGGGATGTCAGTCTCAGCCTATGAAGGCAAACGGCGCTCCCACCGCGTCGTTTTAGGGGGCAAGAAGAATTTAGGGGGCAAGGGGAGGGGCGGACAGAGCCGAAACGGACAGAACCCAGGTTTCACCCTACTTCAGACCGGGCGTGTTAGAGGTCCAGGGCCGTGTAGTCAGCTTTGAAGTAAACCCGTGTCTTTGCATAGACTGAAAAGTTTTGCATTCCTCAAACTATTGGTTAGGGAACTGGTCTCAATGCTGGATAATCGAGTCTCAGAAATTCTGTACTCTAATCACAGCTTCCAATCACAGTATGCTGACTTGCGCCCCAGAGGGACAGAGAGGTGCCGAGCGAGGCCGCAGGAGCCAATGGCGCGCGGAGCTGGTCCCCCTACTCGGCCCAGGGAAGCGCGGACGGCTGGCTCCGAGAACGAGGGGCCCGGGGCCCGTCGCCCCCGCCGCAGCTCGAGCCCACTTACCCTGGGGAGTGGCCTGGGCCCCGGCAACCAGCCACGGCTGCAGGGCCAGGTGCAACAGGAGGAAGGCGGCTCTGCTCGGGGCCAGCATGTTGGCTCTCCCTGCTCCCCGCGGGCGCCCGCGAGCGACGACGGCGTCGGTCCTGCCTTAGTGCCCCCCGGCGGCGCGCTGGGTCGGGATAGGGCCCCGGGCGGGAAGCGCAGGTGAAGGGTGCGTGGCGCGGGGAAGCCGCGGGCTCAGCGTCCTCGGCTGCCGTCGGGGTGGCGCTCGCGTCCTGGCGCAGCGCAGACCTGGTGCGCTAGCGGCTAGGCGGGGGAGGCCACAGGCTGAGAGGCCACGACTGGCGCTTTATGGCCCGGCGGGCCCCGGGGCGGGGGAGGGCCGAGGCCGGGGCGGCCCCTTTGGCTGGGATCCCCTTTTTGCTGGGAAGATTGGAGGCAGCGGAGAGGGAGGCTTGAGTGTGGGGACGCGCAGGAGCCTCGGACCCCACCCAGTCCTCGGGTGGGCGTGGAGGCGGGCGGGGACGGCGAAGGGTCTTAGGAGGGAAAAGAGAGGCGGGGCAGCAGGGGGCTAGTGAGAAAGTGAGGACTATGCGAGAGGCGCAAAGGAGGACAGGGTGGAGATGAAGGAGAAGAAAGAGGCGAAAAGAGGAAGAAAGTGACCCTGACCTGCTAGCTTTGGCACCGCCAGTTCTCCCTCGCCCCACAACCTGGTACTCCTTTAGTTTTAGAAAAAGGACATCGTTTGGACAGGCTTTTAACGCCCATTTTGGGTTCCCTTCTGAAGGAATGCGGAGGCTCTCCAGGAACGTCACCCCCGTAAATTGGTCCAGAGAGCCATTGGTTTCCTTCATTACGTCAAGCTTTTCTTGAATATCTCAAATGTTGAATATTTTTCCATCAAGTTTTGAGACATAAACAATGAACGTTTGAAAGCTTTTATGTTTTTAATGGAAATAAAACACATCTCAAGGAATCCATCCGGACAGAGCCATTTATAGGAGAGTGGTGCTTTATGGAGAATTTATTTTCAATTAATTTCAACTCAGTTTTTGTCTGCTCACTTCTGTTCAGCACTCCCAAAATATCCCGTGTGACTGTTTGAAGGTATGGGAGTAGGACATGAAAAAGAGGGAAAGAACATAAGGAATTAGTTTTCCTCCTGGCAAAGTCCCCTAAAGATAATGTGGATTAACTAGAAGAAAAAAATAGTTCAGAACAGCGGCAAACTTTCCCCTCTGAAACAATCTTGCCTAATGGAAGAGATTCAGCAAAGTATTTTTATCTTCATCTTTATGTCTCAAAGAATTTCTCTCAAAGTTTAAGAAGCTTATTCCCAAACTGTGCTACAGTAACCTCTCACCAATGATGATTCCATTTACAGCTAATGACTTGGAGATTTACGAGCTATCTTTCCAACTCTCTTCCATTTGAGGTCTAATATAGTTCTAATCCAGGCTTCATTTAATGCCGCATTACACTAAAGTCACTGTATGTAGCGGGGCATCATATATCTACATATGAGAGAGGACTGAAGAGACAGAGGGTGTACATATTTCTAGCGTGACCATGTAATTTACTTAGACAGAAGGACTTTAGCAGAAGTGCCACCAGCAGAAGCTTAAAAAGTGCTTGTGCGACTGGGCTTAATTCTTCTTGCACTTCTGCCTTTGCCATGGCTATGCTAGCCTGTTGGGGAATGAGAGACATGGAGCAGAGCTGGGTCACCAGAGTCACACAGGCAGAACTGCCTGGGATCAGCTGACAGCTGACTTAGATAGGTGAGTTCAGGCAAGATCAGCAGAGTTATTTCGGTTACTCCAGACAAGTGAGCAATAAACATTTATTTTTGTATGCCATTAAGATTTTGGGGTTTTGTTATTTAATATTATTGTAGCAATAGATAACTGATATACTAGGTTTCCTTCCATTTCTAACTATTGTAATACAGAGTATGACACCATTTTTGATGTTTGCTGACAGCTTTCAAGCTTTGCCACACCCCTTGCATCGGTCCCAAATCTGACCAAGCTGATAGCCTACTGTGCTCCTTCCTTTGGTGCCTGCAGGATGTTCAAACTGTGTGATCCACAGGCCATGCAGAGGAACCCTCATCCCAGCTCCAACCCCTAACCGCCATAAAAACCCCAAAGCCATTCTCCTTTCCCTGATCTCTCAAGCCATTTTCAGACCATCCTGTTCTCTCCAGAAATCTTCATCATATGAGTTAAAAAACCTTTCCAAACCCTTTTGCTGCATGTGTGGCATCATCATCAATCTTGACATTCACACCCAGTTCTGGGTATGGGGATACCCATCCTGCTCCTATTCCTTCTGTTCTTGAGAAGTGGGAGAAGTTACTCATATTACACACTGCTATTTTGGCACAACTAGATAGAAGTTTTACACATATTTGTTAATTGATATTTATATAAAGTTATCATTTGTCAAGTTTTCCATTGGAATTCTTGAAGAGAATAGAAATGGAAAATAATAACTAATATTTAAAAATGGTTTAAAGAAAATATGGCTTACACTCTAATGTTTCATGACAACGCCACAGTGCTGAAAATGTAGATTTGGGGCTACTATTTAGTTTAGTGTTAATAACAAAGGAAAGTGCTAAATAAAGTGACAGGAAAATAGCTTCTCTAGCAACTAGTTAGCACGAATAAGGGCCAAGTAAATGAAACAAGGGGACTTTTGCTTATGTGCAATTAAAAGTAAAAACTTTTTTCAGAATTTAAGCAATATTTTGCTTTAGCAATAAGGCACTGAAGATTAGTGAAGCAAGAAAAGTGTATAATCACTCAATTTCAGTCTCACTAAAGGTCAAGTGGACTATTTAAAAACTCTCATTAAGCTTCTTTAATATACTTTATTAAATAGTATGTAAAAATTCCTTAGAAAAATAACCAGAAATGTAATTGTGAGAACATTAATTAAAATTAATAATTATGTCTACCAAACTAGAAGTCCAGGGAGAGTTTTGACAACTATCAATTTTTAAAGTAACTGCTCTCCTTCACTAAACAATACATTAATCCATCCGCATGGTGGTTCCTGCAATGTCTAGTGATAACAATGATTATTGTGCCAGAAAAATCCCCAGCTTGGTACCAGATGTCTAAATGTATTTGCTAAAGAAATATGATGCGTCTATGGCCATGCCACCCTGAACACGCCTGATCCCGTCTGATCTAGGAAGCTAAGCAGGGTCATGCCTGGTTAGTACTTGGATGGGAGACCACCTAGGAAGACCAGGTGCTATAGGCGTAAAAAATTTAAAAAAAAAATAAGGGATTGTAAGCTGACAGGGTTCTTGCAATCTGTGAGGTCAACCAAGGGTTGCCTTGCCTAAAATAAAATAAAGAAATATGATACAGAGTTCAATGAAATAATAAAATATAAAGCAAACTTGTGAAATATGCTAAAATTCTATTTATTTGGGTAAAAGGAGTTTAGAATTTGGGTTAATTTGATTTGAATTGGATTGAAGTTCATCTATGAGGAAAAAATGTTTGTAAGTAAATGAATAATATTACTTGAATTCCTAGAGAGCATGTTTAACCTAAGTAAAAGAACTAACACATGAAGGATTTTAGTAGTTAACTGTCAACAGGAAAATTGGTACTGCTAATTACAAATGAGTCTTAACACATTCATAAAGCAGCTTGGCTAGATATATGCAGTTTTTTCCAACTCTAAATTTAAAAATTATGTGGGTTTGCTATCCAATCGTTGACAAAAGTATTGTGTTAGAAAGCATATATTTGCTTATCAGGCATAAGATCTTAGAGTTTTTAAATTATTAATGTAATCGGTTACTTAACAAATAATTACTGTGTGTCCATTTATGTTCATTCAACAAATATTTATTGAGTCTTCTAGAATATGCCTAGCACTGTGTTAGACAATGGATATACAAAGATGAATGAGACACATTTCTTGTTCTCCAGCTCATAGTCTACCCAAACAGATGATATAAACAATATGATAAAGGCTGTAATAGACATGCGTCGTAAGAAATAAGGAACTGCTAAAGAGAAAGCACTTTGTAGTTAGAGTTAGAAAAGTCTTCCTAGAACAGCTGGCTTTTTATCTGGGTCATGAGGGGCAAGGAGTCATTCTTATTGTGACAAAGTAAAGGAAGAACATTTCAAGCAGAGAGAGCGCATGTTATGTGCAAGACCATGGAGGGAGATGTCAAGACGACGTCTGGGGTTCTGACCTGGGCAGCTTGGCGATTGTAATGCCATTCACTGAGATATGAGGGGTAGGTGATGATTTTGCTTGGCCATGTTGAATTTAAGGCACCTTCCATACATTCAAATGGAGCTATCCATCGGGCATTTAGTTACATGGTCTGTAACACAGGAGAGAGGTTTATAGGTATAGGTGTCATTAATTTATAGGCAGCAACTAAAGCCATAGGTGTAGAAAAGACTACCTAAGAAGAGTGTGTAAGATGAGGAAAGCACACTGAAGCACACTAACATTCAGATACCAGTAGAGAAGGAGAAGCCAGCAACAAAGAAGGAAAGATGGAAAAGAAAAACCAGGAAAGTACGGTGTCAGGGAGGCCTGGTGAATAGTATCAACACTGTGGAGAGATCAAACAAGAAGTAAAAACTGTTTGAGTTTATCAACACAGAAGTCATTGGTGGCTCTGTTGAAAGCAGAGTATGTAGGTGAAAGAAAGGCAGAGTACTTCCTTTTGAGGAATGAGGATGACAGAAAAAGAAGTTGAGATAGTAAGGGTAATGATAAAAGTAAAATAACTTTCAAGAAGCTTGTCTGTGAAGTAGAAGGTAGAGATAGGCCAGTAACTACTTAGAGAGATATGAAAGTATTTTGATGTAGATGGACTAAGGCTTAATCAAGGGGCGCTAAAAGTATACTTTGTGTTTTCCTCTCAAGTGTCTCATTTTATGTGTTCCATTACCCCACTAACAATATAAGCTTCACAAGAATGAATGCTGCCTGTATAACAGTAACAGAATCCCCATCTTGGAGTTCATTATCTCCTATAACATGAAGTCCAGAGGGAGAGAGCTGCAGGGGTGGTACAGTGAATTAACAACATAATGCCTCTGGATCAGCTCTTGGACTTCCCCCTTGGCTGCAAGATGGCCGCTGCAGCTCTAAACATATCTTTGTAGGACAGCATCCAAAAGCAAAGAGCAAGGAGAGGGCTGGGCTTCTGCTTTTTTTCTTTTTCTTTTTTTCCTTCTTTGCTTCCTTCTTTGCTTCCTTCCTTCCTTCTTTCTTTCTTTCCCTCCTTCCTTCCCTCCCTCCCTCCCTCCTTTCCTTCCTTCCTTCCTTCCTTCCTTCTGTCCTTCCTCTCTCCCTCTCCCTCTCCCTCTCCCTCTCCCTCTCTCCCTCCCTCCCCACCCCATAGTGAGGAAAACCAATCCCAGAAACACCCAAACAGACTTCTCCTCAGGTCTTACTGTCTAAGAGGGGGTCACAGACATACCCACATCTTGTCTGCCAGGAAGGGTGAGAAAGTGACAACTGATGTTTTTGACCTCTTTCTGTCCTGTTTCTTAGGACACATGTCTATTACAGCCCCTATCATATTGTTTATATCATCTGCTTGTCTGAGTAGACTATGGGAGTGGACTCTATGGATAACTGGCTGTGTCAGCATGGTCAGCCACAGGCTCTGTGTCTTTCACTTTGTTAGTACCCACTGCAGGGCTGGGTGCTTACAGTTGGGTCTTTGGCAAGTGGTCCTTATTCTTTTGTGAGGCTCACAGAACAGAAAACAAAACAAAACAAAACAAACAAATAAAAACAAAAAAACGAAACACAAATAGGTGAAGGTAGATGGGAAGTGATGTGCTGGTAAATCAGAATAGGAGGGAGGATGTGAGGAAAAATAACAGATTTAGTGAAAAGCGAATGGGCAAAAAAAGACAAAAACTGCAATTTCAAGTTTAGAATACTCTCAGTATATAAAGTTCTAGACCAGGGATTGGCATACTGTGACCCACGGGCCAAATTTGGCCCACTGTCTGTTTTTGTAGGGCCAGCAAGCTAGCAATAGTTTTTACATTAGTAAATGGTTGGGAAAAATTTTTTTAATATGATTTCCGATGTCTGAAAATTATGTGAAATTCAAATTTCAAGGTCTATAAAGTTTTATTTGAATGTAGCCATGATCCCTTGTCTATGGCTGCTTTTGTGGCAATAACCACAAAGTTGAATGGTTGCAACAGAGACGATATGGCCTGCGAAGGCCTAAAATATTTACTCTCCGGCCTTTTATAGAAAAAGTTGTTGACCTCTGTTCTACACCATACATCTGGCAATCCTACCCATTACGTTAGACTTACTTGTTAAGCAGAAAAGCTTATGGGAAGAGAAAGCAAACATTAGTGGACTCTTTCTGTTGCTGATATTCCATTCCTTACTCACCAATTTTCTACTTAGACCTAGGATTTGAGAAGCACAGGGCATTAGAGCTACATCTGGCTTCCTAATACCACAAACTAATAAACACTAAATCTACTATTCCTCTCTTTCCTTTCTTTAGGTACAATATTTTTCCGGTGGTATTAAAATGGGCCAGCTTCATATCAATCTCAAGAGAAATGGGAGGGAGTTGGTTACTGATTTGAAAAAACTAATAAAAATGTGATCCCTTTTATATAGATCTAGGGAAATGTGAACTACAAACATATTTTATTCTTCCATTTGAACATTAAATTTCATTGGTATATAATGTGTTTTATCATATATGTCAGTTAAAAATGAAATTCTGACCTATATAATTCTCAGAAAGAGATTTCCTTGTGGAGTGCTGGCATGTTCTTTCAGAAAAATAATTCCGAGTGTGGATATAATTGCTAGTGATGTTGATTGTTTTGGCTGCTGCATTTAAAGACTGACCAGAGAGAAAGAAACGTAGATGTGACAAATCCAGTAAAGTGAAAGTTTTAGCAGAAAAGCCAGAGGTGAGCAAACGTGACAGAACAGAAAGAGAGAAGTGGGAATGTGCGAGGACCTAGGAAGGAAAGGTGTGAAGGCAGCAGAGGGTTCCTCAGGGTTGAGCTTATTGTGTCCAGGAACACTGAGTGCTGATTCCTTGTGAAGAACCTGTCAGAGGGCCACACCCCATTTAATACCTCCATCTTTTACCCCACCCTGCTCCCATGCTCCCTGGAATGTAAGAGTTCATTTCTCAGGGCCCTCTGGGTGAAGCTAGTGTATCCATTGTAGCTCCCTGAAGTTGCTCGTGGGGTCATGCGGACTATGGTGCTAGCTTTCTGAGGGGCTATTTGCTCCTCTTAGCTTGGTCACAGCAGTGATTTTTCAGCATTGTCTGCGCATTGGAGTTAAGCAGCTAAAATCAGAAGCCTGCAGGGTTGCCCTAGCACACTTCATTGGGTTTTCCTAGCACACTTCATCGGGTTTTCCTGTGAGATTTTCACTAGTTTTTTAAAATACTCATTTGCACAATATAACTTACTTAAATATGTGTTTATACACATATTCATGCATGCATATCTGTGCATGTACATGCATAAGTACAGACACACACGTGCATGCATGCTCATGCACACACATACACACACACCATCTTTTTCTCTTTTCTGTGGAGGCGTCTTAGTAACTGACATAATACTGGTAATTAACTTTAAATATCTCAGGTATAGAGCCTTGTCTTATATTTGATCTATTTAATCTTCACAACAATTGAAATAAGATAGGATGGTTATTATTCCCACTGTACAGACTAGAAAACTAAGAGTCGGGGAGGTTGAACAACCTTCTCAAGGAAATGTCATAGTTTGGACTCAGACTCAGGTCTCTGACCCTAGGCCCAGCACCCTTCTACTCTGCTGCCCTGTCTTAGGGAGAATGAGGTCTGCTCAATAATGCAGAAAACCCTGCTTCCTAGGCAGATTAAGTGAAGAGAGGCTATAAGATTGAATTTGTTGTTGTCAATTTAATTTACTCCCTTCTAATATATAATGTGAAACCAAACACTCAGTTTTCTCGTATTTGCTTTTTCTTTCTCTGTACTTTTTAAAGACCATTGCAAAAATGGTCATGGTCATGACCTAGCCTTGTCCTGTGGAGGAATGCTGTGGCTGTTCTGAAGAAGCGGCAGGGTGGAGCCACACCTGGGTTTGAAACCCCTCCCAGTCATTTACTAGGTGTATGGCTTTGGGGAGGTCCCGTAAACTATTGTTGGGGGAGCAGGTGTTGTCTCCATTTCCTGACTGAGAAATGAGAATGACACCTACCTTGTGAGCTGTGTGAGAACTAGCTCTGGGATGATGCCTGACATAGTGTGGCTCTCAGTGAACAGTGGTTGTTCATTCCTAAGTTGGGGCTCTGACCTTGGAGACTTGAAGCCAACTTCCAGGATGTGTGAATTTGAAACATTTCTGAAAAGGGCCTATGAAAATGAGCAGGAATGTAGCAGGCTCTGTAGCCATACCATCTGGCTTCGATCCTGGCTCCATCACTGTGTGCCCTTGGGAAGTTATTTAATGTCTCTGGTTCCTTAGACTGGAGTGTTATTCATAAGATGAAAAGATAATGGTGAGCGGAAATGCCAATAGCACTCGTTTTGTGAGAGAAAAAATAAAACCGTTTAAATTAGTGCCTGGCACAGGCACATAGTTGTTCATTCTCTCTCTCTCAATCTCTCTCTCCCTCCCTCCCTCTCTCTCTCTCATGGGGTTCAGGTATTTCCATTTGTAATTGAGTTTGTTAATCTATTATTATCCAAAGCCTAAATGAGAGTAAGTGAGGAAGCAGTAGGTTGCCTTGACAATCTTTGAACAAGTAGAGCATATTCTCTTAGGGAGGGGTCGCCCAACCCTCTTGTGAAAAAAAAGGGAGGGACAGCAGGACTTAGAGGAAATTTTAATTACCCTGACTACAAGCAGAATTAATGCTTTTGGCTGCCTCGGTAACCTAGGGCAAAAATTGATCTCACAAATCGAGGCGGAGGATGTGTTACTACATATAGACCCACAATAATATCACTCCTGGGAAACTGTGTGTGTGGGGGGGTCCAGCTAGATATGGTGGCCAACATATAAATCAGAAAAATAAGGCATTTGGCTGGCTAGTTCTGGCCAAAGAAGGTCCCAGAATAAAATGTCATTGGCACTGGAGAATAATTCTTTTGCTATAGTCAGGGACTGTGGGATACCATGGAATGTTATGATTTTGAGATTTGCTTTTTGCAGAATTTTTTTTTCACTTTTCCTTTCTTTCTCTATTTTTCTTAAATATTCCAGTTCATCAGCTGAGGCTGGTGTTCATGCAACTGAGGATGTTGATGGTGATCTGCTCAGCTCTCTAGGGAAAGGGTTTACCCTCGTCCTTAAATGAAGGCTTGTGTCACATCCTCATAGAGTAGCTTGGTCTGGAGCATCCAGGTCCACCACAATAAAAAAGAATACATGAAAGATATTGGCTTTAGTGGTCTGCTCTTTAAATGAGCAAATTTAAAAAGTAGCTTGGTCTGGAGCATCCAGGTCCACCACAATAAAAAAGAATGCATGAAAGATATTGGCTTTAGTGGTCTGCTCCTTAAATAAGCAAATTTAAAAAACGAGGCATTGCACTTGTCAACAGGGCTAATTTCACTGTTGTTATAAAAGGTATTTATGACTTATTGAGAAGATGTTCTTTCATGATCTAGTCTCTTTCTTTCTCTCTCTATATCTATATCTATCTATGATAGAATGTAGAAACATGAATTTACAATGACTTGAATAAATCAGCTCCATAAATTAGGGAAAAACATTGGCTTGATGGAGTGCTTTTTGGCATTGAGATGACTATATTTCAACTGGGTAGTTTGAAAGCCAAGAGAAAAGACAAATCACCTCAAATTAAAAAAATTGGGTGAAGCGCTGTTTTCAACAGTATTAATAGAAGCCAGTTGATATAGAATATTATCGATAATGTGCTAAGAATAAAATAATTATCAGTTCAAAACTATACCATTAACAAAACAATCTTTTAAGAATAGGAATAATATAAAGATGTTTTAAGACAAAATTGAGTATAAATCCTCACAAAAGGAAATTCTAGAGAATATACTTCAGACTCAGGGAAAATGAACTCAAATTGCAAGTCTGAAATGCAAGAAGAAATAGTGAGCAAAGACATTTATAAGTAAATGTAAACACTGGTCATATAAAACAATAACAATGATGTTTAATTTGCAGAATTGAAAATCAAGGCACCCCTAAAGGTATTATAACTATAAATTTGGGAGAGAAGCAATTTGATACAGTCTTATAATGTCATTGTATTTTTCAGGAGTAGATAAAAAAGACTGATTAAGCTTAGATTTTGTTAAATATTAAAATATTTGTGCTAACATCTGGAAAAATGGACAGGATGTACTGTTCAGAAACTATATAGAGAGAAGAAATGGAATAGGAAAAATATCTCCCAATAAATACAAAGTTCTGTTGGTTTGCACTGGCAAGATTATCTTGTGGGATTGTGTCAACCACATCACTGAGTTTTTCTTTTGTAAAGATTTAAGAAATTTCTTTCAGATCCAAGTGCCAAGAAAAAGCTTTGTTTATTTTGAGAGGTTTTCTGCATGGGTAATAGCTAATATTGTATCTATTATATTTTCATTTTTGTTTTTGCCACCAGGAAGCCCAGCCCAAACATTGGCCTCCAATTTAATAATTGTGTAGGAACTACTATCCTTTATGTTTTAACTCCTTCCTCCCTCTTTGACCATCTAACGGTTATTTTTATTTAATCCTGAACCTGATTTTTCATCTTGTGTTCTTGTCATCCGTCTTAAGCACTCTGTGGAACAAATTAGGTAGAAATAAATAAAATAATAGTTGAATAAGTCAATAAATAAAACTAAAATGATTGGAGCAAATAGAAGATCGAAATCTGGAAATGGCAACTATTGCACTTGCTCTTTAGTCTTCTTTGTTAATGGCGGCATGGAGAATGTGGAATGGATTCATCTATCCTCTTGCAATCAGTTCATCCAAGGTTGGAATTAGAAGCCATTTTTCCATGTTTGGGGTTTTTAGTAACTGCTAGTGGTACAAACCACTAACAAGCAATGACTATTAGGAAAAGGGGAAATGAAAACCTATTATCTCACTTTGCACTACTTTAGTGACCAACTTATAGAGCCAGTAGTAATAATATATGTATATTTGTTCATCATTTATGGACACGGTCTTGTCTCTGAAATAGAAATGGTCATGGGGAAAGAACCTTCCTACCTTTGATATAATAAAGCTGACTATAGCAGTTAAATTCGATATAAGATTTCATCTTACTTGATTCAATGTATGCTAAAAATAACCTTTCTCAGAGCAATCCCACTCAAACAAAATCAGTGGAGACATTCAAAAGAACACAGAAAATAAAAATGAAATGAAATAAAACAAAATGACATTTTAAGACTACAGTGTAGGTGTTACATGGGAGGAAGGCAACAATGGGGTGACCCCAAGAATTAAGCTATGAAAGAAAATTGCCTTTTGCCAGCTGAGCACACATAATGGGTAACCCAGTATGCAGCCACACCTTATAAAGTACAGACACTTAACTTTTATCTGTCTTGATGAAGGATTTAAACACATTTAAGAAAAGACTGCGTCAGTCAAAGGGAATTGGTCAAATACTGACATTTGGGAATGGGTGGCACTGGAAGAGTCAGTGAGGCAAAAGTTGGCACTGGGCATGCAGTATTGTCCAGAGAAGGGTTGTCCTGGCCCCAAACACAACTCCTCTGGTCCAAGAGGCAGACAGGCAGTGCAGTTGTCATTTATTGGGTGCTTATTACGTTTTCGGCCCTGTGCCAAGACCTAATTTTATCTCACTTAATTCTTACAATAGCCCCGAGAAGCAGATACTTTCATTATGCCTCTTTTACACATGAGGAGAGGGAGATTTGGGAAAGATACTTGACTTTTCGGAGGCCACGCTGCCAATAGGTGGCAGAGCTGAGGTTTAAACCCAGACGTGGAATTCTGGAGCATGCCTTCTTAATCATTATTCTATAGTGCCTAGTACAAACACACTTTGGGCAGGCCATCACTACCAGCTAGCCAATGTGCTTGGCTATGGCTAAATCCCAGAGGTGTACATAGATGGGGCTCCATGTAAGGCCCTTCATGGCGATATCTCTTTGTTCCCAAAACATCATTATACAGGGTCCTAGAAAGACTCCTCAGAAATTAAGAAATTAAACACTTTTGGGGCGGGGAGGGAGGGCAGAAACTTTTCCCATTTTGAGGATCCCCACAGCCATGCCTGTATGCAGCTAAGAAGTCCACTGTATTCCAGCACTGGTTGTAAAAGAAGATGGGGACAACGCCAGAAGGGAGAAGAGAGAGGTTCTCTGGCGGAGTCGAGTGCAGTAAGGAGGACTCCGTGCTGAGGGTCCAGTGGAAAACTGTGTGACATCCCCAGTCAGATGTGTGGGGATTTCTAAAGTTACCTTTTAATCTGAAGACATTAACACCACTACTTCAGTAGAATGAAATTTTCTAAGTTGTGAATCTGGATCTTATTTGTAGATGGGGATGGAGGCTTTCTAATTAGGTCTATTTATTAGTTGTGGAGACACTCAGATTGCCTCAAGTGCTGGATGCTGGAGGTCAGGTTGCTGGGGCAAAGGGAAACCTAGGAAACCATAACCTTGTGGGGGAGGGCTATGGAAGTAAGAAGACCTGATGTTTCATAAGCTTTTTAGCTTCAAACTGTGGTTAGAATTTGCTCCTGGGAATTGACAAAATCGCTTCTAGGATCCTACAAATCATTCTAGAAGTTTTTGTCTCTATAGTTTCACTACGAGTTTCCTGTTACTGCATACTGGCTCCTTTCTCTGTCTTATTCCAACAGCACGAGAGGATTGGTTGGTTGGTTGGTTAGTCCCACAACATCTAATACAGTGTTGCTGTTGGTAAGAGTTTCATTACCTGGCTTCTTCAGAGGTGCTGACTTCCTTATGTTCAGCCTATATTCGGCAGCTTTTATGTTAGGTTCTAATCCCTGGTCCAGTCAGGCACTCAAACTTTTAGTTTCCTTTCTTTCTGTATACCATTATTAAGTTGAAAATTCAAGTACCACTAACAGGAAGTGATAAATTTGTATTAATGCTATCTGATTTGTGTATGATTTCGGTCAATATAATGGTTTTCTTTGTAGAAGTAGAATCATATTTCAGTATATTTTATCCTCTACCTTAAGTGACCTGTTCTGATAATGTAGCAGGTCTTAGAAAAGCATCTAATCCCAGAGGTGAATATAGACAGAGCTCAAAATTGGGCCTTTCATGCGATATTGCTTTATTTAGTTCTGCTTGTGGCTTGGGGAGCAGACTGGAAGTTGTTCATAGGAACCTCTTCCTATAGAGCTCTGGGGAGTCAGTGATGGCTCATTCTAAAATCTAGCTAAGTTTGGTGTAGTCATCACCACCCAAGGAACATCACTGGATATGAGCAACCTCTCAGTTGTTCTTGCTCCATTTTTAGCTCTTTCTGCCTCTGGGTTTTGTGGGTAGCTTCCTAAATAAAATGGTTTTTGATTTAAAATAGTCAATAAGCTGAACAAACTGAAGCAATGATTTTCCTTCCCTCTTATGATTGTTCCACAGTATCCAATCTCCCTTTCTTCTTTTTAGTCATAGCTAGGCATATGGCCTCCTCACTAGATACTGTATTTCCTACTCAACTTTGCAGCAATGGTGGCCATTCTAGACATTTAAATAATGATATGTAAGTTGAAAGGGTTTGAGTACCTTCCAGGTTACATCCTGTCATGGATGCTGTGCTGTGCTGCTATCTAGCCATCTGGAAGGTTGTTGGCTGACAGTCATCTTTGGGAATTGCCTCAGTTCAAAAGGGATGACTCATCCAAAGCCATGCCCCATTCCTGGAGCAGCTTAAAACCAATAAGTGGTCAAGGGACATAAAGACCCAAGTTCCCATCCCAACTCTAAGGGCCATCTCTGCTTCGGTGTTCCCTATGGGGTCAGTTGAGACCTTGTGATTGTCCTGCAACTTAATTTCTCCCCCTTCCCAATTCTGCTTCCTTTTTTTTCACCCTCTATAGGTGTCAATCTCAAGAGTACTCCCAAATGAACCTCCTGCACACTAATCCCCATCTCAGAGACTGTTTCCTGGGAAACTCATCCTGCAGTGCATCTTTTAAAGAAAGCTATTTGCCTACTTCCCTGCCTACAGGTTGGAACACAAGGAGATTGGTGGCGAGTGAGCTCTGCCCATATGGATGAGGAGAATGACTTAACAGGGAGAAGGAGCAATATGATAGAAAGTACTTGGGTCACTGGATGACCTCATAGATTGAGCTCCCCATGAACCCTGGACCACTGACCACCTGCATACTTTTAATCTGTTATGTGAGAGATTAATCAACTTTGATCTTATTTGAGCCACTCAGTTTTGGGGTCTGTATGTTGGAGCAGCTTAGCCTACACCCTAGGAGTAGGGGAAAGTGTGTTCTACTCCAGTAGGATAATTTAGAACCTTGTAGACAGACCACGGTAAGGATTCTGTACTGTATCTTGAGGGCGATGGGTCTTTGCTGAATCTTTAGGTGTTGTGTATACTGTTTGTCTAAAAAAAGAACTGTAGAAGAAACCTAGCTGCTTTGCCCTGAGAGCAACTTAAAAAAAAAAAAAAAGTAACATTAGTAGGGATATGTTCCCTATATTTAGTTATAATGACTCAAAATAATTTTTTTGCATTATCCTCATAAAATTGTAGATTTTAAATTAATAAAGAGAGAATAAAAAGTTCATGTATTCTCTCTGGTATTTTGTTTGAACCACTGTTCTTTTGAGTCTCTCTTCACTGGAAGTGGATTTGATTTTTGACTCCAATCTGGCAATCATGTAGAATTTGAGTGGAAAATAGGATTAGAGCTGAAAATTCCTTGGAGGAAGAAATGATTAGTGACTCTCTCTATATGACTAAGGAACAGTAATTAGAGCCACAAAGATTTGACAGTTTAGTGCTTTAAAAACTTCCCCATAATATGGGTAATCACATTACCTTCTTGGTTTAGACAGCAAACTAAATCCACGTGTTTTCTTGGGGAAAATAGAAGCAACAACATCTTAGCAAAATTTCCTGTCAAATTGTTTTCTGAAAATCATATAGTAAACAGTTTTCCCCTTCTGGTTCTCAACACATCTCTTGGCAATTTATTTATTTATTTATTTATTTTTTTGGTTAGGCACACGCATACGCACACACAGGATTATTCAGCTAGGTGGTCTAGGTTGGAATTTCACTTATTGCTATCCAAATAAAACACTCCTTTTCCCGAAATCAGCAGACTTTGTACTAACTGTTCTTTCAGAGCATAGATGAGGCTGTGCTGGGAACCTGAGCCTTCTCTTGAATACTTTCTATGGCCTTTTTCTCTCAAAGCCTCTAGAGAAACAAGCTTCTTTAAGAGAACCTCAGATTGCAAAACAATCCCACATATACCATTTCTTCAACTGTATCACTTCCCATCAGTTCTCCATTGGTATCTCTCCCAAGAGGCTTTAAAATGAAAACTACATAAAACATGGCTTTCCCCTTCTGTCTTCAAGACCAGGCTGGGCTAATTTTCTAGTAAAATATGAGTACCACACTTATAATAAGCGTCTTTCCTCAGAACAGTGGTCCTCAACCAGGGATGGTTTTGCCCCCAGGGGACATTTGGCAATGTCTGGAGACATCTTTGGTTGTTTGGTATCTAGTGAGTAGAGGCCATGGATGTTGCCGAACATCCTGCAATGTACAGAGCAGCCCCCATGACGAAGAATCATCTGGCCCAATATGTCAGTAGTGCCGATATTGAGAAACAGTGCCTCAGTGAGACATGAAATTGTATTGAATTACTTTCCAAATTAATTGGCTATCATGTACTTCGGATTTTATTCAGGAGCAATGTTTGAAAACAAAATTTGCCCCTTAGATGATAGTTGCCCTATTTAGCCAGTAAAAATACAGGAAGCTGAGCTAGATTTGAAAATTTTACTTATATGAAAAAAATTATCCGTTATTCATGTGAAATTCAAATTTAACTAGGCATCTTGTATTTTATCTGGCAACCTTATCTTAGATGGAGACATTTGCCTTAGTTTTTCATGGGTAAGACTGCTTTTCTATCTTCATTCAAAGCACTGATTTTAATTAGAAGATGCTCACTGGTTTAAAAAAAAATTTATGTTAATGTGGCACATAAACAAACTAATTATCTTTCAGAAAGATTGTATCACTATGAATACAGTCTGAGTATCTTTAGTTTCTTCTTTGAAAATTATTTCACTCTGATTTTTGTTAACATTGATGTGATATGATAAGAAGCATTTTCATGTTTTTATGCTCTGCTAGAAATAGTCCATATTAACTTTGGACCTGGGCCCAGTTTGTCCTAAGATCTTACCCCAAATATACAAATCGGGGTCTTTCAATTTCTTTTCTTGCACAGGAGCATCTATTGCTGTCTTCACTTTCAAAATAAAACTAAGCAGTTACTATTTGAGAAGAATATGAATAACAATACTGATAATATCAGATAAAATCCAACATACCATCCACATCACCAGAAGAAGTGACAATAAGACCCAAACAATAATATTTGTCTTTCATAAAAATACGTGCTCTGTATATGACCCTGGAGCTGGGGTCAGAAGATCTGCATTCTGGTTGAGGTTCTGCTACTGGCTCACTCTGGGTCCCTCACTGATTCTCTGGCCTTCAGTTTCACTCACAGACAAGTTGGGCCTCTGAAGCAGATGGACCTCAAAAGCTGTGTCAATTGACAGGATTCTTGCACTGAGGCAAAACCTGACTGAGAACCAGGATCTTGGTAGCAGCTGACTCCCACAGATTGGGAGCACGTGGTAGATAGTGAAGGGAGGCCTGCTTCTTAGGAGGGCTGACCTCAAAGGCCCTGGCTACCTGGCTTCATGCTACAGACAAATTCCAGGAGATGCAGGAATGCCCCTGCACAAAGCTCTGCTTTTGTTGACTCAGAACAGCAGGAAGGCTATCCTTTCAAGGCCTACAGACCCACCAGTGGGTATGGCTGGGAAAAGTAGGAACTGACACTAAATATCAAAAAAATTACTACCGTTAAATTAATTTAAACCATGTTATTGCATATGTCTGTGAAATTCATGAGAAAAAATACGTTTAATTACTCCCTGTTAGTATCCAGTCCTACCACGGTCATGTCTGGGTCTGTGCATGTCCACAGGCTGCGGAGCTCTGTACGTGGTTGGACACCTCCTGGGCTTCACCCTGTTGTTCACTGGGCATCATCCATTCTCCCTCCTATCTGCTCTTTCTGAAACTTTGATGTCCTTGGCCTCTCATTCTGGAATATAAGCTCCATGAGAGAAGGAAATTTTGCCTGTTTTGTTTATGCATCCCAGAAGAGTGGCTGGCACATAATTGATGCCCAGTAAATATTTACTGAATGAATAACTGGCATGCCTCCTTTACTCTAAGCCAGCTTTGCTATAGTACTGAGACTCTTTCCTTGGTCATTCCCACATCAGACATTTTTCTTCTGGGGGATGTACCAGTAGGGTGGTGTTGAGCTCCAGTGAGGGGAAACAGTGTCCAATCTGACCGTGCGGGGAATCTGAGGGAATCTGAGGCAAGAGGCTGAGCTCCAAAAAGAATCAGAGCAGAGGAGAACTGACCAACCTGAGGAAAAGAAATCTCTCGATATTTTATTTAAAAAAAGTGTTTCCCAATTCCTTTTTTGGAAACCATTACTTTTCAAAAAAACTAAAGTGCATACAAACATTTCGCTTTAAAAACAATGTCATAAACAAAACATAAACTTGTAAACAGCATTCCAGGTTATAAACATCTCTAACATGTATCCTGACTCTTGATTCTTACAACACCCCACGAGCCAGGCAGAAGAGGGACCAATGTCCCCCTTTACACAAAGCAGGACTCTGAACCTCAGGCAAGTGAAGCGAACTGCTCTGGCCAACATGCAGCACAACCTGGCCCCAAACACAACTTGCTAGAATTCCCATCTAGTGCCCATCCCTCTGAATCCAGCTCTCTCTTGACAAAGTTTAAGATGCTTTGTGTTTTAGGAATATTAAAATATATTAGGAATGATGTAATCATAAATGTCATATCTGGTAAATTAAATTTTAAAGGAAAGCTAATTCAGATAACTGCCAATTTACTAAATAAATTAACCTTTATCTATACTTGCTTTTATTACACATAGAACCACAAGCTGTTAAACTTTAAGAAATCCATAATCTATTACTTTTTGCCAATACAGAAAAAGCTGGAGAATATATTAAAAATGAAGACATTTACAATATTTTTTGGATTTTCTGTTTAGTAGCATTAAGGCACTAAAATATTTACAAAAGGAGCTAAGAAAAAGAGTAAGGAAAATCCACTTGGTTCTAAAATATATTGAGTGCAACTTTTCCCCATGAACTTTGTCTAATTACTATCATTTCTAAGTTCTCATTATTCTAATTTTTAAATTGATCTTTATTTTTTCATTTACCACAGCTGTAGAAGGCTAAAAGTTGCAGCTTTGCCCCAATGGGTAAACACTTCTTTAATCTTTCATATATTTGTTCATTTCTAGGTTCCTCTGAATTTCTAAATTAAATCCACAGGCCACAGAGACGGTGGGTGGGTGGGAGAGGTAGCTGGGGGGTTGGGGGAAGACTCTGGCAGGTGAGAAGTAGGAAGGGTCCAATCTGGTGTCCTGCAAAGGTCTAGACTGCATGTTGTATCTGGCAGGATCCCAGATTTGTGTCTTGAACGAACATAAAGAGTTGTCCCATGTCACCAACATTTGAAAGCATTGGCCCTTGAGGTATAGAGTCCTGACTTCCTCAGACTAGTCAAATGCAGTGCGAATCCCACTTACAGTATCTGAATAAGAGCGTTTACACGTCTTAGTCATCACTCTAAAATGGATAATCTAAAACTTTTCCATTTTCTCTATTTGGGGAAAAGAATAAAACCTGAAGGCAACTGTGAATGACACTTTGGAAAACCTAGATTCTGATTTCAGCTCAGCTGTTGGGGCTAGGGTTCCTTTTGAAAACTACCTGCCATATGTAGAAAAATGAGAAAGCTGAACTGAAAAATTTTGAAAGTCCTTTTAGCTGTAAATTTGAATTTCCTTTATGTTCGCCTCTCTGGTGTTGATTCATTTATACCACATTAGGAGAGTCCCAAGTATGAATGACCTGTCCCCCTACTTCCTATCACATATTTCCATGTTCTCAGTTACATTTTTAACTTTTAGAGAAACAGACTTGTAGAGGAATGTTTAAAACCCACAATATATGAAGAGCGTCTCCAAAACTTCTCGCCAATCTGTTTCTGATAATAAATACCAGATGCTATAGAGGAAGATTAACTATGCAGACAACTTGCATGTAAATTATACAGTAATGGCAAGAAAGGGGTCTGGAGGGATATGAATTTCATTTTGAACTTGGCTAAGGCATGTTTCTGCCTCCCAAGGGGAGTAGTTTAGAGCTGCTTTAGGTTTATTCATACATATATGTTCATTGTTTTTTCTTTTCTTTTTGAGGGACATGCATTTGCTGACTTTTTTTTTTTTTTTTTCCATTTTGGAAGAACAGCTTTTATGTCTGGGTTGTAGCGATCAGAAAGGCATGGGCAGCCCCATGTTTGGCGAGAAATGGTTAGAGAGCTTATGCAGTCAGGACAACAATTAAGAGGGCAAATCATTAGCAAACAGCATGGTGTATCCTCTGACCTCAATCTTCAAAAAGTTCTCTGGGTTCCAAACCATCCCTTTGCCTCTTTTTTCTTTTCCTACTTCTCTTGGTCTCATCTTCTATTCCTGTGACCTCTTTCTTGCTCCCTCTCTCCTTTCCTCAATATTGCCTACATCTCCAATTCATTTTTGAAAGTTATGAAATGTTTCAGGCATATATAAAAAAAAGGTATAAGGAATAATGTAACAAACATATGTTCCTCCTATTCAGCTAAGTTTGTTATGGGTAATTATTGAAGCCCCTTCTCTATCCCTCTCCTGATAATATCTACCCTTTATTCTCCATCCCAGGAGTTAACCACAATACCTAACTTGCTACTCATTCACCTTTAACGGACTATAATATGAAACGTAAAAAAAAACCCAAATTTCTTCTTACTGAAAAAAAAAATTACATTCTCTGCTTTTATAAGAATCAGAGCATTTAATTAAAAATTTTAAAAATAAAGATGAAACAACATTTTTCAAATGAACTTTCATTGACTTAATAGCTCTTCCACCTACCTCCTGCTGTAGCACCATGTACTAGTTAAACTTCCCAGCACCATCACTGCAATTTTGTTCAGAAGTCTTTTTTGAATCTGTATATATTTAATGCTCTTTCGTTTAGTTCTTAGGCTTTCCTTTTTTTCTTCTTTTGGAGTTTCCTCAACTGTCCAATGTTTCTCTCTCATCTCATTACAGGACTCACCTCAATGACATTTACTGCTTGGACAATTTATTCTTGAATATAAAATGTTATCCTTCTGCTCTCTGCTCTGCACCAAGTGGTTATAGTTGACTTTCTTTGTACCCTTTCTATTTAAATGATTTAGTGAAAAAGGTTGAAGACCATGTACATTAGGATGGAGATTGAGGTCATCGAGAGGGGTGCTTTCCCGCCCTTCTGAGGCAATTTGATTGTTAAATGCTGCAGAGGGCATGGTCCTTGGGCCTCTGTTCCTCTTTGGAAGATGCTAATGATTTAGGGGCAGCAGAGTCAAACTTAGCAACTGGGCCTCCCCTGACATCCACTGAGGGGATGTCAATCCCAGATGCCAGGACCCGGAGAGACCTCTGCTCCCATCAGGCCCAGCAGATGTGCCTTGATGGAGGTGTCCTTGATGTGAAAGTCTGGTCTCTCAGATCCACATTTATGTCAAGCAGCTATTAGAAAAGTAGATATCCTAAGAGCAGAGTGCTTGTTGTGGTGTACTCACCAAATGCAAGCCCAGAACGTTTGCTATTTTAATATTAATGACCAAAACAAACAGAGTACATGATATGGTATAAAATATGAGAATAAAAGATATCTAATAAACTCAAAATTTAAAGAATATTGAAAGTAGGGTTATAACACTAGATTTTCCAAAATAATATTATTTAAGTATTTTCCAAATTGGTATTATTTTTCTTTCTTATAATATGATTTATCTACATTTTGGTAAATCGTTAATTTCAAGACTGTCTATGAATAAAGTTTGATTTAGTGTAAAAGCACAGACTTTGGAGACAAACAGAACTGGGTAAAAAAAATCCTCATGTAATTACTTTTCGGGACAATATATTTACCCTTGGTTCCTCCAAGTCCGAATTCCTTAGTGTGGCTACATAGCCCTCTGACTATGTCCGTAGTCTAATTTTTCATCATTACCAACTGCCCACTCTAATCTCCTGAAATGTCAAATGACACATAGTTCTCAGACCACAACATACTATTTTTCTATTCCATGTTTTTATCTCTGCTGGGAACTCTTCCCCTGGTCAACTGCCTGCAGGGTACCTGCCCCACATGGCTTCATCTCTATGCCCTCTGCAGATGGATGAATTATCCTTCCCCTATAACCTCATAATACTCTGAACTAACCCCATCAGCATGAACCACACAGAATGAATGTTACATGTTTATCACCTCTGATGTAAGCCATTCATTAACAAGAACTATATCTTGTTTATCTTGGTATTGCTGATGCCAGCATTTAGTAAACTCAATAAATTTTTGTTGTATTGAAAGAGCCACATCTATAAAATGAGTATAATACTATCCCTAGGATTATTACGAGGAGGAATTCAATAATTCTTCTGCTAATTCTGTTACCCAACCTTCTTCTAAGGTATTTATTTCTAAAACGCAGAAACAAATACGTAGAAATGCAAAGAAAACATATATTGACAATCACCTCTAGATGTCGTTTTTGTACTCATAACATTTTCTGTAGAAAAATATGTTCAGCAGAATTGCAACTATATTTGCCAATTTTAAGACACCATTTGGCTTATGAAATCCAAATAGAAGGAAGATACTTATGGACCAGATGAGCAGTTTAATTGAGTGTCAACTGATCTGTCTTAATTTTTATAAACTGTTGTCCATATATGCAAGTACAAATTATCTTGAAGAAAAATAAATGTAAAAATACACTGCTTTAAAAAAAGGTCCATATACATAATGAATACATCTACACACAAAAAGATCAGAGAAAAGAGAATTTTTTCTTCAAAATGGAGATCTTCTGGGAATATTTCTTTTGCCTGAAGAAGATTCTATAACAATTTCTGCCTTGCAACCCTTCCTCCACCTGCCACTGCATACACATACATGTTCTTGGAGCACCGCCCCTGGCTATGCATACTGAGTCACTGTTCCATGTTGGAAAAATACACCCAAGAGAATCCTCTTTGGACTTGCCTTGCTAACTCTCCTTTATTCTGTTGATTTTCAGTATTTAGTTAGTCTTGGATGAGCATTTGAGGTCTCTTAATTATTTACTCCATCAAAGAGGAGAACATGTGTTTGTTCACTTAATAGTCTTATTGTCTCATCTTTATGATGGGAATCAGAGGTATGGAATGGAAGGCTATGGTGGCAGTAACAGAAGGAATGAAGTATTGGGAAGACAAAAGATGGATATGCCTTAAAGAGGCAGGGGTCAGTAAGAAAAAAAAAAGGTTCCAGAAGTGAGGGAGAAGATGCAATGAAAAGATAGAAAACAGACACCAGAGGAAAGGTAGACTTTGTGATAAGAAGCAACAGGTGAGTCTGAGACACTGAAACTGAATAGGCAATAGAAGCGTTGCTCTTTTAATAGCCGAACATGTTTTGTGTCCCTCCCTCCCCTTTAAAGGAACTTCTTCAACTATGAGCATCTATCATGTGCCTACTGGGTGCTGAGGGGGATATAAGGCGTAGAAAACCAAGCACATAGTTATGCATGGGCAACCATATGATGTGAGTAGATACATTAATACAAAATTAATAATAATTCACATACAGAGATGATTTATTAAGTAGTCAATGTATGTTTCATTCCCTTATATATCTATTCAATATACTTTTCAGCTCGATTTTAATGTTGCCTCAGCACCTTGATGAATATGGGAAGCAAGAAGATTTTAAGAGTTGTGAACAATGCACAACTGTAAAACTGTCCTGTGATACCATTTCGAATTCATTGGACTCTTTTCCTCTTCTTAAATCACGTCCATTACTCAAAATTTACACAAACGCCTTTCAGTTTGCTAAGATGACATTCAAAACATTGATGTAATGGTTGACATTTCAAGAGAAGATTCCCTAGAGTGAAGTATCAGATCAGATATGTGTCATCTTACACAACTGATATGACTGTACAGATAGCATTTATATATATGGACTATTTTTAAATGCTAGGGGAGTTTGCTATTTAAAACCACTTATATATAAAGCAAAGAATCCCTCAATAATGAATCCTTACTTACCCAGATGTCAGGATTTCACAAGGCAGGGCTTATTTAAATATTCTTCACTACTAATGGTAGCCTATTAATCTGGAAAATTTAATGCAGCTGCCTCAAAACTTAAAAATATCATGAAATGACTTAAGTTCTGGAAATAATTAAGATTATTTCATATACTCATTTTAAAACATTTCAGAAAATGGTACTTTATTTATAACTTTTTAATTACCACCATAAAAAAACAAGATGTGAATTTAATGTTTTCTTTTCCTAGTAAATGGGGCAAATTCAGTGAAGACAACATAAAGAAATTTATATACACATAAATTATATATATCATATACGTTACACATACAAT
>NW_011888792.1:1174720-1210753 GCF_000151845.1 Pteropus vampyrus | reverse complement strand
GGCTGATGCAATAAATTATCACAAACTGGGTGATCTGAAATGACAGAAGTTATTCTCTCACAGTTTTAGAGCTTAGAAGTCTGAAAATGAGAAGTCGGCAAGGCCATGTTTTCTCTGAAGACTCTAAGGAAGAATCCTTCCTTGCCTCCTCCTAGCTTCTGGTGTTTGTCAGCAATCCTTGATTTTCCTTGGCTTGTAGGTGCATCACTCCAGTCTCTGCCTCCATCTTCACATGGCCCTCTTACTCTCTGTGTGTCTGTGTCTCTCTGTCTCTGTGTCTCTATGTCTCCTTCTCCTTATAGAGACACCAGTGATTAGATTTGGGGTCTATCCTAATTCGGTATGATCTTGTCATAATTTGATTATATCTGCAAAATACCTATTTCCAAATAACCTCACATCACTGGTACTGGGTGTTAAAACTTCAACAAACCTTTTTTTTTGGGAAAACAATTCAATCCACAACATATGGTGAGACAATGTTTAGCTTCGCAAGAAACTGCCAAATTGTCTTGCAAAGTTTTGCATTAGTACCAGCAATGAATAAGAGTTCCTGTTGCTCCACAGCCTTGTAAGTCAATTAGGATTCTTTCTTTCCCTACCCTTCCCTTCCCTTCCCTTCCCTCCTTTTTTATTTTTCATTTTGGCCATTCTAACAGGTATATACTGAAATATTATTGTTGTTTTAATTTGCAATTCCCTAATGACAAATGATGTTGAACACCTTTTAATATGCTTATTTCTGTTGATTTTCTTTGATGAGGTGTCTGTTCAATCCTTTTCTCATTTTTAAATTGGATTATTTTCGTATTGAGTTTTAAGAGTTCTTTGTGTATTTTTGGATCTAAGTACTTTAATAGATATGTGTTTTGCACATATTTTTACCCATTATGTAATGGGTAAAAATACCCATAGCTTATCTTTTTGTTTTCTTAATAGGATGTTATATTTTCATTATTCAATTATATATATATTTTCTCCTTTGAGACTTCCTCTTTGACTCATAATTTAGAAATATGTTGTTTAATTTCCAAGTGTGTGTCTTTCTGTTACAAATTTCTAGTGTAATTAGTGGAAACAGTATGGTCAAGGAATATATACTTTATATGATTTCATTAAAATGTTTTTATTGAGGTTTGCTCTATGACTTGGGATATGATCTACCTTGGCGAATGTTTCATGAGCTCTTAGAAAGAATGTGTGTTCTGCTATTGTTGGATGAAGCATTCTATAAATGTTGATTAGATCCTGTGGTTTAATTTATCTAGGTCTTTGCTTATTTTCTGTCTAGTCATTCTATCAATTGCTGAAAGTGAGGTATAACTATAATGGATTTGTCTATTTGTTTTTTCACCTCTTTCAATTTTTGCTTCATGTATTTTGAAGCACTGTTGTTTGGTGCACATATTTAAAATTGCTCTGTCTTCTTGGTGAACTGGCCCATTTATTGTTATGCAATATCTCTCTTGCCCCTAGCAGCTCTCTTTTTTTCTGAAGTCCACTTTATATGATATTAATATCTATTTCCTGATCACTGTTCTCATGTTATAGGTTTCCCATCCTTTTGTCTTTAATCTACTTGTTATTACTTTTGAAGTTTATTGTAGACAGCATATATTTGGGTTCTTTTTCATTCACTCTGCCAATCTGTCTTTTAATTGGTGTATCTAGACCATTTACATTTAGACTATTTATTGATTTTGTAGGATTTAAGTCTGCCATTTCATTATTTGTTTTCTGTTTGTTCCCTGCTAATCATTTCTCCCCCCAACCCCTTTCTTTCTCTCGCTCCTTCATGTGGGTTACTCAAACATTTATTAGAAATCTGTTTTGATTTATTTAGTGTTTTTAAGTATATCACTTTTTATAGTTTTCTTAGTGGTTGCTCTAGGTATTATAATGTACATATATAACTTATCAAAGTCTCCTGGTATATGTTTTATCACTTTGAATGACATATAGAAACCTTATTTCCTATTAGGACCCTTTTCCATTCTCACTTTTAAAATAAAAATTTCCTGTTTCTACATAAACTGATCACCATACAATATTATTTTTATTTCATTTAATTCTTTTAAATACAAAACAGAAAAAGTTCACTATACTGGAGGAGCAAAATGAATCCCTTTATGTTACTACTTGGTAACCATGACACTAAGTGATTATATGAATCGGGCTCCCCACTTAAATTTCTGGGTAACAAAGTACTATTGGAGAAAGACACACAACTGTGCTATCTTAGCTAGACAAAATGGCTGAACCCCACTACTAAAGTTACAGATTCCATCTTTTGCAATTCCTAGGATCCCCTCCTCCCACTTCTCTCCATCATCCTCAGGACCAAACTTTAAAGGCTATTCAACCCATGTCTCCACATGGGATTTTTAAGAGACAGAACTGGTAAAATGTAAATTGATCCTGTTAATTCTCTACTTAAATTCATTTCCATTATAAAAAAAAGGTTAAATAAATAATATTCAAATATCTGTTTGAAAGGGTACCTAATTATTAGCCTGCCCATGGCTCTCACTTGATTCATCTCCTTCAAACTAATTTAAATTTAACCTTTGTCACTGTCAGCAATTCTTCCATTCACTTTTTACTAACTCCTTGGTAGGTGCTCTAAATTATTTTCTCTCTTTTCAAAGTCCAAATCTCTTTCTCTCTCTCTCAGGCTCTTTTGATTTTTTCCTAATGTAACAGGGAAATTTGAAGGTAACTGATTTGAGCTAAGTCAGCATCCCATGCTCCCCTTGAAACTTCCTCCAATGTCAGAGAGAAAGCATGTTTCTCATTTTCAATACCAGCTCCAGCTACTGATCTCAGCCTCTCAACTCTTAGAGTAATTCCTAAGACCCCACTCCTCTTCTCTCTGGCATCATAAGGCTTTTGCTCAGTAGTAGTCAAGTTTGTCTCCATATGTATGTAGATTCACCCTGTCATCTTTCCAAAAACTTTGTATTGAGTCTTCTGCTCCTGTCCCTTTTCCTTCCTCCCTTTATCTGTGTCACATTCCTCACAATCTTATACCTGCCCCCTGTTCCTAACACCACTTTCTTCACAATCCCTTGCAATTTGATTTCTAACAAACTATCTCATGAAAAAATGCTTAGTGCAAGAGTTCCAGGGACTTTCTTCTAATAATATTCAGTAGCATTTCCTCACATCATTTTCCACAACATTTTGCTTCATTTTATACAAATTATGGGTTCAGAAAACCCTTCCTCCTAAAGTGTCTATGCAACAATAACAATTTCGCCTTCCATCCATGACAAAGTGAATCCATTCATATTGTATTTAGACTTTAACTTTTCTTTTTTACCTCCTCAAAACTCCATGTTCACTTGCCTTCCAATATCACTAATTCCAGTTCTCAAGTTAGTCGATCAACACTCTTCCTGATCTGTCTCCAACTTTTTATTGAATCCAGCATCCTTTATTTGTCTTCAGATTCTTTGCCATAGTCATTCCCATCTCTATGGTTTGACTCATGTAGCACAACCCAAGTGGAATGTCTTTCTCTGTGCCAATCTAAATCCAATGTACCCATCCTTCAAGGCCAACTACAGTCCTACTTCTTCCATTAGGCATTTGCCAAGCACCGCAGAACATTAAAGCCTTTGCCTAAGACCACATTAGACATATGATCTGCTTGACAAAATGGTACCTCTTAATCATCTATAGTTACTTGAAATATGTAGGCCTTGTTTTATCAATTAGACCTCTGAACACATGAACATAAGTTTTTATTTCTTGTCAGCCTAGCAGTGCTGAATGCACAGAAGCTGCTTAATGAACTCGTCTAATGGCTTAATACTAAAGAAATACTACTGAAACAAGTAATGATGGCAATATCATGGCATTGATAACACCAGTTTGAGTGAAACTGGGATTTTAAATGCATTACTTGGAAGGCTATAGACAGTATGACATAGTGGTTAAGAATGTAAGCCCAGACTGCCTAGGTTCAAATTCTAGCTCTCTCACATATTGGCTAGGTGACTTTGGGAAGGTTAATAAACATGATTATGCCTTAATTTCCCTCCCTGGAAATACGGGAAAATAACAGTACTTACCACACGGAGTCATTATGAAGATCCAATGAGTTATATTGGATATTCCAAGCAATTTATGGCATGTAGAAATTGCTTCATGAATGTCAACTATTATTAAATGCTCGTTACACATAGAATTATAGTATCTCAGAGCTAAAAGAACCTTTGCTTTATAAGTGAATGAGTTGAGGAATAGAGGCAAAATGATTGGCAACAGGTCATTTGGCTAACTAGAAGCAAAGTCAGGAAACCAGTTCTCCTGACTTCTATTCAGTGTTTGTTTTTTTCCTCCTCGAGGATTCTATATCTGAACAGAAAATTAAATTATAGAAGTTTAGAGTTGAAAGGGACATTTAAGGCTCTCTAGTTAAACTTTTCCATACGGGACCATACTTCATGATGACTTATCAAAAACCTTTCATTATTGCTTATAACACCTTTTCACAGATTCTTAATCATCCAGACAAAAAAGATCCTAGTTGAACCTACACCAAGGCTCCCAAGTTAAGAAACACATGAAGGATAGAAATGGATGCCAAGATCAGGTCCCCTGAGTTTAGATGACTATCATTACATGAAGTCATTTTTAATGTCCATCTTTTGAAAAATAATATTTCTTTTTCAGGGAAAACATTGTCTGGAATACTCATTAAAAAGCTGTGATTCAGGTCATCCCACACATACGTGAATGTTTTGCAGATATGCTTCCTGGTAGGAATCTGAAATTATGATTTTGATGAACTCTGAACAATACTCTTCGGCAGCCAGAAAAAGGTACAGGGGCCAACTACCCATACCACCCATAATTCCTGAAGGTTTCAGCTTTCTATGTGGTTCTCTGGAACAATATTCTGCCTGGTTATGAAATCAGTTATGCCGGGGTTTTAAAATTCAGTCTAGCAAACATAGACTCTCAAGAGGAATTGCAGCAATAGAAGATTGCTGTTAAATAGGCACAAATAAACATGTGAGAAGGATTCTCTCATCAGATGCAATAGCATGCTATTCTCTCTTAATTCAAGAGAAGGGATTTAATTTCTCTTTAATGCAAATGAAGTTACCATATGTAACAGCAACAATAAGGAAAAAGGCTGAACTGAGGAATTATATTATGTGTCCACAAAGAATGGGCATACACTTCCCTCTTCCACCGACCCTGCGAACAAGACTCAGGGAATCCATATTATTTGTGTATGATTATTTAAAATGCCTGATTGTACTATATGGGCTCTGAACTTTATGGCTTGGAATTTTAACCCTCAAAACAGGGAGATCCTATTACTTGAATCTGAAAGTTAAATTACCTTCCTTATACAAAAGACCGAACAGCCAGCCTCCTCTAATCCCACAGATGATTCATCATTCCTACTTTGTGCTTCCATAGAATTTTATTTATATCTCTAACTTTACTCATGATAATCTGACTTATTACACTTAGTTATACATCTCCTTTGTAGACTATAAACTCCTGAGGATAGAATTTGTGTCTTATTTATCTCTGTATTCTCCCGAGCCTTATGATGTCTTGGATACAGTAGTTGCTCAATACATGTTTTGATATTTAGTTTTAGTGGTACATATGGTAAGCATTTCCCAGCTATACAGCACTAGTAATAGATTCTCATCTTTAATATATTTTTATCTTCTCATTTCTGAGAACTCTTGCCATTGAAACATGACAAAAGACTTTAACAGATTGACACTGTGATTTATGACTATGTAAACAGTAAGGGAGTACTTAACAATTATATGAATTGTAACTGTATGAGAATTTGCAGATGTTTCTTTTGAGCTCTCAGTTTTTTAAGAGGACTCACCTATTTCAGTGGGGCAGAAGAAAGGAAAAACTCAGAGGAAAGACTGGGAGGGTATCCCAGAAAGACTACTGTGCCTTCTAGATAAAAGGTCCAGTACCTCAGCCCTAACTCCAGGACCCAGTAAGCATGTTAGGATTATGGCATTCCCAAGGCCTATCTTTTCTCTTTAACAATTTTTCTATGAAATTGTCATTTGATGTTCAAGAAACATTTAGTTCATTTCACGACTGACACAACTGGCTATGTGATTTGCGGAGCCTAGTTGAAAATAAAAATTCACAGCCCCTGTTTCCAAAATTATTAAGAATTTCAAGATGATAACAGCAGAACATTAAGGTAAGTGTGGGCTCTTTTAGCACAGGGCTCTGTGTGACTGCTCAGGTCTCACTTGTATGAAGCCTGCCTGTTCTGTCCTCAAAATGCTTCCTGTAGTGAAAGGCAAAGGGTCTGTATCTAGAGATAGAATTGTACATACTACAGTTTAAGTATGTACAGGGGCTGCAGGAACCCAGAAGTTTCTAACTTTGTAAAATTGTCCCATTGAAGTTGATAGTTAAGTTCAGTGGCAGGGAAGAAAGATATTTCATATTGAAGAAAAGCAGAATTCATTTGACAAATTTCAGGAATTAAGTTACTTTCAAGGAGGGAGGGACAAGTTAAGATGAGGATGACATAATTGAGATTGAGAGCAGAAAGAGCAGAGGCCAAATATAAGGAAGAGGTTTGAACAATTATTAAGTGCCTACTGTATGCCCAGTTCTTTTACACATGCCATAATTTTAAACACTCATAATATTCTTGTAATGAACTGTCATATCTATTTTACAAACAGGTTAGTTTAGGCCCAGGGTAGTAATGTTCAAGGGGTCTGGAATACATTAGGCATCCAATAAATATCTGAGGAATGACTGGTGGATCTGACTTAACCCAGGACTCTTTAACCCCTAGGCCGAGCTGATTCTTTGTGTGCTTTTAATCCACTAGTGGTCCTTTCTATAACTCTAGTCTAGAGTCCAAAAGTACCCTACTTTTCCCTCGCCCCGCCCCTCATTTCCATGTGCCGGAAATTGGGCGCCAAAAGTACTTCCGGGACAGCAAAGTTCCGCCCCGGCAAGATGGCGGCCCCCTTAGAGCTCAGTTGCTGGGGTGGCGGCTGGGGGCTCCCATCGGTACACAGCGAGTCCTTGGTGGTGATGGTGAGGACGCCTTGCGGGCCAGGGCCCAGGAAAGAAGGGGGCGGGGCCACAGGAGAGAGGCTAGATGGGCCGGGTACCGGCGGCTTGCAGCAGTTCCCCATAGCACTGCTCGCTGCACCGCTCTGTCCTCCCTGCAGTCTACAAATGAGTTACAACTTGGCCTGTGACTCCACGGCAGCCTGGCGGGAGACCCGCAGCTTCTCCACTTGGCTCTGAGTTATTCTCAGCCTTTCAAAGCCATGTGGGCGGTGGAGTGTAAGTTCAAAGCAGGGGGCGTGCGTGCCCCGCTCTGCATCCCTTCCCCTACCCCCACGCCCCGCCATGCCTTAGGGAACTAGGTTTCTGAAAGCCGAGTAACTGGTGTTCGCACTCCCCAGTCTAGAGATCGGGGAAAGAACGCGGCCCCAGTGTCTGGTGTTTCTGCCTTGGGGAACCAGGCTATGAAGTAAAGCAGATTTGCATTACGTACTCAGTCTAAAATGTATTATTGCAAACTCTGTTTCAGGCTTACGCCAAATTTTCTGGTGCACCCTTGAAGGTCAATATCATAGATAACACCTGGAGAGGTTCAAGAGGTACAGTGTAAACTTTAAACACCCCTTTCTGCTCTCTTTAAACTCTACTACCCCCCGCCCCTTTTAAAGCTCTGAGGCATATAGCCATGGAGTACCTTGGGATTTTAATTTCTTTTTATCGTGTCCTTGGCTGCGTGTTGCTCATAGTTTGATCATTCTGAGTAATACTTCAAAGTGCAAGCCAAATCATCGGAAATTATGAGAAATAAAAATGTTCTTTAGAACTGCTCTTTGTAAAGTTGCAAAGAACGAATATTTTGCTCATTTTTCCCCCTGCCACATGTGCAATTGGTATAGATTTTAGGGTATCAGAATCCCTTCAAAGGAAAACGCAAGGCTTTCTTGTATGTAAACTGTTTTTTTGATTATAGGAGATGTACCAGTTTTGACAAGTGAAAACAACATTGTTTCTCAACCAGCAAAAATACTAAACTTTTTAAGAAAACAGGTGGGTTGTTCCTTTTGAAGAAGTAAATTGTTGATCCCTGGATGTTAATTAAAAAAAATACATTATAAGCCTCTGGGATTTTAAAAAATTCTTGGACCTTGAGATAATCATGCTAAGCAAAATAAGCCAGACAGAAAAAGTTGAAAACCACATGCTATCACTTACATGTGAGATATAAACCTAAAAGCAACAAACGAACAGGACAAACAAACAGAGACTCGTAAACATGGGCAATAGACTAGTGGTTACTAGTGGGGAGGGGGAGAAGTAGATGGGGTAAAAGGGGTCAAATATGTGGTGACAGATCTAACTGTGGGTGGTGAACACACAATGCAATATATATATATATACACATATATATATATATAGACACACACACATACATATACATATATATATATATATGTCTTACTACTAAATTGTACACCTGAAACTTACTGGATTTCCTTAACCAATGTCACTATAAACAAAAAATTCTCTTTTGCGAACTCAGTAGATGATTGGAGATACTTGGGATTTGATATAAAAATGGACTTGAGAATTACTGCTTTATATATAAATTGTACTGTGATTTGAAAGTCATAAAATGAAGAATAGTCGATTTATAATTTCAAGACCTTTGTTTGGATTTTATTGAAGTTTAGATATAAGCAGATTCAATTTAGCCATCTTTGCTATTACACTTATTGATATGATTGTCAGTTTAGGCACATAGTTGCTACATATTTTGTGTTAGGTATGACATATGAGGTTCCACCAACTTTTTTTTATTTTTATTTTTTAAAAGCACTTAACTGACAATTGCAGCTAAATGTTTTAAGAAATAATGTATCTAAAATGTTTGAACATGTAAACCTTTTTATAATGTATCCAAAATATTTAAACATGTAAAGATTTATCTAAATGCAAGAGTTATCATTGGTTTTGCCAATATATTTTTTTTTAAATCCTATGTCAACAAATTTAGAACTTTTCTAAATTGGAAGGTTTTCTATTTTCATGGGAAAAATGCAACCGATTAGAACTTTTTCCTTATTGTTAACAAAAATAACAGTAGCGTCTATGTATTAAGTTTATACTACATGCCATGTACTAACTCAAACTAGGTCATTAACAATTACTGAAATAATAGTGAATAAAAAATTTATTTTAACAATTATTGACCCTACTATGTGCATGATGCTGTGCTAAGAACTTTATTTGCATTTAAGCAGCATTTGTCACTAAATGTGTATTTTCCTCCCTTTACATATCATGCTTGCCATTTTTGAGGAAGAATAGAAATCCTAATTTATTTAGCTACACTGTTTTGGAATGCTCTTGACTTCTGAGGTGTTTTGGTTTTATATTTTTTTAATAGAAATATAATGCTGATTATGAACTCTCAGCAAAACAAGGGGCAGATACACTGGCTTACATTGCTCTCCTCGAAGAGAAGCTTCTCCCTGCAGTGGTGAGCATTGGTGAATATTACAATATTTTAGTGACCAACTGAAAATGTACTTAGTGTATTTAGAAGAAAAGTAATGAAAAAGGCTTAAAGAAGATATTTCATTTATGTATTAATTTTGATTCCTTCATTTTACTGTGAAGCTGGATTCTGTTAGACATTCAACTAGTATATGAAACAACCAAGTGAAAGATAATGTCATTTTAGAAATTAAAATTCTTTGTGGAAGATAGAGTTTGTTGCTCCATGTATAGAATTGGGTGAACTGTAAACCATTCATCTAACAAATATTTACTGAGCACCTACTATATGCTAGGCCTTGTTCCGGGTGCTGGAGGTATAGCAATCAAAAAAACGCATGTTTAAAATCTTGTTTTATCCTTCAGTCATGGTAATCTCATATTGACTGAAAAATTTGTACAAAGTCACTTTGTACAAAGATATTTATGAAAAATTTTCATGTCAATTGAATGATCTTTTAATTAAAGAATATCCTTGTAATGTTTTTTCCCTCCTTTTGCAGCTTCACACATTCTGGGTTGAGAGCGACAATTACTTTACTGTGACAAAACCATGGTTTGCTTCACGAATTCCTTTTCCATTGAGTTTGATCCTGCCTGGAAGAATGTCTAAGGGAGCACTGACTAGGATTCTCCTGACCAGAGGAGAACCTCCCTTCTACCACCTCCGAGAAGTAGAAGCACAGGTATGGTTACGATTACTTTCAGAGCCAGGGCCCTCCTGAGGAAGGACAAGAGAGATAGCAGAGATGCACTTATCTGTAGATACCTGCCTAAAAGGGAGTTCTAGAGCATCTTTCGTACCTCTGAAGTCTAATTTCATCCTTATTAGATATACAGAGATGCCAAGGAGTGCCTAAATCTTCTGTCAAACAGATTGGGAACATCTCAGTTTTTCTTTGGAGATACGTGAGTGCATTCCCTTAAAAATCATTGTAATATTATGCGTGTATATATTCAATGAACAGTTTTTTAAAGCAAGTTCCCTTGTTTTTCCCCTCTCACAAATGAGTTTTTCACATAAAAAAATTATTTAATGGATTTTTACTATAAGACACTTTCTGTTGGTAGTAATCTAATATTGACTTAATATACTGCATATGTGAATTTAAAACATTTGAGATTATTCCCACCTTGTCTCCAGTCCCTATATAACACTTGTGAGTAAAAGCGAATCTTTAATTCACAGCTCAGTTTATTCTAAATAAAAAAAAAAAATGATTAGAGTATTAGAACTAATGAGTAAATCCTAGTTGTATCATTTTTATAAGTTAAAATGGGTGGTAAGCCTTTGAAAGACTATATTGTTTACTTCAGAATTGACAAATGTATTTGGGAAAAAAAATTTTTAACATCATCCCAAGTTAATATTTTCTTATGTGCTTTTTAAAAATCCTGAATTTATTTTTAGGCCTTCTACCTTGGATGCCTATGTGTTTGGTTTTCTTGCACCTCTTTATAAAGTACGCTTCCCTAAAGTTCAGTTACAAGAACATTTGAAACAGCTCTCCAACCTGTGTCGCTTTTGTGATGATATCCTAAACAGTTATTTTAGGCTTAGTCTTGAAGGTAAGCTGGCTCCTCTTCACCTAATCTTTGTATAAAGTATTTGCGTATTCTCCCAAAGATGTATAAGCAAGCCAAATTCATTACTTAAGTAAGCCAAATTCATTACTTAAAAAGAAGTTTGCGTATTGTCTTTAAATGCTGGTTTATAGCACTTCAAAAAGTTACATTTTTCCAACTTTATTTTTATTCCCATATGTTCTTATTTAAATAGAGAAATAGATATTTCCTTTTTGGCTATTCTGGATTTTATACATTTCTTGCTTACTTTTCTTTATTGCCCCTTTGAAGTGGGTCATTTTATTCTAAAAGATTAAATCACAGGTATTTGTTGAGGTATTTATTAAGATAGCATTTATCCTAATGCAAATGGGCAATTACTTTAAATGTTGCTTCTAGCATTTTCCTGCGTGAACAGAAATCAGTAGCAGATTGATTTGGGTGAGGTGCACCTCCATGATTCCACTACTTGAAAACTGATTGCATCAGACTGGAGGTAAACAGAGGGCACCTGTTATTTAGGACACGCTTCTTTGGGAATGTGAGGCCTTGTGCTTAAGTGATTAGGATACTAAATTTGTACTGGGAGAGTTGGGAGAAATTGTCCTTTTAAGAAACAAGAATTATAAGGATAATTGGATAAGGGACAGTTTATTTCTTATGGTTGGTTATATGTTTTGTATATAGGGAGGAATTAGTAGTTTGGGAGTTGACCTTGTTACTTTGGAGCAGTGGTTGGCAAACCTGTCTACAGGACAAATACAAAATGTTGAGTCCTATACCAGATTCACTGAATTAAAACTTCTTAGGGATAGATCCCAGGAATCTGTATTTTTTAAGTCCCCAAATTCTTTGGATGCCTAGTGGATAGCTGTTTGGGAGTCACTGCTTTCGAAAGCTATTTAGATAGTTTCAACTAAAGACCTATTTGGAATGGGTCGGGAAAAGGCACAACTAAAATTTGAGAAGAAATTGAGGACTGCTGTGCTCTTTACTAATTACTTTGGCTAGCTACATCACACAGGCCAACAATGTCTACTTTGTGGACAAACTTAGTCTTTTTGTTTAGGGTTTGGTTTTGGAGCATTACTGTCCCTCTGAAATTTGCCTTTGAACCCAGAATGGTTTTTCTCTTTGCTTTTTTGTTGGAGGGTGGAGCACTTGGGAGGGTGGATAGACTCAAAATTCTTTCAAACTAAACAGCTTTAAATGTCTAATCGCTCTGCTGTACACCTGAAACTAATATAAAATAATACTAAATGTCAATTCTAATTGAAAAAAAAAATGCAGCTTTAAAGGCTTTCAAAATTTTCTGTCTTTCTGATTTCTGTCTCTGGCTTCTTAGGCGTTTCTCCTGCTGGACAAGAGATGGTAGATGCAAATCTGCAGAAACTCACACAACTTGTAAATAAGGAATCCAACTTGATTGAAAAGGTCAAGTTTACTTCAATTATTATTTTATAGCAATTTAGTGTTTTCCTTTCTGAAATTAATATTGTAATTTCGGTTATGAATTAACTTTACCCTCTTAGTTTTTTTTTAAGAGTTTATTTTTCCAGAAAGCTGTTTAAATATATACTTACTAAAATTGTGTAGCTTAATATAGTATTTTGAATCCAGAAGTGGCCTGATTGCTCTGGGGAAAGATAGAGATAATGGTATTAGGTTTACTTTTACCATATAATTAGTATTTTTCAAGTTAGGAGATCCAAAAGCCTGGCTTAAAAAAAACAAAAAAAAACAAAAAACAAAACTTTCTTTCTGGCTTGTCCGCTTCTCTCTCTGAAGGTTAAGATTTCCTGAGGTTGGCAGCATCTGTGCTTAGCCTTTCTTGTTAATAGCTCTGTGATGTCTTTTTCTTCCATGTGAACAGTTTTATGTTTTCTTCCTATTCTTCTCTGTTCTAAATGTCTACAATTTTTTATCAATGTGGATATTTTGCCACTTTGGGGGATTCATTTGGTGACAGAGAGATTAAGGAACTGGGTAGAGGAGAGAGCCTACAATAGAAATTTCAAGGATGATTCTGATTGGAAAAATACGAGAGAGCTATGTATTTTTTCCCTAAGTGTCTAGTAAACTTGCTTTTTTTCGTATACAAATGAATAATACTTCCTCTTTCACAAACTAATGAGGCAATATGGCCTAATAACACTGGCTAGCAGTAAAAGGCGCTGTGTTATATGAGCTTTACCTGAATTATCTCATTTAATCCTCACAACAGCTCTATGAGTGCGTGTTTCTATCATCCCCGTTTTACAGATGAGGATACTGAAGCTTTGAAAGTAGCATATGTCACTTGCCCAAGGTTATTGCAAGTCACAAGAATTAGAGGGTATTTGAACCCTACAAATTGGACTCCAGCATGGACTTTGCAGTTAGTTAGCCATCTAACTCATGAATGAGATTATGTATCCATTACTAGTAGTACTAGTAGCTAAGTTTGGAACTGCCACTCTCTGGAATGACTGCTGTTTCTTTTTATTGTATTTCATGTGTTGTTAGAACCTGGGAAGTGAGAAAAACTTAGCAGTAAAATTGTAAGGATTTATTCTTAAAATAGGGGTAAACTGAATAGAAGCCTAGATTGTCTTAATTCTTTGCCCAACCTAGTAAATCTCATGAGAGGAAATATATTGTTAAGTGTGGATAATGGAAAGATTACTCAGACTATTTTAGACACTAATCTGCTAAATGAAGACTATCCAGTCTAGTTTGTTTTCTATATGTGGCAAAGACATATAAAGAGAGCCACGAAATACCTATAAATGCAGAAAGTGAAACCATGAGGCCCTGTCCCCACTTTGTACATTTCATCTTAGGTCATCATCAGTATATGAAAGTTTTCTGACCCTATGTGAACATTCCTCGCACCCCTTCATAGCTGCTCTTCAGTATGATTCACTGTTGCTACAAGACATTAAAGCAAAAAATCCTAATGGCTACTCCTGTTCACTATTTGGACAGAAAATCTAGAATTTAAAAAAAAGAGTTGTGTTTGAGGAAATTAGTTTTCGCAAGAAAAAAAGGTATTTTAATACAATTGATTCAAATAGTTCACTGGAAATACTTTTTTTCATTGGCAAACTAAAAGTTTTATTCTCTTTTATTCTTTCCTTTTGTACAAATTCTATGTACCTCTGCTGAAACATTTCCTCATGCTTTATAAGAGCATCTTGAGAAGGAGAGTTTTGCTCTGCACATATTCAAAACGCAAAAAACCCTGCCTGTCAAATGGATAATAAGAAGCTATATTCTGTTGGTTTTGGGTCTTTGATGGCAGCTGCTTTTATGAAGTTAAGCTTATAGTGAGATTCACAGAGCGAATCTTGCACTCTGTTTGTGGGGTGCCCTGGTTAAAGGTAGTTTTCTTAGGTTGGACTCAGTTCTAAATAATTCTTTTCCTAGTGTTTCCAGGGATGCTAATGTAATCCTTAGGCTAAGTTGGAAAGTCTTGAACATTTTCTTAATATGCTTCGTATTAACTTGTTTCTTTAGAGCAGACTTAGAACTGATTTGTTTGGATGCTTCTGGAATTGGTTTAAAGAATTTGTCCTTTCTGTTTCTTTCCCTAGCTTCCCTTGGTCTAAAGACTCAGTCTGAAAGAGCTGATCTTTTTGAGTGGAATACAGGTCATTTTCATTGAGGCAATGAGGGTTGAAAGAACAGTAGTGCTGAGATAAGACTCGAATTCAAATTTCAGCTCTGAAACTAGTTTTGCAACTGAATGCAAATTCCTTAACCTTTCTGAGCTTCATTTGCTTATCTGTAAAATAAGAAATGATTGTATCTGCTTTATTTTTCTTCACAATGGTGTTAGGAAGATCAAATGAGGTATTGCATGTGAACATATGTTGTAAAAACTATGGAGCTTAGTGTAACAGAAATATTGCTTTTACACTTATAAGATGATGTCTCAAACCAGGTCATGCTAATGGTTGAGTTTATTAGAGCAGTGGCCCCCAACCTTTTTGGCACCAGGGACCAGTGCTCCTATGAGAATTCAGTTTATGACAATCTGAGGTGGAGCTGAGGCAGTGATGCCTAGCACTGGGGAGCGGCTGCAAATACACATGAAGCTTTGCTCCCTGGCCCACTGCTCACCTCCTGCTGTGCGGCCCGGTTCCTAACAGGCCATGGACAGTCCATAGCCCCGGAGGTTGGGGACCCCTGCAGTAGAGTATTCATTTTGTGGAATTAACTATAATTTTGTAAAGGCATCAAGGATGGGCCATATTGCTTTTATACATATACTGAATCAGCTGGTATTTGAGGTATGACATTTAGAATTCCTGAGAGATTATTTGCAAGAAAAAGGTTTCTCCAGCAGTTCTAGAAACATATGTTCTGCACTCTTCCAGGCTATAGTTTGGATGGGGAGGCTGCAGTCCACATAAATGGTGCCACAGCCATTAGTCAGACGTGTCTTTTGTACTTTCCACAGATGGATGACAATCTTCGCCAAAGCCCTCAGCTTCCTCCTCGGAAACTGCCAACACTTAAATTGACTCCAGCAGAAGAAGGCGATTCCTTACAACGGCTCTCACCCTGACAGACATCTTGCTTTGTGTCCACAGTCATATGATTGTTGCAGTGAACTCTTACACTCAGTGTGTGAAGGCAAAAAGAAAATGCTATTAATAAGTATAATGAAGATTCTAAAACAAAAGAAACTTTCTATGACACCTATTTTTTTTTTTTTTTATTAGGAAGCTTGCATTTTAGCGTGGCAGTGCAATTTAAATACCATCTAAGTGAATGCTAAATGAACTTGAGGGGAAAAAATAAAACACATTGTACTGTATATAAAAAAACCTGCCTTAATCTTGGCAGATTTTTGCCTTTGGTTCACATGTTGCTGACCAAAAGCTACAACTCTGTTTTGATTATGCACTCTTCATTTATTCAAGCAAATTTATTAAGTTTTCTTAGACCAGTCTGAATATCTAATATGTGGCTCTTTGGCTGAGGCCTTTTTCTTCTGTTTAGAAATCTGATGCCTATTTTCAACATTAGGAAAAAATATATTATCCAAATGTTCTTTTTACTTCAATAGAAAAGCCTGTATTTAACTTTAAAAATGAGGAATGTGCTTTATAATTATGCTTTCATGAGTCTAAATTTTGGGGGGAGTGGTTAGTATCATATATATATTAAAGGTTATATATAATATTTATCTGACTATATGCACTTCAATATAACATTAATATTTGCTGTTGTATTCAATATAGGTTAGTAGGGGCTCTTTTAGTTAATTGGGCGAATGTGGCAGCTTTAGACCTAAGTATTTGTAGTATGTCTTTAACTCTAGTCATCTCTTTTCTTGGATAGATTTCAGGAGAACTGAATATGTTGGTCATTGTTATTGCCAGGCTGTAAAGTCTCATTGAAACTTGCCCAGTTCATAGACACTACTCAAAGAGCCCACCGTCAGAGTAATAGAAGTACCTACTGTATGCCTGGTCCAAGTTCACCAGGCTTGGCTCAGGCCAGTCCAGTGGTTTTTCAGAAGAAGCATATCATGTAGTCAAAAGCTTTATGACAACTAATTACTATTTATGTAGTTTAACTACAGTTGAAGGATCCAATGGAATAATCAGAAATAGTAATTTTTAAGAATATTTTCTATTTATTTGTTGCTGAACTGTTAAAGGGTTTGCTGTGCAAGTAATTTTACTTACATAAGATCTCGCTTATTTTAGTGGCTGAGGTGCTTCTGTTGTTCTAAAACCACTTCTGGGGTTTTTAAAATATAGGACCATGTTTTTGATTAGTGTCTTAAAAGATTACTATGGTGCTCAGCAAATCTTATCACGTTCTGCAGAAACCCACATGTTAAGAAAACAGTTTTGTCTTCAAGAGACTCATCTAATTTGAGCTGAGTGGAGCTCAGCTGTGTTTGACCTGGATCCTCTCAGTTTGTTCTGTATTTAGGTAGTAGCTATTTATACAGGGGTCTTTAAGTCTTTGTAAATATTTTTCTTGGAAGTTTTAAATAAATGAAAAACAAGGTAGTCTTCAAAATCTTGTTCATCTGTTTGGATGCATTTAGGGAAAGTAATACATGAGTTTCATATTCTGCAACAGGTGGGACCATGTGTGTGTGTGCACGCATGCCCATTATGTGTTAATCTAATGTTACGAATAGTCTATATTGAAAATCCTAACCAGAGGACTTTATTGTCCTCTATGAGTGATGTATATTAGAGAAGGTTGGTTAGCACATTAGACATCTGTTGATGCTTTAGTCAGGGTTAGTCATTTTCAATTATGACTTGTATTAAAATTTCCAAAAAGCATTTGAAGTGATTTACAGTTGTCAAATGCATGTAAAACAGGACAATTAAAATTAGTTTGGGAAGGATAAAAAATTTATAGACGAAAGAGCTATACCAACCCTAACAGATTCTAAAGTTGAATGGTAAATTTAACTCCAAGTTTCTCCATAGACAAAGTCAAAGATAATACTGGGTTATGTAAATTTTTGTCAATAAAATTGCTAATGTCCGTGAATAAGAAAATGTGTTTAAATTTTTATAAGAAGGTGGGAGCTCATGTTTTTACAACACAGACTGCAGCCGATAAGCATACTGTAATGTTTCATGTGTTGAAAGTTTAATCAAAAGCCATCATTTTAGAATAACAAGTATTTTCCTTTTTTAGCAGAGATTTATTTCCGTTTGGTCATTCCAGCTCTGAACTGCCTTTAGCCTTATACTATATAGACCATGATGCTTTGAGATTACCTTTCCTAAGATGCAAATGTGATTTAGATAAGTGAAAATTTATATGTTGGTTTATTTAGTAGAGGTTCTTTGATATAAGCCAATGAGATGCTAGGAGCACAAACCACTCCAGAGATTGCCACACACATAAGAAGCTCTTAGAAAGGAACAGCTTTTCAGACTGGGCAGCTTAAGCTTAAGATTAGCCTGTCAGGATATGCTTTGGAGAAAGTTTGAGTTTGCTGAGATAAATGGGCCCACAGTCTTAAACAAAATGCTGTGAGCTACTTTCTTTTGGAGGTAATGGTGGAGGATAATATAAAAAGGGTCTATGGTTGTGTTTATATTTGTTGGTGATATAGGATTAGAAAATTGGTCAGATAATTCCCATTTGATAAAGATCCTCCATCAGTTGTCATCAGTCATCCTTAAGACTGACCATTCTCATGACACTAAAGAAACTGTAAAGAACATTGAGGATGGTCATTCCTCCGTCCTCCGCCCCCTGCCCCCAAAAAGGTTGACATTAACAAAGAAATCAAATTTTGACTTAGGTATATTTGTATTATTTTGGGGGTACTAGAGGATTGCAGATTTTACATGAAATCAGAAGCCTTTTGATTTCCCTTTGTTATTTCTATTTAATATTGCTAGATACATTAACGTGAAGGAATAGGGAAACTTATTTCAATCAGAGCTAAGTTATAATTTTCAGAACTCTGCAAAAATGGAAAAACTACATATAAAAATAGGCAAAAATTGGAAACAGTGATAGTATCGCAGAAAACCATTTTTTTAAAGGTAGCTTCATGTGATAAAACTTAGCAGTCAGTAATATGTATTCTTAGAGCCTCTTCCAAGAATATACATTTACCGGGTCCATTAAATTTTTTGATAGTTTTTCATAAACTGTCAAAAATTTTAACTCTTTAAAACCAATATATAAATGCTTAAATATAAAGACAAAAAGCTCAGTGATGGATGCACAGGATTTCTCTGTTTTTGTAACCTGAGAATCTATAATTATTTCAAAATGAAAGTTTTAAAAAGTAAATTCAATACAGTAAATTTATCATTATCTACATAAACTATGATTTAAAATTTAATGTGCCAAAGATACTATCCAGTATTCAGTTCCAGATAAATAAATATAAATTTATATAAATTAAATGTTATTTAATTTATAATAAATATAATTAATTTATAATAAGTATAATTATAAATGAAATATCATTTCATTCTTAAATTTAAAGAAAAAATAACTCAGGTATGTAACAAATAACTATCTAAAGATCTGGTTCGCCTTACCAGAATAGAAAAAACAACCTAAACCTATGAACTCCTTTTCCTCAGGATATAAAAATTCTATAATTTTCTGTTTGTTATTGTACCTTTTCCTGCTTATGGTCCTTGGATTTACTTTTGAGGATAAAGTATTTTGAAAAAATTTCTATGATTCCATGTGGCAATCTTTCTTTGCTTTGCATGTATTACCTCTCTAACAGCACAGTGTGACAGAATGTATGCGGGGACCACACTTCACTGAAGAAGGTGCAGTCTGTCTACATGCTTTTTGTATTAAGCTCACAGGGATTTAGTAATTGACTTTGTCTTGGTTTGGTTATTTATATAATTGAAATCCTTAGCAGAGCCATGAAATCTGCTAAGGATTTCAATTATTTATATAATTGAAATCCTTAGCAGAAGGAATCAACTTGGAATTCCAGGACAATTTTCCAAACCATTTTTGGCTGTGCTTTAAAAGTACCAAAAAGGCAGTAGGTATTTATGACACTGAAGTCACATACAAACTGGTTATTTTTTTATACATACACATATACACACACATATAAGTATGTATACATACAAAGTGTCATAGAAAGTTTACAGTTGCTTCAGTGACAAAGCAAAGGAAGATTCATGTTTTCCAGTTCTATTACTGAAGACATGGTCTAAACAAAGACTATATGTCTGTGTGAACATTTTCAAGGATGAAGGTTTATAATTTTCATTAAATTCTCGGTTTCTATATCCCCCCAATTTTAAACGTCACTAGCGGTTTTTTATATCCCCGCAATTTTAAACCTCACTAGCCTCCAAATTTCAGAAGACTAAGTATGTTTGATTTCATTTCAAAGTATAAAACCAGATCACTAATCAAGCGTAAGGATGCTTTTGTTTGTTTTCCGCAGTGTCTATGGTTGTGTACCTGGAACTCTGTGCTTTGGGTGTGTATTTATTTGATAGAAAGCTTGCCTTTGGGTTTTGAGTTGCAGTGTAATCGTGAACATCTAGCCACGTGAAAAGCATTTGGACCTTTGTTTTGATTCTTAGTTTTCCTCCTACAAATTCAGAAAAATGCCTTTTAATCATTTAGTTTATATATCCCAGATCCTTGGAAATCAAGAAAAATGACTTGCCAGAGTTAGCATCAGTCCTCAGCGAGTCATGCACTGTAGAGAAGGTTGTGCTGGTCATTTGTTCTTTGGACTACTGGCTACTTCTTTTGCAATGCTGGCATCTTTATTTCTGGGAGAAGGAAGGGTATACTCAAGCTTTTATGTTAATTGCATAAAGATGAGCCTTATTCCTCTTTGGACTTTATGAAATAGGAAATAATATCTTTCCATTTTTCTGCTCATCTGGAAGTAGAAATTTGCAGTGTTTGTAACGTAACAGTAGCATTTTGGAAGATGGACAGCAAAGAAGATAAATATGTGAATACACATATTGGCTTTGTTCCACCAAGCCTATCTTTGAATGGTAAACATTTTAAATATCTGTTCTAGTGTACAAATGCTCTAGTTTTGACATAATCTAAAGCTATGTTGGTCATAATTTCAATATTCTTTCCAGCCTTGCTTAGTGTGAATGTATTTTACTCAGAGACTATGTATAAATACCCAGAAGTGGTGATGGTGAAAAATGCTGTAAAGAATTAATTCCGATAAATAAGAAACTGGATATAATGTCAAAATAGCTATTTTCACAATAAAATCTCAAATTGCTTGAATGTGTATTAAATCCTGAATTGATGTTATTTATTCTTTGAGGCTAATATTTTCATTGACAAGAACTTTGGTGTGGCTGAAAATAGTTATTTAGTGTCGGGACTGAGCTAGATGGAGATTGTCCATTCTTTCTGTGATGCATTGAGATACCTGTGCTCTATCCACCCCAAGTGAAGGGAGGTTAGAGGCCTGCTCCTTAGGCCACTGGCAGGCATTTGATCTCAGACTGCTCACACAACTCTTTGGAGCTACAGTTATCACTTTGGCTCTCTAAGTTTTTAAAAAATTTCCCTTTTGCCCACCAAGATAGTCCAGTGATGTTCCGTGTAATTGAATGGAAGACATACACTGAGATAAATAATGCAGTTCTCGTTAAGGGGTAGGACATATGGGTATAGAGAACGGTGTTAAAGCTGTTAGTCAAGTAAGGGTAGGTTCCCTGAGAAGACAAATATATTTATTAGAATTTATTTTTTTAAATTGAGTATAATTTACATATAGTGTCATATGCATCAATCTTCGAAGTAGAGCTGTTCAGGTATGTAAATACTTCTCTCACATGAGAAGCCAGCCACATTTTTGTTGATATCCCCAAAGAACACAAATCTTAATTGCATATGAACTTTGGATTCCAGATAAAAGGTCCTTGAGTGGACTGAGGTGGTTGATAATGATCACCTACCTTTGGCAAGAGAGGAGGAAAGAATAGTTGGTATTATGGGATAATGGAATTCTTTTGTGGTGAGGCAACTATTTGGAGTCACAAAGTTCAGAACTGTACAGCCAAGAACTTCAGCAACTTCAGTTCCTAATTGCCCAGCACAGAGGCTTGACTTTGGTCTGGGACTGTCCTGGGTACTCAGAAACTCCTGGATGACTGTTTAGCATGATGTCCCTCAGTAGATGGGTAGGCTACAACATAAACAGTGCTCTGTTCTCCTTTGCCACTAATAGCAGCTATTGGTAGGAGAACTTAACTTTTGCTATATTGGGATCCATAGGAGAAAGATTGAGATAAAGGGAACCAGTAAGATCATTGAGCGCTGCCAGTATGTTTGAGACAAGTGTATATAAGAACAAGAAGGAAATAGTGATGGGGAAATGTAAGGGTCTGTCTTACTCAAGATCATCTTGTAATTATGTTCCTAGTGGTAGAGCAAAGGAGAAACTAATCCCTTCGTCATCTAACGGACTAGAGCTTCAGGAGAAAGAATGACAAACTATGGTCCATTTTTCCAGGTACATTAGTCAGCCCGCTGGAATGCTTTAAGAATGATTAAGAAATGAAGACAGCTGTGTATCATCAAAGACATTTGTAATTTCTAACACAGCCAACTTGCTCTAAAAGTTGTATTTTCCCCAGTGAGCGAGAGGCTTTATATTTATCCTACTTTTTGAGTGAGTGAAAGAAATAGGAAAATTTTAACATTTATGAATGCAATTAAGGATTAGTTCCTCAGATTCTAGTTTGGGGATGGTGGTTCTTTCACAAACTCACATTTTGAAAAAGTTAACCAATCTTTTTGTGTAGAAGGAAGCATGACACTTTCCAAATATCACACTTTAAAAGCAAACAGATTTCAGTTTTATTTTAAATGCAAGTAGCAAACTGACTGACTTGAAGATGGTCAGATTGTGCCTATTCTGATATGCGTTGTCCCAGTTTTTCCATGAGGGGAAAAATTGCTTTTTTCATCTAATGATCATGATTTACATGTTGTATTACCTATAACCTCCGATTCAAGGGCAATAGTTACTGCTAAATGGCTTAGAAAAAGGTGAGAATGGGTATAGCAGATGTAGAAATTGAGAGGAAAAAGAACCAAAGAGAAAGGAACTCTAGAATATGATATAATTGGGGCTGTGGAGATGAAGAATGAGATGTAGAGAGACAGTGGACTTTAGAATTAGAAAGCCAAGCTTAACACAAGATACCAAATTGGCGTTCTTGAGCAAGTTACTTGACTCTTAGTCTGCATTACTGTTTATTGCAATGCAGTGGAATAACTGGATCTAAATGGATGAACATTTTTATACGTTTGGTTTTTTTAATTCCTAAAATTTAGAAGACATCAAGTCCTACTTCACCTCTTATGAACCACTTCTGTTAACATACTGGTATCAGTTCTTCCAGTCTTTTAATTTCTATACACTCACACACATGCACAATCCTGTATATCTTGTAATCCCATAGTATGTACTATTCTGTAATGTACTTTTTCACTTAGTGTTCAGAAATTCTTGTAGGTCATTACATATTCTATGTGATTTTATTGTATGAATGTGTACTGTTTATTTCATTCCCTTGTGATGATGGACACTGAGGTGAATTCTTGTAATGGTCCTTGTTACATATTATTAAATTGCTTCTCAGGAAGATCGCATCACTCTACATCCTCCGCAGCCCTATGTAGGAAAATCTCTATTACCCGCAACCCTTCCAGTGCCACGTATTCCTTCTCTCCTCTCCAACTTGATAGATTTAAAAATAGCATTTTTATTTATTTAATGTGTATCTCTTTGATAACTAGTTGAATATTTTCTCCCAGATGGCCACTGTCCATTTGTAGTTCTTCTGTAAGTTGTCTCATCATATTCTACATAAAAGGCAAATTCCTGAACTTCTCTGAGACCCTGTTTTCTCAGCTGCATGCTGGGGCTTCCATGTAGTCTAACTGAGACCACACAGTGCAGATCCAGAACATGGCAGGTGCCAACAGTGTTATTTCCCTTCGTGTTCCTTCCTGGAATAAGAGCTCCCAGAAGATGGAGACTCTTTCTTTATTGTAGTCCAACAACTAGCACAGTGCTTGGAACATAGAAAGGGTTCAAAAAGTTTTTGAGGAAGGAAGAAGAGAGAGGATTTGAAAACATTTTGAGTATATCAGGAAAAGGAGTGAGAAAAGTTGAAGCCAAGATCCAATGAATCAGCAGTGAGAAAAGTGGTGGGTTCCTCAGAAGCTTACTATTAAAATAGAAGAATTTAAGTTTTACTCTCAAAACTCTACTAAGAAACAATTTCTTATAGACTGAAGTGGCTAAAGGGCTTTAAATACCTATATTCAAGGCTATAACCAGCCTGGAAAAGTTGAGTGATTTTTTTTCTGGTAAGCTAAAGAGTAAATATACTAGGAAAGGTGACTAGTTATAGGAAGTAAAGTATTTTGTAAAGTGAATAATAATTTAAAAAAAGATTAATCCTGATTTTCACATATTAGATTTGCCAAGACTAGGAGCAAATGTGTAACAATAATAATCACATTAAAAGTCACATTAAAAAAAAAGTTTTAAAGTAACCTAGAGCTGTGATGCCTCAGATGGAAGGAAAAGAATTGATGTTAGGTCTTGTTTCAATCAACATGTCCTGTGATCGTGGGTGAGAGAAGTCAGTGGTTCATTAATGAGATTTGCAGATGGCTTTAAATTGAGAGGTATTGTAAACAGCAGGAATGACTGAGAAATGATACAAAGGGAGCTGGAAAGGTTAGGAACATGGACAGGAAATCAAATGATTCAGCCTGGAGTAATGCAAGCCAATATGACATCTGGGGCCAAATAAGAAGAAATACAGATACGCCATGAAAGAGATAAACATGGAAAATATTCATCTCAAAGGAGGTTGAGGGGTACTAGAAGGAAATAAGAGAGGTAGGAAGCAGGAACTAATGGTTTTGGCATGTTTACCATGTGCCCACTAGTATGATTTGGTACTTCTTGTGTTGATTTCTTTTTGACCAAGATTAAGCAGTTCAGAGTTTTTGAGGATTAATTATGCACAAGAGCTTGGTATTTCACGAAACAAAAGCTCGGCTTCCTTCTAGTTGATCTGAATGGTTGTTAGAATGTTATCAGTGCATCTCTATACTGTGGATGTGGCCTGGAAGCTCCAGAAAGGCTCTAGTGGTAAAGATCATTTGCCATATTCCCACATAGCATTTCTCATTCTGTGGGTGTTTCCGAGCATTCTTGGAGCAGCTTCCTCCAGGCTATCCCAGGAGCACAATGGGGGCCCCACAAAACCTTTGGTGAGCTAGCACAGGAGTCCTGCTTAAGCCAAGACGTGTGTCCCATAATGGCTGCCCCACATGGCGGTCCATTCCTTCCCTCCATGCCCCTCTCCCTCTCTCTTCCAGCACCCTGTAGTAACACGGAGCTTTCATCCTAGCCCTTTGCTTGGGTTTCCTACTATCCCTTATCTTTCTCTCTTGCTGTAAAAGTCTAGTAATCATTTGTATTTCCTCTGGATGTCAATAAACTAAATCAGATTTTTATTGGTCTAATTTAGGAATCGCCAACATTTTTTTAATGGAGTCACTCAATTTTTCAGTTATAAGAACTTGAGGAACTGGGTCATAGTGAGGACCTCATGGGGATGAGGAGGAAAGGACCAAGTTCTTCTAGGAAGGACAATCCCTAAGCAGGTGATGTTGACTGGACCCATTCCCCATCCTGAGAAGACCAGAACACCAGCACAAAGAGTGTGTCGAAGCAGTGAGCTGGAAAGGAGAAATGTCAAAGACATATTGCTTGCAGTTCCAGTTCTAGCGTGTAAGATATGTTAATGGCTCAGATTGGAAGCTGAATGTGTTACTTTTCCCCAATATTTGCCTTGTAATGGGAGCCCCTTGTGCCTAAAAAATTTATTCATTTATTCAGCAAGTATTTACTGGGTGCATCCTACATTCCAGGCACTATTCTTGTTACTAAAGATACCTCAGAGAACAAAACATAGATCCCTGCCCTGTGGTACTTACATTCTGGTGGTGGTGGTGGTGGGGGGAACAATTAATAATGAACCAATGAATAAGCAGAACATATAGTAGAAAATGATAAGTGTTACAGGACAAAAAGTAAAGCAGGATAATGGGACTAATAGTGCTAGGGTTGGGGGCAAGTGATAATATTAAATATGGCAGGATAGGCTTCATAAGGAAGATGACATTTGAACAAAGACTTGAAAGAAGTGTTCGGTTGGCCCTGCAGATACCTGACAAAGCATTCAAGGCATAGGGTACAGGTGGAGTCCTAAAGTAGGGCTTGCCTGGCATGTCTGAGAAACAGCGAGGAGGCCAGGGTCTCTGGAAGAGTGAGTAAGGAAGAAAGTAAAAGAGGTTAGGTCAGTGAGCTAAGGGCTAGGAACAGACCAGTTAAGAGCTTGTAGACATTTGTAAGCCTTTGGCTTTTACTCTCAGCCATTCAAGGTTTTGAGTAAAGAGGTGATGTCACTGATTACTTTTTAAAAGGATTACTTGAACTATAGAGTGTAAGCAAGAAGACAAGTTGTGAGTATATTGTAGTACCCTAGCTAAGAGATGGTGGTGGCTCAGGTGGGTTAGGATGGTAACTGTAGAAATATTAAGAAGAGATAGAATTTTACAAGTATTTTGCAGGTACTATCGACAAAATTTCTTGACTGATTAAATATGGGTTATGAGAGAAAGAAAGAAGCCAAGGGTATCTTCAAGATTTTTGACATGAGCCCTGGATGGATCAAGTTGCCATCAACTGAGTCAGGGAAGGCTATCTGAGGGGGCGATTAGGAGTTCTGTTTTTGACATGTTGAGTTTGTGATGTCTCAAACATCTGCGTGGAGATGCTGAGTAAGCAGTTGAGTTAGATATGAGTCTCAAGTTCAAGAGATACAAATTTGGAGATATACCTCGAAGAGTCATGAGGTTAAAGATGTTATTTAAAACCATGAGACTGAATGAGATCACCAAGTGTTTAAGTCATAAAGAAGAGAACTAAGAACTGAGCCCAGGAACATGCTGAACATGAGATCAGGGCAAGAAGCAGCGAGAAAGGCTGAGACCAAAGAGGTAGGAGGAAAATGAAAAGAATGTGTGTCCTTGATGCTACATGAAGAACGTGTGTCAAGGAAGATGTAGTGACTGCAGTGGACGCAGCCGATGGTCATGTAAGACAGGGACTGAAGCTTGACCATTGGATTTAGCACAATGGAGGTCATTAGTGAACTTGATAATCAGTTTCAATGGAGTTCTGGATAGGAATAGGTTCCCGAGAGACTAGGAGGAGAGGAATTGGGAAGTGTGAGAAGAAAAGAATGATGAATACAATAATTGTAAACAGTACCACAGAGCTCGGAAAGATTATCTAGAAGTAAAGATGCCTACCCCTGGATCCTTAAGCTCCCAGCGAGGAGGCAACCACCTATTTATTTATGCATATTTATGTCTAGCTGCAAATCAAGTCAGCCTGCAGCCAGCAGTGTTGGGCTAGGTCATTACAAAATCTCCATTAACAGAGATCCAAATGGGTTTAACGGAATTTGTCAAGGAACTTTTTATTTATCGCAAAAATACTGTTATTTGAAATATGGGTTTTTTTCCCCATAATGATGAGCTAAATTGTTTTCATTTGTAAATAAGGTCTAGCATATTAACACTTTTACATTTTGTTAAGCCAAATGATGCAGAGACCAAGCCGATCACTGCAGTATTTTCTTCTTTGTCTGAAGGGTTTCAGCTTCCGTGGTTTAGGTAATAGAATTTGTTTCCTCTACCGAGGCCTGGGGCCAGAGAACTGAGCCTAAATGAAGTAAATCTGCATGTTTATTTTCCATTTGAGCTACTTAATGACTGTGTGCATTCATCAGGGGACAGGATGTGAACATATTTGAAAATTAAAGGGTTATCACTACAGAAAGCATTGAGGATGCTGTGAGAGGCATAAATACGTATTGGAGAATATGTAATGTTTAAAGGCACAGACTAGTCTGAAAACAAACCAGAAGTTTTGGTATCATCTTCTCTCTTGCCCTCTCTATCTATTCAGTCACCTAGTCCCACCTGTTCCTCACCTGAAGCTGAAGGGCTCTCTTCCCCCAAGGCCTTTTCTACCTTGGTTCACTACTACAGATACACCATTGGTCTCCCAGCTTCTGGTTTTGCTTCTTTCCAAACCATTCTCCACTTTGTACAAGTGTGATCATTCAAAAATGCAAAATGATCATGCTTCGGTCTTGTTTAATACTTTTAATGGCTCGTTGTTGTTATCAAGTCTAAGCCTCTTAACGCAGCATATAACACATTTTGTCACCCGGTTCGGGTTTAACTCTGTCCTGCCTTCTGTCCTCACAATTGAAGATCCAGGCACCCAAACAATCCAAATCTCCAAATACCCCATACTTTAAATCTGAATGAAGAGGCTCCAGTGGGTAATAGACAAAGCTACAAAATCAATTTAACAAGACCAACCAGAGAATTAGATTTTTAGACTCTATTAAATAGAAATGGGAGAGAGGTCCTTTGTTTCAATATTCCTTATATTTCTATTTCCACTGTTCTAATGCAGCCGTGTGACATAAATCATTTGTGTGCATAAATTATTTGTTGGCTGCTTCTCTACTCCTTTGAGGTGTGTCATGGCTCAGTCCTTGGCTCTGTTATTACACTTTACACACCCATTTCACACACTTTTCCTTGTTTGTCTTTTCCATTCCCTGGTCTTTAAACACTACCTACCTTTTGGAGTTTCACATACGGACACTTCCAGCCCAGGCATCTCTTATGAGATAAGACGCCTACCCAAAGACGTCCAAAACGTCTGCAGCAATCTCAAACTTGTATGTAAAGCTGAACTCTGACCTTTGCTCTGCCCAAATCTCTTTTTCTGCTGGTCTTTCCCATCTCAATAAATGTCACTTGCATTACTCCAATGCTAAAGTCAGGGACCTGAAAATTTACCTCTTTCTTAGTTTGTAAGAAAACCTACCAAATGCCAAGTCACGTCTGAAATGTTTTACATATAATAACCTGTCTAATCTTTTTAACAAATCTGTAAGATAGCTACTATATTATTACCCACTTTGTAGATCAGAAAACCAAGGCAGAGAGAGGTTAAGTAATTTGCTCAAGGTCACACAGCTTACTAATGGTAGAACTGGGATTTAAACTCGGATAATCTGGCATCAGAGTCCATGTACTTAATCTCTACACCAGCTGTTATTCTTGGCACCTACCTCTGATTCGCCCCTATATCCAACTCATTAGAAGTGCCAACAGTTCCATCTCCAAAAAATGTCCTGAGTCCATCCACCTCTTGCCATCACAAGTGCCATCACACTAGCTGGGCTTTTGCAGAGACTGTTATAACAATCCCTTGAGATCTCCAATTCTACTCTTGTCCTCCCTACCTCCCTCAGCTCAGTACCTCCAGATATTCTCTCCAAAAAGCTAGGTCTTAGCTTAAAGGTAATTTTTTTTCCGAGCCTTCTTTGACCCCCATATCTAAATCGCATCCCCTCATTATATTCTCATATCACTCTATTCCCTATTCTTTTCTTTCATAGTAAACTTCGTAATTAATAATTATACATTTGCGTCTTTATTTTTTAAAGTAAACCCCAGGAGAACAAGGATTTTATTTTTCATTATCTAACCAGTATCGAGCAGAGAGCTTAGCCCACAGTTGGCACTTAGTAATATTTGTGAATAGATGGATGGATGAGTAACTAATATTGAGTAAGAAGTGACTATATAATTTTTATTTTATGTGTTCTAATGAAAGTACAGTTTCACTTCTTTATAATGAACTAATGGGAGTAGGCTGTGTGAATTAGTGAAAAATATGCAATGTATGATTTTTAAAATAAAGTGCGGTTTTATTGTTTCAATGAAAGACACTGTATAATTCTAGTAAGCATGCCGCCATTGCTTCTGCCCCAACACTCCTAAGAGGTTCCATCCCTCCCCTCACATCTGTAACTCAGCACGTTGCACCAGGGATAGAAACTGACCCAAGCTGGGCTAATGAGAGTCTCCCTGTTAAGAATTTACAGTCAAGAAACCTAGAAACAGATCTTTAAGGTAACTGCATTCATTTATCCTTTAAATATTTCTTGAGTGTCTAGAACGAACTGGTCATTGGGGATATAATGAACAAGATATATCTCTCCTTGAAGGTATTTACAATTCATTGGAAAAAACTGATGAATAAAACCGTGAGTGCAATTCAGCATGTTAAATGGTGCAACATGGGAAGTACCGAGGAGACATGGGAGCACATAGGAGAGGTACAGACTTAGGAAGGCAGAGAAAGCTTCCCAGTGGGGTGATGTCTTAGCCAAAAGAAAGCTTAATAGATCCAGGAAACAGTAGGAATGAGAGTCAAGGGTATTCTAAGCAGAGGGGACAGAAAATGCAAATATAGAGCATTCAGTCTGGTGTGCAAGGATAAAGGAGATTATGCTAAGAGATGAATGTGGTCTCCATCGTGAAGGCCCTTGTCAGCCTATACAACCATTTGGACTTTATCCTGAGGGCAGTGAGAATCCTGCTTAAGTGATTTTAGCAGATGAATGACATGGTAAGATTTGTACTCTAGAAAGATCCCTGTGGTCTCAGTGGGTGGACTGTATCGGAAGCAGATGTACCAGTTAAGAGATTGTTATAGAAATCCTGGCAAGGAATGATGGCAGGAATAAGTTGGTGACAGTGGTAAGAGACACAATGGACGGTTAAAGTGATATTTAGGATAGTGATGTGTGAGAGGGAGAAGAATTAAGGACAGTGTCTAGGTTTAAGGCTTAGGCTAGCGGTAGGTTGTGAGGTCACCCACGGAGACAGCAGATACACAAGGGAGCCCAAGGAAGAAGTCAGGGCTGGAGACATGTGTGCGAGCGGTATCTCCACAGAATTATGCAAAGCCTTTGGGGTTGATATTACCCAGTGGGTTTGTGGAGAGTGAGCGAAGACGAGATCTATGGATGGAATCCTGAGTAATTCCACCATTTAAGTAGGTGAGTGAGGAAGAAGGGCTTAAAAAAGAATTTGAGAAGATGTGTCCTGAGAGCCAGTTGGAAACCCAAGGAGGACTGATGTCAGAGAAACCAACAACAAAATCCTTTCCAGAAGGATCTAATAAATGTCAGTGCTCTAACAAAAAGTCCAAAACAAAGGCAACTTCAAAGTAACTAATTGCTTGGGGATATCTAACAAACATGAAAATGTCTCTTAATTAAATAAGTATTGTTCTTAGCAATCTTATTGACAGTATTTATCTGTTTGTCCCTAAGAATGCTAAGATAAGCTTCCCCGTAGTCCCCTAGCCTAACATCTTGCAGAATCCAGATTCATGAAGATTTTCTGAATTTGGTTTCAAATGTCCTTACATGTTGGTTTGTGAAGTACACTTGAATATCAGAGTTGAGGATGTGGAAAAAAGTAGACATAAGGAAAATTTATTTTAAAAATATTTTTCAACTTTAAGAAAAGCATCTAACAACCCACTAAGTTTAGGATTTCATGTGTGTTTATGACCTGTCAAAAACTGCCAGGACTTTACTTATGAGCAAGAAGAAAAAGATGTTGCCTGTTTGTCATCTCCCAGAGCGTCCAACTTCTGAAGGCCGCTCTGCAACCAAAAAAGCACTTTCTTTCATCAGTGGACATATGTCGAAAAAGAGAAACATTAGTAATAGGGTCCAGGCCAGGCAATGCTCGTTGAACAATTAGATGCTGATGCCGGTTGGTAATTGCTTTTTTCCATTTTATTTTCAGCAGTGTGAGTGTTCCTAAGAGCCTTCCATGGGCCTGGATCTGGAATTTTAATCAGAATTTGAGTGTATTTTCAGTATTGGTAACATCTCCCTCCCTCCTACTTACACTGCGCAATAGACTCTCCTGGGTCTGATTTATGTTCCTTCTCCTGAATGTTTAGTCAATTTAATATACACGGTGGACACATTCTGGAAAAAAATACTAGGCTCCTCAGCAAAGTCATTTCAAAGATTAGGTGTTGTTTAAAAACAAAGCCATACTATTCATCACAATTACAAGGCAGAAGATACAGTGCTCTGCAATGTTTAATTAGAAGTTTTCTCTTGTTTTCTCGGCCTTCCGAGCACTCAACTTCTCTGAAGATGATTTTGTGACATCCCTCTGATGGTGAAGGTGCTGGAACATCTCACAGCATTTCCTGAATGCTTTCCACTTAAAACTGTTTCCCTTAATGATTACTGAAGTGGAAAAGAAAGCACAATATGACGGTGTTCATGGTCAAGGCTATCTATACTTGGGTCCAGGACAGAATGTCTGAGTCTCACCAAATATTGGGGCCCGAGCATAAGCACAGCCTTTTGCCTCCTGGGTTAATGTGAGAGGTGCAAAGATGGGTGACAGAAGCCATGAATCCCAGTCCACGAACTCGAAGTTTCAAGATAACTTTCTTCATTTTCTATAACAACTTAATTCCTATGCCAAGTTCTTATTTCTCCTGGCTGGCAGAAAAAAGAAAGAAAGAAAGAAAAAGAAAAAGAAAAACTCATAACGTCAGTCCTTCCTGTGGTCCCCTTCTTTTCAGTTATTGATGCCAGTGTCTCTGGAGCTTATAGAGTGCCAGAGGCTCTGGGGTCGGGGACACCGGTCCTCCTTCTCTGTCTACACAATTTATCTCTGAGACAGCCGTGCCCTTGCCCTGCCTGCACGGCCCCACTGGGCCCAGCCACGCTGTGTGCTGCTGGCCACGTGTGACTCCTTCTTACTCCTCCACTTGGCCCCAAAGCAGCTCTGCAGAGGTGCCTTTGAGCCATGCTGACGTCACTCTCCCAGGAAGCAAGGCTTACAACTCCCTCTTTCTGTCACCTACAGCTTCGCCTCCTTCTAGCTGAACAGAAGATCTTTCTAATTTGGGGAAATTGCTTCTTTCCTTCCCTGTTTCTTCAGGACAATCTGTCTTTTTTTTTTTTTTTTAATTGAACCTTCTTTTGCTGCTAAAGGCTTAGGCGTTTGTTTCCAAAGCTTGGAAGGAAAGTTTTTGCCTTGTGCCATGCCACAAACCTCCTGTGAGGCAGGAGCACAGACTCAGCTATTATTTGCTTGAATGGGGGATAATGGGAGGCAGAGAAAGAAGAAAACAGGGATAAAATCATGATATACAGATAGCTCAAAATATTATCCAGCCCAAACACATGCCTCCCCTGACTTCCTCTCTGAGACTTGGACATCCAGTGAGTGTTAGGGCATACCACCTCACTCCTTCTAGTCACATTTCCTGATTTCCAAAGGCCCAGGAGCCTATGGGTTCATATACACATATACCCAATTATAGGGAAGGACCAGGGCCCTGGGAGGAAAACTTCCCTTGAATGGTGGAAGGCGCCCTGGTCCAGTCAACTGAGCACAGTACCTACGATGTGAATCGTTCTGATGCTGCCAGATGGGAGAACTGTGTGGAGAAACAGAAAGAACTGTGACCTCAGAGTGGGCCAGGTAAGGGTGCTCCTGGTTACGTCTTCCCCGCCTTCCCATGCACAGGCAAAACGAAACACACGAGACAGCAGGACACAGAAAGTAGAGTACTCGCCCTTCTAGCCAAAGAAAGACCTGGAGGTAAGCAGAGATACTAAGGGGCCCCATAAACAGCTGAAGAAAGGAGTATGAACAGCCCAGTGTCTATCGGGTCACGCATGGGTGGTTTAGCACCACCTGTGAACTTTCGCAGGTCAGCAGAAGTTACAGATCGCTTCACAATGGCTCATTGAGAGGTAGCAGAGAGGAACAAGAGAAGTGCAAGCAGCAGTGCGAGTTATGCACGCTCCAACTTCCTGTATTGCCACTTGGATATTCCCAGAGACGGAAGAAAGACTAAGGGAAGTTCTGTCTTTATGCAGGTACGAACAGGCTGGGGAGGTGGCTATTATTTTAGCACAATTAAGGACAGACTGTTAAAGAACCTGAGCAAGGATCTGTAAGCTAGAAAGTGTCAGGGCAGTTACAGATACTGACATCCATGTCTCTATGTAGGCATTTTAATCTGCGCACCATCGTGTAATAAGATGAGCCTTTCCCCAGGCGGACCTGGGTTTAAATTCCAGGTTTAATTTCTTAGCTATCAAGTTCTTCAGCAAATTACACGCTCTCTTTTCCCTCATCTGTGAATAGATGTAAGCGTTTTGTTGACATATTACCTGCCACATAATAAGGAACAAATAAATAAAAGTTGCTACTGTAGTGGTGGTTGTTGTTATTACTTCACTTTTATCATCTGATTCCTTGATTTCACTAGTGAAAGAGCAGGGCAGGAACCGAGAAGATTTCAGATTTTCCTTTGGGTTTTTGCATTTAAGAACCTGCATTAGGCCAGCTAAGAGAAGAGAGTATAATCAAATGTCCAATGAGTGACTTCTGTGAAACCCTGGACAAGTGGTCACTGTTTATTCACTCATCAAAGTCACACACTTGTGTAGTCATAATTTTTCTGGGGGTATAGGGACTGAGTCTGCAAAAATGATGGCTTTTGCTGAATCTAAGCCGTGAACAGCTGTGATGGGCTAGAAATAGCTTTTCAAACGATGACTTCCTTTGCCAAGTCAAAAGCGCAGCTCACAGTGGGCTTGGAACCACGGAAACATCTAACAGAAGAGGTCGCCTCTTTCAGAGTGACACCCAGCAATCTTTCACTTTCAAAACAGGGAGATGGCCAATTTCTAGAGCATATTCTTTGGCCTGTTTTTGAACAAAGGCATGAGAAAAGATTCAGGAGGAAGAAGCCTCAGTAACTTATTAAGGTTAAACAGGTTCATCAAATCAAAATCCCAGCAGGAACTGTAAGTTATAGACCTTCCAAAGCTTCTGGCTCCCACATCTTCTGTTGCCTGTTGTCAAGAGTATTTAATAGCCAAGTCTATGTCCCCAAAACCCAGGCCAACTAAAGAAAGCGATGCATTTGGTGGAAAAGTCATAAAAATAAAGACATCCCAATAAAGTGCTTGGACTATTCTCACTGCATTTTGACCAGAGAAGAGAGCTATGGAAAGTTTCTGTTACCATGTGTGATCTACTTGCCATAAAATCATAAATCACAGAATGTTGGCAATAGAAGCACCTCAGAGGTATAGCACAATCACTTGTACTTGCCCACAGGCTTAAAGCTAATGTGTGACAGCTTCAGAACTAGAATCCACAGCTCCTAATTCCCAGCTGGAAACCTTTCCAGCATCCAGGCAGATGTCCCAGAGGTGGCAAGAGCACACCTTTTCAGAAAGTTCTCTCAACTCATTACTGAAAAGGTGCCATATAAACACCAATCATATTGCATCTGGAGATCAGGGGCAAGAATAACATCACATTGAATCCTAAGGGAATAGGAGGCCAACAAGAATACAGGCTGCTTCCAACTTCTGATCAGATTGTGCTCCAAGTTCATTTCCAAGTCATCTATTTGGAAACCATATATACTTCCAGATGGAAACAATGGTAGAAATGGTTAAATTCCCAGGTTAATCTAGAAAAGCATATTTAATATATAACTTTACCTAAAGGACCTGAGTATTCTTGATATTCCAACAGTAACAAGCCACCATTTGTAAGTCTGTTTCATTCATAGAAAAACAAATTCTAAGCTCCTGCCCAGAAGGCAGTACTGTATCTGCCTCTTTTTCCCTTGGTAGTGGTGTCCCTTGCAGTTGCCTGGGAGTCCAGGGTCTTGGGGTCAGGGGAAGAGGCAGGAACTCTCCCTTACACCCTGGGAACTTGCTAACTTTCTACACTGCTGGCTCTCAAACCGGACCCTTGGAGGGTGCTGGTCATGGACAAAAGTCTCATTGGTCTAAGTCCAGGGTAGGAAGTTTTTCATAAAGCAAAGTGTATTCATTCAACTTAAGGAAACACTTTTCTTGCTTCTTGGTGCTGAATTGTCTTTTTGGAAATGATTTCAGTCAATGGTGCTTGTTTTCTTAACATTCATTCTTGGAAAAATTACATATTGGCATACTTATATTGTCGGTCCCCAGAACTGCATTCCAGAATTTTGGAACTCCAATTCTGAGAACCGCTACTCAACACCTCCCCATTTCTCTGAGTAGGGGAAGGCTTTTTGTGTAGTTTTCATTCTTCAGGACTTTGGGAAGGATGAACCAAAAGCTAAGCGAGGGAGCAGATGGAAATTGGGGGTCTCTAGTCTTTTACCATTGTTGCATGGGAGTGAATGGCTCACTCATGAATTAAATGTCCCAAAGGAGGATTTGATTGGGATTATTAACTTTCTCTAATGGTTTAGAAGACAAATTCTGAGTGAGCCAAGGATACTTCTCTCAACTTTTATTTATTAGGACGAATTAGAAATATATGGTATTTCAAGTAGAGATTAATCATTCAGATGGAGCAAATCAAATGACAAATTACAGGGAAATATTTAATCTGTCTAGGAAT
>NW_011888792.1:1153211-1173501 GCF_000151845.1 Pteropus vampyrus | reverse complement strand
TTTCCCCACTGATCACACTTCAGGGTAAGGGGAGGTTTTTCTAATGGTAAACTCTCTTTAAGCTTGAGTCATTTAAAATGTATGATATCAGCAATGTTCAGAGAAAACATTACAGCTGACCAAGCAGAAAGGCCTCTGGAAATCTCTTTGCCTCTGCTCTGTTAACCCATCGTCCAATTCTTCTTTCATGAAGGAAGAATTTAACCTTCAGGAAGGATGGCCTGGAAATTTTCTGTCTCTTATCAGTGGTTTCACCAGATGTGGTTCTTACCTCCCAGCAGGAGATACATTTTTTACATGCGTCTGAGGGTGCCAAGGAGGGTCCTGGACAGTTTCTATGTGAGTCGAGAACAAACAAGGTGTATGTCCCCACCCCCACCAACCACAAATTCTGAGTGAGGAGAGCTGCCCAGGATGCTCTAATCATTAGTCTCTTTTACATGTCTGGCTCTTCCATCCTAGAAGTACCTGAAGGCTTTCTGGGGCTGTGTCAAGGAGGGAATGTGATCACAAACTGGTGCCTCGGGAGACTGAACTGTTCGTATATTTATCAGCCATTTGCACATTCTCTTATGTATGCCTATATAGAACTTGCCTATTTTTCTAGTGTTTTGTGTTTTTTCAGAGTGTCTCTTGAACTGGGGTCAGAAAACTACAGCCTGTTGGCAAGCGATCTTTTTTTTTTTTTGTAAATAATATTTAATTGGAACATGCCTATTAGCTTATGAATGTCTGTGGCTGCTTTCTGTGCTACTAGGGCAGGGTCAAGTATTGCGACAGGATAAATGGTCTAAAATATTTATTGTCTGGCCCTTTACAGAAAAAGTTTGCCGACTCCTGCCTCAATGTTTTGATTCCTTCTTGTAATAACATAAGACAAATTGTAACCACGAGGAGATACCATTTCACACACCCATCAGATTGCCATAAAACATAAAGTGAGAAAAGTGAGAAATGCTCACATATATTAACGAAGAGACATATACAAGCATGTTCACTGCAGCACTGTCAGAATTTAAAAACAGGGTAATTTTTCACCGGGAAAAAAAAAACAACAAATTTTGCTATGTGCATATAGTGGAATACTTTTTTTGGAGATAAAACATGGTTATAAACCTTCAAAACATAAATTGAACAAAAAAGAAACAAAAGTGATCTGCAGAATGATACATACAGTGGCACACTATATAAAATTTGAAACTATGTAAACTTAATCCACTTTTGTGGCTGAAGGATACATAAAGAACTAGACCAGCCTGCAAAGGTCTCGGTGGGTGGAGAGCCTGGCTGAGATGACCCCACATTAGTCAACTCTGAAGGCTGAGTGAAGAAATCAAGGCTGCGTGGAGGTGACAGGGGTGTCTCTTCCCAAGGCCCTCAAGGATGGCGTGCCCAAATCTCGCGGTCTCAGTAGCACTCATGGAGTGGGAAAAAACCCTGGATAAGAGACCCCTTTATGGTGGGCCCACTGCCTTTAATAACCTTTTAGTCTGGGGGGTGGGGAGAATCGATGTATTGTCATACAGGAATTTCTTACTACACCACGGCTACCAACACCTCAATTTATGAAGCTTCAGGCCTCTCTCTTCAAGATTAGGGGTCAAGGGTCTGACCATATATAGGATAAATGAATGTAAAATATGTAAGTGCCAAATTCAGGAAAGTAGTTACCTCTGGGGGGCAGGGCAGAAGAGAAGGAGGTCAAGAAGACATCTTAATGAATGTAATGCATACGTGATGATTTATTTCTTTGTAACATAGGAAATAAGTGTGACAAAATGTTATAAGTTGACTAAGTTGGAAGAGGGCAATGAATGTGTAAGTCTATAGGGTAGAAGGAAGAAGGGGGATAGAGGAGAATCAGAGCTGCTTGGCAGAAAATGAGGAAAATCTATTTTGGGGGAGAAGAGAATGGTCAGAACTGGCACTCAATCTAGGTTGATCTGCCTACTGGTCTATATTCAACAAACATTTGTTGAATGGAGGAATTCGACATGGTCTCTAAGGGCTAGGAACTGTGGATGGGATACGGATGTGATAAGACATCATTTCTGCCTTGCAACCAGTGTGTGTGTGTAGGGTGTTCATGATGTTCCTGCAAAGCAGAATAGAAACAGTGGCACGAAACAAGCATCAGCACATCGCTGTGGGAGCACCAGGGGTGACCATTAACCTGCAGAGAGGAGGAAAAGAGCAGAAAATTCTTTAAGCAAGAAGTCTGAACTCAGCTCCTGAGACACAAAGGAATTTCTAAAGGAGGAGAAAGGAGGAAGGGATTCAACTGAGGGGATGCTTAAAAAGTACACGATGTGCTGAGGGGTGGATGGAAAGCACTCATGGAGGGGAGAGAGAGAGGAAGAGGGAGGGAGAGACCTCATCGAATAGAAATCTAGGCCAGATGTAAGAGTTGAGAAGGCTCTGGCTGCCCTTCTAGCTTTCAATTCCTTCCAAAGGCATGGGAGACTACTAAACGTTGGAAAGTATGGAAAGGTCAATGTGACATGGCCTGCCCTCATAATTATCTCCCCAAATGGGAGAGAGGATGGAAGTAAGAACAGGAGGCAGGGAAGCCTGGTAGAAAGTTGATATATGTCCGGGTGAGAACGGACCCAAGCCTGAGCTCAGAGAGTAGCTTTGGGAATGGAAAGGCAGGGAGACAGGGCGGACACAAGGAGGTGAGGGGAGCAGGAATGTCACAATCACCTGAAGGTAACACTTCCTGGAGGTGCCAGCTATCATGGCAGCTCAACCCCACAGCAGCACGCCCATGGCAGAGGCTGAGGGCCAAGAACTGGACCCACGTCTCTGGGTGCTGAGACAGTAATTTCTCCGTGCTGTAACTCTATCATTCCCCCTCAGAGGGTGGGACAGAGCTATTTTCCTAGAAGGTGCTCAGTAACTCAGGCCCAAAGCGCAGCAAGAAGATAATGAACCGTATCAGAGACACTGAAGATTCTTAGCTTTCAGTACTCAAGATGGAGAGAAGCCAAGTTCCTGAAGCCGTGGCAGCCAGATCACCTAGTCACAGAAGGGCAGGGCTCCTGTGTCTTGCACCCTGCCACAGCTGCCAAAGATACACAGGCTGTCTGGTGAATGGGAAAAGCCCCGAGAAGAACTGAGGGGACCTGAACCTTTATCTAGCTCAGTTCCTTTCTGCTGGGTGACTTCAGGCAAGACCCACTCTGGCCCTCGGCTTCCTCATGAAGTGAAGGGGTAGAATCAGATAAATTCTTTGTTAAGGTGCTTTGCTTGTAGACAACAAAGATTGATGTTAGCAAACTTAAGCAAAAAAGGAGGAGGAGGAGGAAAAGAAAGATATTATAAGGATCTATCTCATAGAATTGAAGGGAAGACCGAGAACCAGGTTTGGAAGAAGACAGGGACCAGACAGCTTCAGGATCCACGTGGCAGAATCTAATCAGCAGCCTTGTCTGGCAGGAGTGGTGGGGTGCCCCTTGAATGTGTGAGCTCCAATAGCCTCCCCCATCCTTTTTCACTCGTTATATTCAGAGTCTAACTGGCCTGGCCTGGATCACATGCCCACGCCACAGGGAAGGTAGATGAGGGCATACTGACTGACATTTCTTCCAAGCCACGCCCTGCAGAGGAAAGGTAGTTTCCTAAAGAAAATTGGGGTGTTGTAACGCCAAGGAGGTAAAATGGATGTGGACTGTCCCAAAGTGCTTTTCAAATTCAAGATTTCTGTGGGGCTCTAAAAAAATCAATAACCTGTATCATGAAGTGAGGCCTGGGTCACGAATGGAACCTCAGACATGTGGGGTCGTAGACCCTTCCCTCTCTCCAGTGCAGTGGAGGGGCGGTGGGGTGGAGAGGGTAGAGGGGCTACAGGGGGAATGATCACAGCTCGAAGACTACCGGAGGCTCCTCCCTGCCTCTCCCAAGGGCACCTTTCTTTAATCAAAAGCTGCAGCCTCCCTGGCAGCATCGTGAAATTGCTTACTGGATCCTTCTTCTGAGATCAGAGGATGAGAGATAACTCCAAAAAGTTTCCATGAAGTCCATGCATCTGACAGCCCAGGCTAAGCTGGAAGGGGAAAAAGGGCCAAGGAGCTCATTTTCAGAGGACTCTGGGGGAGGATCCCCCAGAAAATGTTTTCAAATTCTGGAAAAAAATTTGAAAAATAATTGAAGCCTATGACATATCGAGAAATGGAATCTGAGTTCTTGTGAGGACAACTATGAAATCAGGAACTATTCATAGTGAAGGGAAGAGCCTTTGTAGATTTCCAAAAGAGCTTTAAGTCCAGGACTGAAATGCAGGTTCTGGTGCCAGGTGTGGCTGGGGACATGGAGAGGGTCATTGTAATCACCACTTATTACTTGATTCATGGTTACAGTTCCAAGGTTATGAGGCAGAACAGCATAACATGAGTCCCACCAAACTGTTTTTGAGGGGATATAGATAGTTCATGGCTACCCAAACCTAAAACAGATTCCATTGGAGGCATGAAGTGGGAAATATTGGGAGGGGTGTATTTAGGGGGTGGTGACTCCACGTGTGGCTAGGAAGAAGGTGGGCGAGGCTTGGATCAGAATTCCAGTGTGTCTACCTGACCTTCCCTACTCACCAGGAGCAAAATGTGAAGCTGCCTGTGATATTACCACAAGGAAAAGGCTCCGTTTGCAAGTTCTTTTCATCAGGTAAGAGGTAGATCTTCTCTGTTAATTGATAATTCTTACGCACCTCTTTGTCCAACACATGATCCACACTTCAATTCGACCTAACACCCACGGATAGCTCTTCGGTGCCTGAGAACAGTCAGGGTGAAGAAGGAGAATAAGATAAGTAGGGCTTCAAACTGGATTCAGAGGAGAGAAGCAGAAGGAAGCCGAAGGTTAGGTTAATGTTGAAGAAGCAGTGACACCCTGAATGGATAACAGTTTGGCTGGCTGACAGCAAGAGCCCCAGGCTGCCCACATCTGTCTGGGCCACTAGACTGGAAGCTTTTTGAGGTCGAGAATGGTGTCTCATTCCTGATGGCATCCCAGAATCTGGCACAACCCTTTACATATCATCAGACCTCAGTTGTGGTTGTATTTAATAGAAATCAGCATGGGCATGGGGGCTACTTACAAAAGACACTGCGTTGTCCACCTGTGCTGATTTGGAATGTAAGAAAGCCAGAATGACCACCTGGTATTAACCACCACCAATTCCTTACCTGATCCCCTAATCATACAGGTTTTCAGAAATGTGGCTCTATCTGAACACGCTGACTTGGTTCCGTGATCAGTGGGTGGTCAGCTATTCTCTGAGGACGGAAAGGTGCCTGCCCTAAGCACAGACTGGATAGGCAGCTCCAGGGCCTGCCCCTACCCAGAACGTCTCAATGACCGCCCATTGCCTCCTAAGGCATCATACACATTTATCTCTTGTTGACAATCATCTGGCCAAAAAAGGCTTAGGAGTTGGGAATGGACTTTCTCATCCAAGCATTTCAAACTCAGTTGCCCTTATCCCATGGGCGAGGACCTTGGAAATAAGGCCAGGAGGTCCAGCCACACACTGGGCTCTTCCCCTCCTGGGAAACGATGCCAACAGGGGACTTTTTAGGTGGCCTTTTGCTGATTGGCAATACAAGCTCGACATTTTTACAGGGGTAAAATGTAGTTTTGAGAAATAGGGGTTTCTTTCATTTTTAAAAAAGAATAAATAACTTTATTCTTGTCTGGAAGATATTTGTATCCATTTCACTTTCATCTCAAGCCCTGAGAATTTTCAGGCAGCTCCTTCCTCAATGGGGCCTCATCAGAGATGTGGATAAAGACACACTTTGCTTGCATCCCAACCTTAACGAGCCCCGGGGTGAGTTCCCAGGGCTGTGCACAGTGAGGGGAGTCAGCTTATGAGCGCATCTGTGTTTGGGCGCTCAGGGACAGTCAGGAGAAGTATGCGCACCCAAATACTGATGGTGGTATCTCTGGGAGGTGGACTGGTAGGTGGTGTTTATTTCTTCTTTATATTTTTCTGTAATTGATAGGATTTGGGGGCAATAAACATGGATTATTTTATAACCAGGAAAATTATACAGCCATTTAAAGAAAGGCCAGTGATGCAGCGCTCAATCACGTCCTCCTAACACATCTTAAGCTTAGGGAAGCCCACTGTCCCATCCTGTTCCGTCTTGCCCTCTGGGACTGCTTACAGTGCACTTATTGTCAGTGACCTTCCACATTCAAGTCTCATCCCTCTACAGAGCACTCCTGACAAGCCCCTGATGATATTTCTCCCTCTCAGCAAGCCCTTAGGCTGAAACTACCTCATATTCTTATACTGATCTCTTTATAATTTTTATAATTCATTTTAATGTTTCTGTGTAATTGATTTTGAAATACTCAAGTCATATGAAGTAATTCTCCTTGTAAAAATAAAATTACCTCTGGTCTTGTCTCCCGCCCTTCCTAGGGTTAAGTCACTGTTATCAATCAATGTGTTTCCTTACAGATTTTTTTGTTATGTACATACTTAAATGTGCCTACAGATACTATAGAGCCATGCGTTTTCATTTGCTTTCTTTTCTATTTTCATAAACAGTATCGTATTTTTAGGCTCTCCAATTTTCTTCGTTTGCTCAATAATACATTTTAAAGATCTATCCATTCTATCTCTTTTTCAATGCTGCATAGTATTCTAAAGTATATTTAGTAAATCTCCTTTGTTGAATATTTAGATTATTTCCAACTTTTCATTATTATAAGCAATGAGCACCTTGGGCATGCCTCCTTATGTGTTAAGGATGAGTATTTCTTGAGGATAGTTACTGAGAAGTGAAATTGCTGGGTCAGATGGTGTGTGAATTCTTCTTTTAGTAGATACTACCAGATTGCTCTCCAAAGTGGTTGTACTAATTTATATATATTTCCACTGGGATTGTGTGAGCTTACCTGCTCTCCCACACCCTTGCCAAATCTGAATAGTATCAAAGTTTAATTATTGCTAATCTGATGTGTAAGTTCTTATTCAAAATTTCTGCTGATTACCAGCGAGACTGAGCAAATTTTCTTAAGATTAGTTGAGCTTTATCGTATGTAAATTGCCTATTCATATTTTTTCTTTTTTTTTTTTGTGGGGAGAGAGAGTTTGTACAGCCTCCTTATGGGTTCTAGATAATAATCCTTTGTCATTTATATGCATTGCAAAGAACTTCCCTCAGACTTTGCCTTGTTTTTTAACTTCGTGAATGGCGCCTTTTGTACAGAAGTTTTTTTGTTTAAATAGATCCAAATTTATTCATCATTTCTTCTATGTATTAGTTTATTGACTCAACAATATTTATTGATTTCCATTGTATATTTGTCTTTATTGTGCCTGCTCCACCTTGCTAATCTCAGAGTGCACGTGGAGCATAGACCTGGGGCGACTGCCTGGCCCGTCACTGTCCTAGCACATGTCCTTTAAATGTACTGAAACCAACTCCAGTGACTGGCACCAATGCTTTTCTTGCTACAGAATTATGAAAAATCGACTCTTGTTGCAAAGAAGTGGGCCTTTGGCTGGGGCTTAAAGTAATTTATGGTTATACACATTTGTCTTTTTAAGGTCTTAGTTATCTTTAACTGTCCATTCCAGAAAATCAGTCTTACTACTAGAAAACCAAGCACACAAAGAGTCTAGGAAAAAGAGAAAAAAATAGAAGGAAAAAAAAAAAAGCATTTTACTTTCCATCCATGCAAGTCAGTCAATCAGTCAGTCAGTCAACACATATTTATTAAATGTCTATGTGTCAGGTACTTGGCTATGAGTTTAGGACACAATGAAACAAATATCTCTGCCCTTGTAGAACTAACATTCTAGGTACACACTCCTCTTATTGGTTGCAGTGGATTGGTATCAACCCCCCTTGGAGAGAATCTGGGACGTCTCTCTCTGGTCACTCCTACCTTACTTCTGTTCTTAGTCTATTGGCTATTTTCTCTTTTGCCCAGGATCCCAGCTCTCAGGGATCATTTCAATTGTTTGCTTTTTTACCCTCAATGGGGCAAAATGTTCAGAGAAGCTTTAGTTTCTTCAGGTGCTTCCAAGCAAAACCACCAAAGGCAAGCAAACCTTTTCATTATTACTGGCCTCTCTGCGCCATCCTCTCCCCCTTCGATCTATCCTAAACCGAGCAGCAAGAGAGCCTTTTAAAACCTAAGTTAGATCCTGTCTCTCAGCTCACATTCTACCCAGTATGCCCCAGTTTCCTCTCTGACTTCACCACTTATTCCTGTCACTCTGTTCGCATTCTTCTAGCCACAGCTGCCACCTCACTGCTCCCTGAACATCCCAGTCATGAGCCCACCTCTAAGCTTTGCACTTGCTTTTCCCTCATTTCTCCCTGATATCTGCAGGACTTGCTCTCTCACTCCTCTTGACTTTGTTCAAGTGCCACTCTCTCAGTGAGACAGTCCTAATTACTGTGCTGGGTTAAATGCGTTCACCAAAATGATGTGTCGAAGTCCTAACCTTCACTATCTGTGAATGTGACCTTATCTGGAAATAGGGTCTTCCCAGATGTAATCAGGTAAAGAGGAGGTCACACTGGGTTAGGGTAGGCCTTAAATCCAGTGATTGGTGTCCTTATAAGAAGAGGGAAATTTAGATACAACCCATAGGAAGGAAGGGCATGTGACAATGGGGTTAGAGACTGGACAAGCCAAGGAAGGCCGAGGACTACTGCCAGCCACTCACAGCTGGACGAGGCAAGGAAGGATTCTTCTCTCGAGTTTTCAGGGGGAGTGTGGCCTTTTTGACACCTTGATTTTATACTTCTAGCTTCCAGAACAGTGAGAAAATACATTTCTGTCGTTTTAAGCCACGCTGTGTGTCATACATACTGTTACCGCAGCCTTAGGAAATGAACACAGGATTGAAAATAGAAAATGCCCCAATCTTGGTATTCCCTACCCACTTTCCTGATTTATTCTATGCGTAGCATTCATAATTTTAAACATACTATTTTATTTATTTATTTATTTATTTAGCTTTTGACTGTAGCCCCTCTGTAGAATGCAACTTTCACGAGCTGAGATACCGAATCCTGAATGTCTAGAGTAGTGCTTGGCATATGACGGACAGACACTCAATAAATATTGGTTGAATGAATGGACAGATGAGGATATATCTCCGCTTTTAGCATAACTCTGATGGGTAGAATGCTAACGGATTCATTGTCACTTTTCTCTGCCTTACCAAAGACCTCTTCTGTTATCTTGGTTTTATGAGGACAAGGCACCAGAAGGAAACTGAGTAAGTGCTCAGCTTCCAGGGTGGGGTGGCAGATGGAGAGAAACCCCACCCTGTCATAAATATAAAATTGGTTTTTTTTTTTAAGGCCTGTATGATTCAGAGTACGAATTTGAGATGGATTTGTGGATATCAGAATAAAGACATCACATGTGTGGAAACCTCCAGGCTAGTCATTAGAACTGCGTCTTTAAATATATCTTGATACTATTTTTAGCTCTTACATCTGAAGATAAAGTTGAAGTCATTTGTATTTTCAACATAAATTTAGAGAGCCCTGAGATGCCAATGGAGTCACCAACACTGCAATGGGCCACACTACCTGCCAGGTGAGGAAGTGCATTTATTTCTGCCTTTGCCTTTGCTGGGGTTTCCTACCACTTATCTTTTTTCCACAAGGCTTTCAGAATGTTCTGAGAAAAGAGATAAAAAGATTTAAAAAGAAAAGAACTTTGTTTTTTGACTTCAATGTTCTCTAGCGCTATCTAGATAGACACTGCTCCTATCTAACAATAGGTACTTGGGGCTGCAGCAATGCAAAGAAATACTAAGCTGTGGTTATAGATAGCAGATCTATATATACTAATCCAGGAAGAGGTAATAGAAAAGCACATTCAAAAGAATATGTATTCTCTGACTCCATTTCGTAGGAAAAACAACCCTGAGTCAGAGAGAGAGAGAGAGAGAGAGAGAGAGAGAGAGAGAGAGAGAGAGAGAGAGAGAGAGTGTGTGTGTGTGTGTGTGTGTGTGTGTGTGTGTGTACACACGCATGCGCATATGCATAAAACCACCTACAAGGATAAATGGCAAACTGTGGCAATGTCATTGTGGGGATTTTCAGGGTAGGGGGAGAAATAAATCACAGTGGATATTTACTTATTGTTGAAAACATTTCTATATTATTTGAATGCTTTTAATAAGAATATGTTACTCTATAATTAGAAAAAATAGAGATAATTTAAAAATATTTTCTGCAGCTTTGGATAGTCACTTTTTTGGCAATGCCCAGGACCTAGGAACAGCAACTGGTCCCTTGGGAGACTCCAACCTGATCTCGAACTTGTCCATTCTCATACCTTCTGTAGTTTCACAGAATATGAATAAAAGGATATATTATTGTTAGAGACATTACAGTAATATTTTGTAGTATCGTATAGTCTACAAAAAGGTGTTTCCTTTTCAGGAATGAATTGCAATTATTCAATTTGCAATATAGTCCGGAGAGGTAGGGGCTAACATCTCCATTTTGTTTATCAGATAAGGAAACATGCTCTGAGAGGCTGAATAATTTGTCCTGTGTTATCTTGTATACTTGGGATCTCTGCCCTGTTAACAGTCAATTTACCTTTCTCAGAAACTTGTCTGGGCCCATAATAATTCTATTTGTCCCATGTTGCTAGCTCCCGAAACAGGAGTAGAAACTCGGCCCAGGCTAAGCCAATCAGATGTTCTTTCCCAGAAAATTGAATTTGGGACTGATATTCACAATACACCATAGGCGTTCAGAACAGGCCTCTCCAAAATGTGTCATTTTGGCATGCGAATTATTTTGAGCTGAAAGCAATCGAGACACTGCAGACTCAGGAGAAACTTTTACTTCTCCCTTAAAAAATTTAAACTAGGGTGGGGGACTTGCCCATAATAAGAGTTGTGCCAGAAATAACTTTTTATGACCTATCTATGGGACAGGGAAAACTTCTAACTATTGAACATCTGTTCTTCTTATCCTCCTGCAGTGACCCTTCTTCCCTCTGAAGCCCCGAGTTTCCAGAATGCCATAGAACCTCATTTTCCCTTTCCGTCTTTGAACCTCTCAGGTATGTGAGGTTCCCATGTGTATGTACGTATTAAATTTGGTTATTTTCTCTTGTTAATGTCTCATGTCAATTTAATGATTAGACCAGCTAAAAGAACCTAGGAGGGCAAAGGAAAGTTTCCTCCTCCTTCGCAACACACGTGGCTGGACCTATGTGTGAGTTGTGAGGCAGCCATCTCCTGCCTGCCTCCTGGGCAGGTGTTAGTGAAGCCGGCCCAGAGAGAGGCAGTGAGGAAAAGCGAAGGTGAGCCTGCTCTTTCTTGTCGGCTCCTGCCTCGCTTCCTTCCTGAGGCAAAGCCGCAGTCCCACTCTGGGATCTCACAAGACGCCCCCATATCTCTATCTTGCTTGAGCTTGGCTCCACTTACTTGAAATCAAGGAGTCCCAAGACTCTGAGCCAGGAAGTGACAGAACCAGAGCTCAAACCCGAATCGCCCATTGCATAAGTCATTCACTCTCCATTAGGCCCTGCGTGCCTTGCGCTGTTCCCTCCACCACTGGAGTAACATCTCCATTCACAAATGCTGTCACTAAGCCTTAAGGCGCTCAAAGCATCTAGTGAGGGTGGCGTGGATGTGGGAGAGGAGAACTGCTACTATAACACAGCTGTGGAAGACTCCGGCAACAGATGTGCTGCTCAAATCGGATTTATTTGGCTGTAAACACCACAATTTTTGATGTGTAGGTATGAGAAGTACACCTTCCTTTCATGTAAACAGCAACACTAGGCTATATTATCACCTCCTCATACCTTGAGGGATTCATGAGAGTTGTTTCTTGTTGTTCATTAATAATTACCCACAAACATATCCATCACCATATGCAAGTTTCACAGGTCTGCCTGTTGGGGGATCACAGGTGTGTGATAGGAAAATGAAAGGAAGAAAAGGTATTGTTTCTAAGACACGTCTCTTCTTTCTCCAAATTCAGATTTGGTCTTAATGGAAACCTAAAAAGCATAGTGTGGTAGACTGACAGCTTCAATACTCCCAATCCTTCCTCCCTTCCTGTATCCATATCCTTCACCGGGTAATTTTGTAGCACCCTTCCCTTTGATTCTGGGCCAGGTTATGTGGCTGACTTTAGCTAATGGGTGTTGGCAAATGCCAGGTCAACTGAGGCTTGAAAAAAGTGTTTGTGTCTTTCCATTCACCCACTTACTTGGCTGCAGTCACTATGAGAACAGGCCCAAGCCAACCTAGGATGATCTAGGGAATCAGAGGTGAGTGACTTCAGTCAAAGCCATCCTGGATCAGCCAACATGCAGCTGAGTCCCAGGTGAACCATGTAAACTCAGCTGAGACCAGAACTGCCCATGTGAGTGCAGCCTAAATCACCTACCTGCAGTCTCTGAGCTACATAAATGCTTATTGTTGTATGCCCACTGAGGTTTTGCAGTTGTTTGTTATGCAGTATTATTGTGGCAATATATAACTGATTTGTAGGACAAAAGCTATATCTGCATAGGTGACTGTGATACACTCCTAGGCCAATTATCTGGTTAACTTTTAAAACAGTTTAGGTGGCCCTCCGAAAACATCAGATGTAAAAGTAATCCCCTATACACCTCACTTCAACTCACCATCATTGCTCAAGAAAGAGAAACTGCTAAATCCCCACTTTTCTCTGATACTGTGTGCAGCAGAAGCTGGCTTTGTGGTTGAGTTCTGTTCACCTCCCAAGAGCTCCGTTAGCTTTTTTTAAACTCCAGTTTCAAAGAATGCCAAATGGCTGCCCTCTCACAAAGGAAAGAAAAAAATTGCATGATGAAGAGTTCACACTTATGTGATGAAAACCGAATATACATTTTTGGGTTGATAAAGAGTTCTCTTGAGGACATGATTATTGAGACAGTCCTGCTCAGCCTCAGATTGGCCATGGCCACTCTCCCAGCTGTCCCACAGTGACCAGTTGGAGGCCCCGCCAATCCTGCCAGGTCTGGTTATGTGCAGAGTGGACAGTGTAGCTGCCCACAGAGGGCAGCTGTGGAGAGCAAGGGGGAGGTAAAGGAATAGGGAGGAAGGGAGTGGAAGAGCAATTCTCCCAGTGAGCACACTTTGCCAGGTCCCCGGGGCAGGGATCCTAACCCAGACTAGATATCACGCCAGTCCTGAAGAGAGGGATGCCTGGAGCCTGGCAAGTTCTGCTGCCCAGAGGGATGTTCCTGACTTTATAATGATGTCTCCGGCTTGAAAGGAGACCCTAGAAGAGTTAGAGAAGACTCACAGGAAGAGGTTTTGCATGGAACAAGAGAGAAAAGAGTTGGTAAGGGGCACCAGACTCCATCTCACACGCATCTAGTCCTGGTTTTGAACTCCACGGACTGAGCCTGAAGGCAGTGAGGTGCACACCCTCCAAGCAAGCTGAGAGGGCCTCTGGGAGCTGGTGCCCACTGCAAGGCTCAAGCCTGAGCCCACTGAGACATGTAGCTCTAGGCCAGTGGTTTCTCGGAGCTGTAATTTCCCAAATTAGTAAGTTTTAAAAAAGAAGTAAGGGGGTGGGAGGGAAACTTACATAGGGTAGTCAACTTCAATTTTGTCAAATGACAGATTAACCAAAAACCAAACCCCAAACCTTATCATTTCTGTCATACCTTTTCTATAACAGAACTTTTTGACCCCAAATAAGTGATAAAAGCATAATCTCAGTGTAATGAATGGTCTTTGCTCCCAAATGAATTAGTACTTTCACACCATCATATGTATACATATTATTATGATTACAATTATATAGTTTTATATATAGTTATATATATATATATAATTATCCTTATTTTTCTTTTTTACTTGTGAAAACTTCATCATGATGAGTCACTACTCTTGCCTTCCCTCTCGGCTAGGTGTATATTCCTGCAGGACAAGCATTGAAAGCTATTTCACGGGCTCGTGGAAGATCCAGAAGACAGACTGACTCCAAAGGAAATCTGAACTCTGTGTGGTGGTGGGTGAAGAGGCGAGGGGCATGGGCAAGAGGAAATGATGAAAACTCCACTCGCTGCCATGAAGAAGCGGGATGGTTTGAGACGCACCCCACCCAGATGCTTGCCTGAAACAGTCTAAAACAGCCCACACGTTCCCCTTTTTCTCCCACCTACTCCCCAGTTTTCTCTTATCCATCTCCCTACTTCTTCCTGCTCCTGCTGGCACAATGATTCACAGAGTGGTACTTATACTAAATATGTTAAGTTATTTTTAAAAAAATCCTCCACTATCTTGGTCTTTGCTTTTAAAATTCAATTATTAAAAAGAATGTAAAACTTGTACGGAGAGGATAAGCCAAAATTATTTTCTGTGGTTGCAAAGCATGCAACTTCTATTCATCATCTTTATGCTTCTGTTATATCAGTGGAGTGTGGTCCTAATCCCGGCATGGCTACTGCATACATACACAAAATAATTTCGCTTCTGAAGCGATTACAGCTCTGTTCTTATAAATAGATGGGGGAAGTTGAAAATGCTAATGGCGAGATAATGAGAATAGATTGAGACTCTCTCCAGTATTTGCAGGTGTTGAAACGTGAACAATACCATCGTCTAAATGTAAAGAAACCACTAAATAACTTCCACCCCAAATTACTGAGACTAAGTGTGTAAAACTGGGGGAAAACTGCTCCAAAGTAGAGCTGGAGACGGTCTGGATCTGGTGCGCTTGTGGAAAGCAAGTCAGCATACCTGGATCTGGCATCCAGTGAGCAGTCTGGATGGAGTCTGGTTAAAACCAAAAAAGCCCTCCCATCTCAGCACCTCTGAGGGCTCCATTTAACACAGCTCTCGGGGTTGAAATCATAGGAGGAAAACATCTCTTTATTTTTCCTTTCTTTAAAAAAATTTTTTTTAAGGTCAGAATTAACATCAAATCTTCACTTTGTTTAAAAATGGAAATAGTTCAAGTCTTTTTACTAACAACCTTAATTAAGAGATTGTAATTGGCAGTTTTCCCGCTCCCACACAAGCCTAGTTTGTCCTGTTTTAAAACCCTCATGTGCTTCTCTGGAGGCCAGGAGGCATGAAATGCAGGTGACTTGTTAATGCTGTTTTCCTATTAGTATCTCAGGGTAGCACAAGATGTGAAGCAGACAGCTGCACGTGCAGGTCTCGGGTAAGATCGAGAAGCCTGTGGTTGGGTTGGTGCTGGTGGGAGGGGCTGCAATGCTGGGCTGTTTGAGATGAGATCTTGGTTAGGAGACATGTAGCAATTTATAGTAAATGCTAAAACATTCCTGGAAATGGAACGGGATGAAAAAAATTGTATTTACCAGAACTCTTTCCAGGAAGAGAATTGAAAGGAACCATTTCATGAGTTGCTTAAGGATAAGCACTGAGACTGCTATGGGGCTGGTTCAAGTAAAAGTCATACAGGGTTTTTGTTTTTCTGAGCAGAAGATGCAAGTTGGGGTCAGAGCTGAATTGTTTAGACCAACAGAAGAGAGGTAGAATGCTGTCACCAGGAAGCCTTTGTATTGACTCTTCTGACACATGGAGCTCTAATTCAGCCTATTCTCTAAATAGATGCTGAATAAATCTTTCACTGGTTTGAAGAGATTTCAAACTGTTCAGGATACCCACAGGCCTGAGATGGCCTTGCATGAGGCTCCGTGTTGGTAGGGAGAAAGCAGAGCCTGCTATTCACTGGAATAGCTACTAATTCATGGCCAGGGTGTGTGGGGAGGGATTTGGCTGTGCTAGGTCAAAATGAGCTACAGAACACACTATTCTAGGGCACAGGACAGCAGATCAAAGTCACGTGTCAGTGACCAGACAACATGGGCCTGAGAACTGTCCTCCTTTTACAGGGGAGAAATCTCCCCAGTTCTCTAATCTATATGAATGGGCCCCCAGCAGCTTCTCCAAGACTGTGCTATTTGTGTTAGTTCAAGCAGATTATAATTGTATTAATCAGGGTTCTCCAGTGAAAAAGAACAAAATAGGAGATAGAAAGATAGATATAGAGATAGAGATAGATAGAGATAGAGATAGATATCAGTATCAATATTGATATAGATAAGAATTCTTATAGGAACTGGCTCATGTAACTGAAGGCTAAGAAGTCTCATGATCTGCTGCCTACAAGCTGGACAACCAGGAAAGCTGGTGGTTTAATTTAGTCTAAGTCCAAAAGCCTGAAAACCAGGAGTAACGATGTCTATGGGCAGGAGGAGATAGATGTCCCAGCCCACGCAGATGGAGAAAATTCACCCTTCCTCTGCCTTTTCATTCTACTCAGGCCCTCAATGAATTGGAAGATGCCCACTTGCATTGGTAAGGGAGATCTTCTTTACTCAGTCTACCCATTCAAATGCTAATCTCCTCCAGAAATACCCTCACAGACACACCCAGAAATGTTTACCAGCTATCTGGGTAAGTCAAATTGCCCCATAAAATTAACCATTACAATAATGATATAAGCTTAAAACTGTTATTCCTCCAATGTGCTTGTCTGGACTCACAGGTGTTGCCACTAGGTGAATGATAGGGCCAGGTAAGGGCTGTCTATATTCCATGGAGGAACTTGGGGGGGCGGTGCAGGGTGCTTTCTTCACAGATGAAGAGACCCAATAAATAAGGGCTGTGACCCAGTCTGCTTGTCCAACATAAACTCTGGATGCCCAGGCCTGGAGAGGCGCTGAGAATATAATGATGGAGAAGACAGACTTGGTCCTTGACTGAATTCACAACTGGGTAACGGAGCAGACAAATTGTTAAGGACAATAGGGTGGTAAGTGCAATGGTGGAGAAATACCCAGCCAACAGTGGGGGCTGTGCCACCCTTTCCCTCACCCTCTCTGGCATTCAGAAGCATGATTTCCAAATTCTTTAAACAATTTCATGGAATAAATGTTCAAAGGAATTCATTTGACTTTGGAAGCAGTTCCTATGAAAGGGTATGGCATGGCTCCGCTTGGCAGGAGCACACTGGGAAAGTGGAAGGGAAAGGGGATCTTTTGGAGATGGAAGAAAGGGTCAGGCTATACTAGAAGACTGAGTCTTCGCACTAGACATGAATCATCATGGGTTAGCCTTTGAAGCTATGCATATTTTGTATTCCTTAGTACTCAGTATAATGTGGTGAGGCTGTCAATTGTCCTCTGACACTTCCCTCTATTCTACAGGCACTAGACACCTGTAGAGAATACACTGCTCAGCCTCCTTGACAGCTAGGTGTGGCCACATGACTAAGTCCTGGCCAGTTGTAAGAGACAATGATGCATACTTCCAGACCACATCATTGAAAGAGAAGTTTTTCTATTTTCCTGTGGCCAAAACACAGACAAGATAGGGTTGAGCCAGCTTGTTCCCTGTATACCCCAGGAGCAGTACAGCAACAAGAAAAAAACAATCTGAGTCTCTGAGTAGCCTCAAGGAACAGAGTTGCCTACCCACCCTTGACCACCCTCTACTACAGACAGGTATATCAGAAAGGAATAAACTCCTGTTATATTCTGTTAACTTTGTTACAGTAAGTTAATTTATACCTTAACTATTACCCTGGGGCTCAATATGGTGGCCCAAATGCACTATTAAATTATTTTTGGAAATTCATAGAAGAGTCAATAAATGGCTGTGGAAATAAACAAAGACCAACCAAATAAGAAAAGCAAAGGCTCTTTGTTCAGAGCTAGCAAGGGAGTCAGCACTGTCACCAGCATTTTGACAGAGATCCAAAGTAAGGCAGAGAGAGGGAAAAGCTTTACAGTGGAGAAAAGAGAAGCCACTAGGTATGCCCTGATGGTAGGCTGGTAGCAGGGGGAAGTTGGAGTTGAGCTAACTAGAAACAGGGCTCCTCTATGATGGCTAGAGGTACATATTTGGCTTTCTCTGTTTGGTCCTAAGTTGAAAGCGGGGTTAAAAATTAGAGAAGCTGGAAGTTATTGAGTCCTGGCCATTTTGGGCCGATTATTAGAGAAGTTATTATACGGGTTGCTGGATTGTCACTAGAGATAGCAATCTGGCTTCTTTATGGCAGGCTGGCTTCCTGTGCTGTTTATTGTCAATAAGACGGTTGGCTTCCTGGCAGGTTGTTGCAGGTTGTGGGCCAGAGTTCTAATTTTCTGTATAATCTGGCCGTTGTTCATTTGTACGTTCAGTCTCTCATGGCTAATGAGAACAACACTATTGCAGAGGTAATGGGTAGTGTTTTAAAACAATCTCACTGGCACAGAAAAGTAGAAGTAGAAAATTGTCCCTGATGGATAGAGAGTGCACTATTTGGCTCAACTAAGAACTGGCCAAGTCACAGTGGCCAAAAAAGAGGCCCAGGGCCAAGAAATAGGAACTGTGTGACCCAGGCTGACCAGTGACAGGACTTCTGTGGCACTCACAGCTAACAGCATTAGGACTTTATGCTTATTTGAAAAAAGTGGCCTGTGAGCTCAGTGATCTCATTTCTCCACTGGGCCTGGGCTAGGGAACAAGGCTTCTGTCCATCTTAGATCCCCAGAAGCCCAGCGAGTCCCAAAAGCACACTCTGGATTTGACAGACCAGTGGTCACTAAAAAATTTACTTTTCTTAGCATGAAGCCAGTCATGAGCTGGACCAAAGGCACAAGGAGGCCCCTGATTGTCCACAGATGTCTGAACAGTACCCAGCTAACCGGCCTGTGCTCAGTTTTGAATCTGGTTTCCATTCCAGTGGCATGTGGGATGACGGGACTCTTCGTGGGATCAAGGGCAGCATGCTGAAAGCTCGCTGAGCGTTGTTTTCCTGATTGGGGAACACCTCTCCTGGTCATGGGCTGCAGACATTCGAGCTCGTGTGCTTCGGTTTCCAAAAACATTGAGTGTTGATCTTTGCTGGAGACAAATGCTGCTTTATGCTTTGTTCTCTCTCTCCCTGGTTACTCACCCCCAGCACTGCAGGTCCTTTTTCCCCCAGGCTCTCTGGGGACCCCCAGAACTTCAGGCAATCTCAATAGAGTCTGGGTAAGGATTGCAGCTGGCTGTCCCATGACAGGCTCTTGAGTTTCTAAAACTTAGCATTTCCTAAAAGGAACCTTGGTTTTCTCCTAAAATCCTTTCCTCTTTCCTCATTTTTTTTTTTTTTTTCATTTCGGTAACTGATATCGTCATTCACTCAGTGGATCAAGCCCCCAACCTAAGAGCCCTTCTTGATTCTATTTTCCTTCACCTCCCACTTCAGTAAGTGCAATCACAGCTCCCTTCAAAGTATATCTGCAAGAGATTTACTTTTCTTCATCTCCACTGAGACCATTTTTTGCAACAACCTCTAACTAGTTCCTCCCACCCACGCACTTGCTCCCCTACAAGCTATTCTCTTAAATGGTACCAGAAATGATATTTAAACTGTGCACTGCTCTGCACGAAATGTCTAAGGCTCTGTATGAGCTGCTCTGCCCCTCTCCCTCCCTTCACACTGATTTTCTGGCCTGTCTTCAATACATCAACTCCTTTCCCCCTTTCAGAATCTTTCTTTGTTTGAAATGTTCCTACCTTTCCCACAACTGGCATCTACTCAACTTTTCAAGTCTCATCTTGAATTTCCTCTCTTCAGAGAAGTCTCTGATCACTCTATCTAAATGTGGCCCCTCTGCCTTTTCTTTCTCCCGTGTTTTTTTTTTTTTTTCCACAGCAGAATGCATGGTTTTTTAGTGATATTGTTTATTTATTGTCCATGTCTATGTCGCTGCTTGACCATCAGGTCTCGTCTGTTGCTCTGTTTCTGATGCCTGGCACAAAGTGATGCTCTGAAATAATTTTTGTGTTAATGAATATATGTGTGGATTGGTAGATGAATAGCCTTCTTGGGGCTTCATAGGATCATACCAAATTTCTTATGAAGGTCATTCAGGTCTATAATTCTCAGAGAAAGCCAAACTAAGCCTGGCCTTAGTCCATAAACTCAGATAGGTGTCACTTCAGTTAATTTCAATTTGATTCAATTTCATTCAATTCAACTCAATTCAGTTCAATTCAACATATATTTATGGAGTACCTAAAATGTGCTAGTCCCTGGAGATACAATCATGAACAAGACAGACATAGAGCTTATAGGAAAGAGGGGTAGGAGAGAACTAAATATGCAGTTATAATATAGAATAGTACAATGTATAATTAGGACATGAGAAGCGGAGGGTACTGCCAAAGCACATAAAAGCCGCATCTGAACGTAGACTAGGGTGTTCAGGGAGAGGACAGACAGACCTCCTGAGCACTATGGTGGCACATTTTCTCATCTTCTTAAGGGTTTGAGAAGGTGGAATTGTGAAAATC
>NW_011888792.1:1142462-1153161 GCF_000151845.1 Pteropus vampyrus | reverse complement strand
GTCCATGTCTATGTCGCTGCTTGACCATCAGGTCTCGTCTGTTGCTCTGTTTCTGATGCCTGGCACAAAGTGATGCTCTGAAATAATTTTTGTGTTAATGAATATATGTGTGGATTGGTAGATGAATAGCCTTCTTGGGGCTTCATAGGATCATACCAAATTTCTTATGAAGGTCATTCAGGTCTATAATTCTCAGAGAAAGCCAAACTAAGCCTGGCCTTAGTCCATAAACTCAGATAGGTGTCACTTCAGTTAATTTCAATTTGATTCAATTTCATTCAATTCAACTCAATTCAGTTCAATTCAACATATATTTATGGAGTACCTAAAATGTGCTAGTCCCTGGAGATACAATCATGAACAAGACAGACATAGAGCTTATAGGAAAGAGGGGTAGGAGAGAACTAAATATGCAGTTATAATATAGAATAGTACAATGTATAATTAGGACATGAGAAGCGGAGGGTACTGCCAGAGCACATAAAAGCCGCATCTGAACGTAGACTAGGGTGTTCAGGGAGAGGACAGACAGACCTCCTGAGCACTATGGTGGCACATTTTCTCATCTTCTTAAGGGTTTGAGAAGGTGGAATTGTGAAAATCTGATTCCAACAAGAGTACCTCTCATGTTTTAAGTGCTTACTGTTAACCAGGCATCATTCTAGGCACTGCACGTATAATGTCTCTTCTTCCTGCAACAACTCTGCCAGGTAGGTATAATTACCACCCTATTATACAGGTGGAAACTCTAAAGGCAAGTACTATGCTCAAAGCCATGTTTTAAGACAGATTCCTTGGGAAATTGAGATGGAGATTTGCACACAGGTTTGCTCTTAGAAATTCCACCTGTGAGAGTGTACAGTCAACAGGTTAGAAGCTGAATAGTGAAGAGAGTATACCAAGTAGCCTCGACTGATACCACGAGTGCTCTGGAGCTGGGAAGGTCCCTCAGAGTTGTTCAGAATTGAGGCAAGGGGGTGGGCTTTGAACCCCCAAACTGACCAGTTATTGAACCCAGGCTGTCTCTCGGATAACCTTGGGCGCAGTAGCCCCCTTCATCTGAGGGCAATTCCTGGAGAGGGGTAGGTTTAGGTTTTTAACCGTCAGTAGCTGGGAGAATGAGCGCCTAGGTCCCAAGCTGGATGCCCCTCTGGCCACCCAGCTTCTAAATGGCATCTTGCACTTAAAAAAAAATTTTTTTTTCAATTACAGTTGACATTCACTATTATTTTATATTAGTTTCAGGTACAGCATAGTGGTTAGACATTTATATAATTTACAATTTACAAAGTGATCTCCCTGATTAGTCTCGTACACACCTGGCATTTACACAGTTATTTCAATATTATTTACTATATTCCCTATGCTGTGCTTTATATTCCTGTGACTATTTTGGAACGAACAAAACAGAAACAAGCTGATAGATAGCTTGCACTTTTAATGTTGATACATCCCAGGGCTCAGTCCTGGAACCTCTTCTCTTCCCTCTCCACTCTTTGGTGTTATCATGGATTCCCACAATTCCGAACACCAGTTTTTAAATCCCAAATTATATTCTCAGTTTAGGCCTCTCTTGTGTGTTTCAGACTCATATGAACTCTTTATTCATCATCTTTACTTAATATTCCCCAAAACGAACTGATTTTGCCCCTCCCTGCAACCAGTTCCTCCTCAGACCGCTCATCTTGGTTAATGGCACCTCCACTCTTCCAGTTGCTCAAGCCAAGAAACTTGGGGTCACTCTGGACTATTCTTTTTCTCTGAGCCCTCATTCAGTACATTAGGAAATTCTTTAAAATATACCCCACAGCAGCTCCCCATTCCACCCAAGGGACAATATGCGTGCAATGGCTTGATCACCCCGCATCACCTCCATCAACTTATCTCCTACCACTTCCATCCCACCCCATTCCATCCACACAGGCTGGGCTCCTTGTAGTTCCTTGAACCCTCCATGTTGTTCCTTGTATGTTCTGGCTTCTGGGCCTTTGCATAGAACCCCATCCCCATGTATCTTTATAGTTCACTCCTTCGTCCCCTTCAAGTATTTGCTCAGATATCACATGCTTAGTGAGGCTTTTAAAAACATACTATTTAAATTGCACTCTCTACTTTCTGCCCCTATTTAATTTTATCCCTAGCACTCATCACCTTCTAACATACTATATAATTTAATTACAGTTGACTCTCGAACAATTTAAAGATTAGAAGCACTGATGCCCCTGTGCAGTTGAATTCCACCTATAACTTTTGACTCTCCTCAAATTTAACCATAGTTGTCCCTTGGTTTCTGTAGGCGGTTGGTTCCAGGGCCCCCATGGATTATAAAGTCAATGGATGCTCAAGTCCTTTGTATGAAATGGCATAGAACAATACAAATAGTCGGTCCTCTGCATCCATGGATTCTCAACCATGGATGAAAATATTTTTTTCAGTCCATGGTTGGTTGAATCCATGAATGTGAAACCGAGGGATACAGGAAGGGCTGACTACATATTTACTGAAAAAAAAAAATCTGTATATAAGTGGACACGTGCAGTTCAAACCTGTGTTGTTCAAAGGTCAGCTGTACTTACTTTACTTATTGCCAGTCTCCCCCAACTGAAATGGAAACTTCATGAAGGCAGAGACTTTTTTGTTTCATTCACCACTGTCTCTTTGGAGCTTCTAACAGTGCCTAGCACACAGTGGGCACTCAGGGAGTGTTTGTTGACTGAGTGCATGAAACAGTAGAGAGGGCATTCAAGTGGGTCTGTCTGGTTCCAAAAGCATGTTCTTGCCACCACACCCACCACATTGTACTTTTCTTGCATAACTGAACTCCTTCAAGACAGACATAATGCCACTGAAAGGCCAAAAGCAAATCTTGGCCCGGTATGAGGTCACACAGTAGAGCCAGAGAAGTCTATGTGTCAGAGTGATTCTAGCCAGGCTTCATTAGCTGAGTCAAAAGAATTTCTCAAGGTGCTTCATTGGTGAAAATCTGGTCCCCAGCTACCCTGTGACTGGAAAATGATGTGTCAGGCCTTCTGGAATCCTCTCTGAGACAAGTGCGAGATTTTGACTTTCTTAGTGATTTACAAGGCTTTCTGCAGTTGCTTAGGTTCATTGCTGAGGTGGGAAAACTTGAGCTGCACACTTATGCAAGTCCTCAAGCCTTTTCATTAAAATAGCACTTGGACTGCCTGTCTGCTCTTGCTTTGGACCAACTCATCATAATCTGATGCCGTTCAGAATGTGGTATAATAGAAAATTGGGGACAAGGAGCTTGGTCACATTTAATTTAATCAGAACAACAAGTAAGTGGGTCCTTTTTGTATTTTAATGGGGTGTTTTAAGTAGCAGGGCTAGCATAAGGTGGAGGAAAAGTCTCTGATCTTGAAATTAGAAACCCAAGACCAGGCTAGTCTTGACTAAGTAGGTAAATGACCTTGAGCAAATTACTCATTCAGTCCAAATTTTATTTCCTGGTGCACAATGAGGAACATTAGACTAGTGCTGGTAAGCTGGCATGCTTTGGGTTAAATTCAGCCTGTACATGGTTTGTTGTGGATCTCGGTAGTTCTTTAAAATGGAATCTGAATACCTCCAGCAGGGGCTCGAGGACTCCAGTTTACTACAGTCTGTACTACTCCCTCTTGTCTTACACATGGCCAGAGTCACTTATCTGTGTTACCTGCCTGGCCTTGAAGGCAGCTGTTTCCCTTCTAGTGATAGAAATCTAATAATTCTAAGAAATATAATTCTTCCATAAATAATGGTAACCAATGAGTGATTATAGGTAAGGAAAGCAATGCCTTTTGAATTCTTCAGTGAAGAAACTAATTTATATGATCAATATAAACTCAGTTTGTTTACTTTAAGCTATACTAATTTTGCTGCAATTCATTCCTTAATGATCAGACCTTATTCTTACAAGGCCTCTGAATTTAATGCGATATTTTTTTCCATGACATAAAGGAGATAGAAGGAACTCCCTGCAATAAGGAGAACCTGAGAGCCCTCCTAGCACACATGCATAAGGAGCACTGAAGTACAAACACTAAGAAAAATGAGTTTTGAGGGAAAAAAGTATAATTCCCTTCCTGTGCCGAGCATGTGAGCTGGTGTGGAGGTAGCCCAAGGAAGTTTTGTACCCAGACACAGATTTAGGGGTGGGATACCTGGCCTGCGGTGTGTGCAAAGCAGGGGTGCTAGATGGAGCCTTCTACATAAGGCTCAAAGAGCCTCAAATAGAAGCCCTTTTGTTCAAATGATTAAGGCAAGGCAAGGGGAAACAGAAACCATTAAACAAACAAAGAGTATGTTTGAAACAGGCATGTTTGAGAAAGAACAGAGTTTCACGTGCCTTATGCAACCTCCCCTATTACATAAAGACTCAAGCTCTCGCCCTTCTGAGCCAGTACATGAAAGAATGAGTCTATTTTTATAGTCAATAACGTGAATATTGATCATTTGGAACTTGAGATTTCAGTTTCTAAGATATTTATCTCAACATTTAACATTTATTGACCACTTACTTCATGGCAGACACTGGTAGTCCCTGTCCTCTTGGAGTTGCATGACCACCTGGCCTTGGTAAGTATGCAGTCAGGCTGGCTGGCCCTCTGTGTGATCTCTAACACCAACCAGATGCCCAAACTGATGGTGCCAGGCCAGGGCCACGAGGATCTGCCCCATCGTGAGAAAGACTAACCACACTTTCCAATTCCAACCCAGTGTGCCCATGACAAAGTCCAAGTGGAAACATTATAGTCTTATTTAATGGGAGAATTTAAAAAAATAAATAAATAAGATTCTTAGTATCAACCGCTATTTTACTGGTGGCAGGGGAAGGGATTTCAGGAAGGTATTCTTAGTATAATTCTCATTGTTCTCAATGAGTAAATGTTGAGTTAAATTATAACTCAGTGTTTGTATTGCCCTTGCTCCGCTGTGTTAAATCAAGATATTCTAAGACATTTGGGATAAGAAGAGGTTTGGCAGGATCCAAAGCATTTATGATGGAAAAAACAGAACATTTTCTTTTCATGACGGACAAAATTTTATCACATAGTCTCCAAATCAGATTTTCTGGCATGTGCCCTTCAATTGTATTGTAGTTCTTTTTTCAGTGGGGAGGGTTAAGGATAAAGGCGGACACATTCTTAGCAAAGATGAAAGTGCCCTTGGAATCAACAACTTTTGTACTTCAAACCCAGATAAGACCACTGTCCCTACAAGGTACAATACATTTAATAACATGATCATAGAAGCTCACCCCTCCAAGGGTTTCTGCTTTGTGAATGGAGACACAATGTTCCTGGCAACTCCTGGATTCCTTCTTGTTCCTGGAGGAAAGTGAGGGGAAAGGAGTGGGTCCCACAGCCTGGAAAGCCTGGAGTCTTTTGGAAATGCATTGCACAGGTATCCAGGAATCCAGGATGAAGCTGTTTTATTCATTTTAACTGCCTCTGTGACCAGTGCCAACTGTCCCAGTCTACAGGATCTGTGTGGAGAAGGTTAGGCGGCTGGAAGGGAAGGGTCAGAGGGCTGAAGTCTGTTTCTTTTGGTTGGGCCAGGTTTCCTTTTACAAGCAGGGGAAAGAGCTTTCTTATTTTTGAGACTTAATGGTGTGATCATGTTTATTTTCTGATGTGTAAAAGTTACATATGTTATTATGTATTAGTTTCTGAAGCTGGTGTTATTTTTCTGACCCAGTTAAGACAAATGGACTTCAATCACTCATCCTAGCATTTAGCACATGGAAAACACATCATCATTATTTTTAATGAAGCAGATGAGCAGCTAACCTCTGTTCCCCGAACCCACGACTTTGTCCCCACTCCACTCTCTCACTCAGCCCCACTTTGTCCTTTCGCAGTTTGGAATGGTAGTTAGGTTTTGTGGAATGCATTCCACTCATCAACTCACAAAGCATTAAAATAGAAGTTTCCTTTGCTCTTTGGGCCATTTTCAAAGGGGAAACTTTTTAAATAGTCCTGCCTCAGAAGTCATCAAAAAGATAGAAAACAGGAAATTAAATGAATTACCAAGAAAGTCTGCATATGATTCTAATTTTGTTCTTCTAACTAATGAAGATAATATGCCCTGAATATAATGCAACACTATTAAACAATAAAATAACAGGGCAACAGTCCGTTTTTGCCTGCGATTTATTTTCAGGACTTATATTGTAAATATATTTTTTCTCTCAATACTTGGCAAGGGGGGTGGGGGATGGGAATGACTAGGAATTTGTAAAAAGAAACTAGGAATTTGTATTTTGTTTCTCTCCCTAGAACAAGCTTTAAAAAAAGTTTCTTGCTACCTTGCTAAATAGATTATTTAGAATAAAAGAATCTTTGATTTTTAGAATAAAATGTACAAAGTAGCAAGGTAAGTAGAAATCTGTTTTGATGAAATCATTTTGATTCAAGTGCTGCTGTTTGATCCAAAGACACTGTAGTTTTCAAAGCTTCAGGTGCATGCACACGCACGTGCACACACATATATGCAGGCATATCCCCAAATCCCAACATAGATCTCAATTGAAGGTGCTTTGATTTGTGGTAAATGTAAACTCCCCCTCCAAAATGGGGAGTGATTAAAACCAGAATCCTGGGGAAAGCTAATTAATCAACTCTGAAACCTTGGCTTCCAAGTGCAACTTGGGGGACTGCTGAGGGCATTGCAGGTACCACCACAGAGGTGGGGCTCTATAGACATTGGTATCTCTGTCCATGCTAGGAGTCTTTCCTTCAACTACATAAGCCCACAGAAGTCTCCCTGATGCCTTTTCAAGCAGGCGCATTTATTATACTCTATGTAGGCTGAGGGGAGCCCAACACCAGCCTGTAGCCATCAGGCACACATCCGCATGAACACAACTAGGGGTGAGCAGATAGCTGAGCTTTACTATTAAGACAAGCATTAGGGAGGCTCCATGAACCAGCCGTCCCCCATTCCTAGAGCTCTCCTTGTAAGGAGTCAAATCAATGTTGCCCTAGTCTGGCCAGACAGAATTAAACATGACTAGCTTCATCTAGTGGTTTTCTGAAAAAGAAGCTAACTCGGTTTTGCCAACTCTGGTCACTAGGTCGTTGACTACAATTGTTCTTTTAACTCAGAAGATGTTCTTTTAACTCAGAACTTAATAACTAAAATAATTGACTGACTGTGCCTACCCATTGGAAGGAGAAATGTGCAGTCTTTCTAAATCATTACACTAGCTCATCTGGTAGAATGCTACGTAGCAATGAAGAATCCTACTTTAGAAGAATTTTTTGTTGACTTATAAAGATGTTCATACTATATTATTAGCACAATATGCAACAGTAAGTAAAGTACGACCCACTTTTATACAAAGTAAATTACTTACATTCTGTAGCTCAGATCTCTCCCAGTTTCTAAGCTCTTTGGCATTCTTCTGACTTTTCTCTTCTCTCCCAACCGGGGGGAGCTTTATCCAATCTGTGGAGGAAGGTCCAGAAAAACAATGTATCATTACTGAGCACTGTTCTTCTGGATCTTTCATTTAAGTGTAAAAACACAATTCTCAAACTGTTAAAAAAAAAAAATAGTTCCCATACTTATAGATGGCAGATTCATGCTGAAGTTTTATCAACTCATTAGTGAAAGAACCAGCTGCAAGACAAGAGCAGTTCTGAAGAAAATTTGAGAAACAGGAATTATAGTTAGATGGGAAAAGAATACTGAAATAAGATTGCTAAAGAGATATGAAACAAGTTAATATTCTACAGACATATGTTGGAGTTATCTTCCCTACCAACATCCCCCCATACACACCTCCCACCCCTAATATATCATCACACCTTATCGTTTTTCTACAAGTTAATCTCTAGCTGCCAGGGTTGTAAAATGTCTAGGCCACAACCAAAGAGACATTCCCTGAGTGACTCAGATGACCCTTCACAGACTTTTTAGAAATGTCACGCAGACATCATTTTTTGCCTTATTTCCAAGTTTTAGATAGTTTTTCTTGTATCATGACATACACTTTACATCCTGGGTCCTTCAGGGTTTACACTTTAGAAATGTCAAAGCTAAGATTTGATTCTTGTTCTCAGCTTTTCTATCAAAATAACCCTGCCTTTCCAAACCTAAGAAAGAATAATCTTAAACCAGTGCTGGGGTAAGTTAAGAGCCAAAGCCAAAATCTCAGGAACAAGCAGTTCCAGCTTCTTCTGGAACTGGGGCTGTTAATGGATTGACAGGCACTGGGGCTGTTAATGGATTGACAGGCACTGGGGCTGTTAATGGATTGACAGGCACTGGGGCTGTTAATGGATTGACAGGTGAATGCCGAAAACAGGGTAATTAGATATATTTTTTGAATGTACAAATTTCTAACCCTGCCCTCCATTCTAGAATAATGGCATGCAGTCCTTTACCCTCTTTGAAGAAAATAGGAAGAAAACTCTCTGGTTTATTTGGCCAGTCCAAAGGAAAGACCTAAAAGTGGGTCTTCCCCAACAAAATGGCATTCCCAGATCACCCTCCAGTAGTTTAGGATTGTCAAGCCCAACCTACATATTCAGAGCTTTCAAATAGCCTTTTAGTTCCCGAATCTTAATCATAACCAGTCAGTCAAAGAACACCAGATATCTGAGGAGAGTTTCTAATTTGGAAGATAGAGATGCAAAGAAAATACATTGGAGGAAATAGGGAGAAGAATACTTTTTAAAAAAGACATCAATTATGAGTAGTATATTAGAGAGCTAAGAGAAGATACTGTATCCATAAAATAAGAATAGGACATTATATGTCCCACTCCCATACTCAAAGGAATATTCAGAGAACAAAAGCACTGCTAGAATAAAAAATGTGATAGCCAAACAAAGAACAGATGGAAGATAAAGTTGAACTCTTGCCCTTAGAAAGTAAAGCACAAAAACAAAGAAAATAGGAGAAAATTGAGAGGATTAGTCAAAGAGGTCTGAAAGCCAAATAACAGAAATTTCGGAAAGACAAAAACAGAAAATAGAGGGAAGAAATTGCCAATGAAATGATACAAGAAATTTCCCAGGCCGAAGTACATGATTTTCCAGATTGGAATGGCTCACCATGCGCTAACACTAGAAGCCAAAGGGAAATAAGCAACACCTTTAAAATTCTGAACCTAAAAAATTTCAATGTATCCACATTATCACTCAAATGTGAGCCCAGAATAAAGGCATTTTTTAAACTATCAAGGTCTCAAAAAATTTACCCTCCATGGATCTTCCCCCCCTCCATCCCCACCTCAGGAATCTTCTGGAGGATGTGCTATCCCAAAAGAAGGATTAAACTCAGAAAGAGGAAGATTCAATATAAAGGAAATTGGAGATCCAACACAAGAGAGAAATAAAGGAATCTCCAGAATGACAGCAAAGCGAGATCTCAGGATGACAACTGTTCACCGGGGCCAGAGGGCCACCGGCCCAGAATACAGCAGTGCGGCATTTTGCTCAGACTGCCACCTGAGCTATTCCATCATATCCTCCAAACAAGGGATTAAAGCAAGAAAGAAGACATGAGATTGAGGAAGCAGGAAATATAACCATGAGAACAGCAAAGGGAATTTCCATGATGAAAACAGAGGGAAGTTCAAGATGACAGTTGAGCAGTGGTCTAAAAAGAAATATTTGACATTCAAAACTCTGTATATTTATTTTTTATTTTCATGAAATAAAAAAATTTAAAAGTTGGAAGGATGTAAAACAAAAGATTAACAGTGCATATCTCTGCATGTAGGATAACTGATAACTATTTTCTTTGCTTGTGTGCAGTTTCTGGGATTTTTTTAATGTAAGGTATTTGTGCAATAAAAAGTTTTTTAATCTCTAAATCTTTTTGTTTACTTATTTTTAAGTGTAGAACTCAGCAGGCTTTAGTATATTCACAGAGTTGTATAACTATCATCACTATTTAATTCCAGAACCTTTACATCTCTCCAGAAAGAAACCCTAACCCATTAATAGTCACTGGTTGTTGCTTCCCTCAGTGCTTGGAAACCACTGATCTGCTTTCTGTTTCTGTCGATTTGCCTATTCTGAATATTTCATATCAATGGAATCATAACAACATATGGCTTTTTGTGTTTGACTTCTTTCACTTAGCATAGTATTCAAGATTTCATTCATGTTTAGCAAGTATTAGTCCTTCTTTTTAATGAATAATATTCCATTGTATAGATATACCATAATTTGTTTATTCACCAGTTGAGGAATATTTGGGTTTATTTTGGCTGTTATGAGTAATGCTACTATGAACATTTGTGGACATATGTTTTTCAATTCTCTTGGGTAAATACCTAGCAGTAGATTTGCTGGGCCATATGGTATCTCTATGTTGAACTTCTTAAGGAACTGCCAAACTGTTTTTGCAAAGTGGCTACACTATTTCATGTTCCCAGCAGCAGAGTTTAAGGGTTCCAATTTCTCCATGTTCTCATCGACAGTTGTTATTGTCTGTCTTTTTGATTATAGCCATTTTAGTGAATGGGAAGTGGTATTTCATTGAATTTTGATTTGCAATTCCCTAAAAACTAATAATGTTGAACATCTTTTCATGAGTTTATTAGCCATTGATATATATTCTTGGGAAAATATCTAGTCAAATCATTTGCCCATTTTAAAATTGGATTATTTGTGTTTTTATTATTGAGTTTTAAGAGTAGAGTTGTGATTTTGAGGATAACCTCAATTACCTCTTTCTA
>NW_011888792.1:1137968-1141167 GCF_000151845.1 Pteropus vampyrus | reverse complement strand
TTCTTGGGAAAATATCTAGTCAAATCATTTGCCCATTTTAAAATTGGATTATTTGTGTTTTTATTATTGAGTTTTAAGAGTAGAGTTGTGATTTTGAGGATAACCTCAATTACCTCTTTCTATGAAGATGTGGTAAAACCCTTAGCCATGTAATTAATAAAATATGTACTATTCTCATTTAGGCTTTTGCCATTCTGTGTTATTCATAGATCCTTTTTGTTGTCTTCTTGTTTGTTTGTTTTTTTTACCATGTTAAATGGAATTAAAATGGTAAAATTTTAAATATCAGGATCTTAAATAATTACAGAGAACTGTCTCTTGTCTGTCTGCAATTTCTAAAAATCTTCATTTTTTAAAATTCCAAAATAAAATTCATTTTTTTTTCATTATGAAATAAGTCTGCATTTACTGTGAAAAAAAAAAAATTCAAGGACTTTCAGTTTCTGGATCTGCATGTACAAAGATTGGAAGTCACCACTCTGTCCTAATAAGTAAAAAGCTGAACAAACTGAAAAATCAACTCCTCTAGGTTCTAAAAGAGAGGGCAAATTGCTGCCCCCAAGACTGGAGACACAGGCAAACACAGCTAGTCGCAGCTCACCAGAGTAGAGTCTCATGAACAGAAACCACTGTGGGATTTGATGCAGGGGTAGGAAAACCCGAATTGTAATTGAAAAATTACTGGGAGCTCAATGTGGACAGACTTCGGGGGACCCGGTCATTGGGAGCAGTACTCCACAATTTTGTGAGATTTACCTACAGATGCTTGACCAAGTAGTCAGTAAATATCGAAGAAAAATCTCCTTGTGCTTCCTGTAGGGGGAGGGGAAAAGGAAACATTTTGAAATATGCCAGAGCACTCTGTTCTTTTTAACAAGGTCTGCCCTCAGAAGAAATTAATTAGCCAGAGCCTAACCTGCTGTGATATTATCAGAGCATAACTGACCTGGGCAAAGGGAAATACCTAATTCTAGCCTACTCTAGCCTTTCTCCCACATAAGGGAAGAGGAGCAAACCCTCAGAAACACTCCAAAGTGAAAGAGAAATGAAAACTTAGACAGACAAAAATTGAAGAAATTTGTTGCCAGTAGACATGACTTGAAATAAATTTTAAAAAGAAGTTCTTTAGAGAGAAGGAAAATGATATAAGTCAGAAACTTGGATCTACATAAAGAAAAGAATAGCATCAAAGAAGGAATACATGCAGGTCAAATAAAAACTTCCATTTTCTTATTCTTAGGTGATCTACCAGATAACAGTTTGTTCGAAATAATAATAGCAACAATGTATTCAATTATGTATGTTTATGTACATATCTTATGTATATAGACACATACGTGTACTTATATGTTTATATATAAGTGAAATAAATAACAGTAATGGTACAAGGGCAGGGAGGGAGGAATTAGGATTCTTTTATCATAAGGTACTTATACAACCAATGAAGCAGTATAGTGTTATTTAAAAGTGGACTTGGATTAATTGTAAATGTATATTGCAAACTCTAGAACAACCACTGAAAAAAATTTTTTGAAATATAACTTATATACTAAGAAAGGAGAGAAAATGGATTTATACAAAATGCTCAGTTAAAACTACAAAAGGCAGACAGAGCATGGAAGACAAAAAAAACAACAAGGGCAACAAATAGAAAACAGTAACAAATCTGGTAGATATTAATCCAATTATATCAACAATCTCTCTGAACATCAATGATCTAAATTCACCAATTAAAAGACAGAGTGTCAGAATGCATCAAAAAACAAGACCCACTTCAAATATATACATACATATAATTAAAGACACATATAGTTACATTAAATATAAAGACACGTATAATTAAAAGATTAAAAGTAAATGGATTGAGAAAAATATACCATGTTAACACTTCAAAATTAAAAAGAAAGAGCAAACTTCAAAGCAAAGAAAATTATCAGGGTTAAAGAAGGGCATTACATAATGATAAAGGGGTCAATTTTCCAAGAAGGCATAACAATCTTTCACATGTATGTGTCTAATAACAAAGCATCAAACTGAAGGAAAAACTAATAGAACTGCAAGGAGAAATTGATTAATCCACTATCTTAATTGGATACTTCGACATTCCTCTAGCAGAAATGAACACATCCAGCAGACAGAAAATTGGGAAGGACATATTAAACTCAATAACACCATTAATCAACTGTATACAATTGACATCAATAGACTACTTCATCCAACAATAGCATAATATATAATCTTCTTAAGTTCACATGGAACATCCACCAAAATAGACCACATTATGGGCCATAATACACACTTAAACAAATTTAGAAGAATAGAAATGATACATTGTCTGCTCTCAGATCACAATGGAATTAAATTAGAAATCAACAACAGAAAGATAACTGGAAAATCCCAAAATGAGTAGAGAGTAAACGACACACTTAATAACACATGTGTCAAAGAGGAACTCTCAAGAGAAATTTAAAAATATTTTGAATGAAATGAAAATGAACACAACTTATCCAAATTTGTGGGAAGCAGTAAAAATAGTGATTAGAGGGAAATTTATAGCATTGTATGCATATGTTAGAAAGAAGTAATATCTAAAATCAATAAACTAAGTTTCCACCTTAGTAAATTAGGAAAAAAGAGTCAATTAAATCCAAAGTAAGAAGAAAAGAAATAAGAATTAGAGCAGAAATCAATAAAATTAAAAGCAGGAAATCAATAGAGAAAATCATCAAAACCAAAAACTAGTTATATAAAAATTGACAAGCTCTAGCCAGGCTAAGAAAAAAGAAGATACAAATGATTAATATCAGAAATGAGAGAGGAAACATCACTACAAATCTCACAGATATTTGAAAGATTATAAAGAAATACTATGAACAAATCTATGCTCCCAAATTTAATAGCCTAGATGAAATGGATCAATTCCTTAAATGACACAACTTGCCAAAACTCACACAAGGAATAGACAACCTGAATAGGCCATGTCTATTAAAGAAATTGAATAACAATTAATGGCCTTCCAAACCAGAAAGCGCCAGGTCTAGGAGGTTCACCAGTGAATTTTACCAAATATTTAAAGAAATTGTAACAATTCTCTATAATCTCTTTCAGAGGATAGAATTGGAGAGAATACTTTCTAACTCAGTCTATGGGGACAGCAATACCCTAAAAACAAATCAGACAAACACATTATAAGAAAACT
>NW_011888792.1:1133878-1136763 GCF_000151845.1 Pteropus vampyrus | reverse complement strand
ATTAATGGCCTTCCAAACCAGAAAGCGCCAGGTCTAGGAGGTTCACCAGTGAATTTTACCAAATATTTAAAGAAATTGTAACAATTCTCTATAATCTCTTTCAGAGGATAGAATTGGAGAGAATACTTTCTAACTCAGTCTATGGGGACAGCAATACCCTAAAAACAAATCAGACAAACACATTATAAGAAAACTGCAGACCATTATCTTTCATGAACATAGATGTAAGAGTCCTCAACAAAATATAAGCAAATAAAATCCAACAATGTATAGAAAGAATTATACAGCACAACCAAGTGAGATTTATCACAGGTGTTCAAGGATGGTTAAACATTCAAAATCTATTATAATCTATCACATCAACAGGCTAAAGAAGAAAAATTATATGATCATATCAATAGTTGCTGGATTCATGTTGGATTTACCTATTCATGATAAACACTCTTTAGTAAACTAATAATAGAGGCAAACTTCCTCAATTTGACAGACTACAAAAAATACTACAGCTATCATCATAGTCGATGGTGAGAAATCTGAAGTTAGGCACTGACTTCTCATCACTCCTTTTCAACATTGTATTGGAAGTTCAAGCAATGCAATAAGTAAAAGAAATAAAAGATATAAAGACTAAGAAGGAAGAAATAAAACTGTCTTTGTTTACAGATAACATGATTGTCTATGTAGAAAATCTGAAAGAACCGACAGATAAACTCCTGAAAATAATAAGTGATTATAGCAAGGTTGCTGGATATAGGTTAATAGGGAAAAATCAACAATTTTCCTATATACTAACAATGAACAAGAGAATTTGAAATTAAATACAAAATATCAGTTACATTGGTATACCAAAAATTAAATACTTAAGTATAAATCTAACTAATATGTACAAGATCTTTAAGAGGAAAACTATAAAACTCTGATGAATGAAATCAAAGAACTAAATAAATGGAGAGATATCCTTTGCTCAAGGATAGAAAGAATCAACATTATAAAGATATTAATTCATTCCAACTTAGTCTATAAATTCAGTGCAATTTTAATGAAAATCCCAGCAAGTTATTTTGTGGATACTGAGAAATTCATTGTAAGGTTTATATGGAGAGGCAAAAGACCCAGAGCATCCCACATACTATTGAAGGAAAAGAGCAAAGTTGGAATACTGACATTACTTGAACCTCAAGACTTACTACAAAGCTATAGTAATCAAGACAGTGTGGTTTTTGTGCAAGAATAGACAAATAGGTAAATGGAACAGAAGAGAGAGCCCAGAACTAGACCCACTTAAATACAGTCAACTCATCTTTGACAAAGAAACAAAGACAGTACAATGGAGCAAAGACAGTCTTTTTAAAATATGGTGCTGGAACAACTGGACAACCACATGCAAAAAAATAAAAGAATCTAGACACGGACCTTACACCTTTCACAAAATTAACACAAAATGACCATAGACTATTAATTCAAAATTATCTTAATTACTAATGGTTGCATATTATTCTATATGTGGAATGTACCATAATCTGTTTTAACCATCAACTAACAGATATATTGCATTCATGTATGTATTTGTGCGTGTATGTATGTGGAAAGGGATGAATAGAGAATTTTATTCATCTCTGTGCAAACTACAGATGATTTTTAGGGTAGTCAAAATACTCCGTATGATACTATAATGGTGGATACATGTCATTATACATTTATTCAAATTCGTAGAATATACAACACCAAGAATGAACCCTAAGGTAAACTATGGACTTGGTGATTATGATTTGTCAAAGCAGGTTTATCCATTGTAGCAAATGTTCTACTTTGGTGGAGGATGTTGATAATGGAGGATACCATGCATGTGTGAAGGCAGGGAGTATATAGGGAATCTTACACCTTCCTCTTAATTTTGCTATGGACCTAAAAATTCTAACTAAAGTGAAAATCATCTGTAATTCTATCTCACAAATTGCAAAATTGCTAACATTTGCCAAATATTCGCCCAGATTTTTTTCCTGTGTGTATGTGTGTACACACACATAATTAAAATGGAAATATATTATGTATGCTTTGTTAAAGAAATACGTTAAAAATGCTTTTTTTAATTCAAGAATGCTTTTAGCAACAAATGATGTGCATCTTTATCTTAATTACTAATGGTTGCATATTATTCTATATGTGGAATGTACCATAATCTGTTTTAACCATCAACTAACAGATATATTGCATTCATGTATGTATTTGTGCGTGTATGTATGTGTATGTCTATAGTTGCCTGATTATCACATTATAAATTTCTAGAAATGTAATTAATGGGTGAAATAAAATGTAATTAATGGGTGAAATAAAATGTACCATTTTGAAATGTCCTACCAGAAAGACTGTACCAATTTACACATCCAACACTGCTAATAAGAGTGAGTATTCACTTCTCCAACATGGGGTATTATCAATCTTTTTAATCTTTGCCAATATTTTAGGCAAAAAAAAATCTCATTACTTTTAATTGGCATTTTTTCCAGAAATGTTTTTTCCAGACATATTTCCATGTGTATATTGGCCATTTGTATTCTCGACTTTTAAATTTTCTTGTCTAGGCGCTGTGCCATTTTTTCCCATAGGAATGCTAGTCTTTTCTTATTAATTTATTAGAACTATTTGTATATTAGGAATATTGATTCTTTGTCCTGCATAACATACAATGATCTCATTTAAACATACTTTTCATGAAGTTGGTCTACAACTTTAATTTTCTTTTCCTGCTAGATTTGTACAATTCTGAGACATTCAATACACACTCAATAAAATACCTGTTTTCATTACCCTGGGCATATTTTCTTTCTGGGTGTAGTTTCATGTTCTACATCTTTAAATTTGCTTACATCCTGAGGTGCACCTCA
>NW_011888792.1:1115289-1133828 GCF_000151845.1 Pteropus vampyrus | reverse complement strand
ATAACATACAATGATCTCATTTAAACATACTTTTCATGAAGTTGGTCTACAACTTTAATTTTCTTTTCCTGCTAGATTTGTACAATTCTGAGACATTCAATGCACACTCAATAAAATACCTGTTTTCATTACCCTGGGCATATTTTCTTTCTGGGTGTAGTTTCATGTTCTACATCTTTAAATTTGCTTACATCCTGAGGTGCACCTCACTGATGAGAAGGAATTTATGAACCTATTTTTTTGGCGGGAAAAAAAAATAACTTCCAGTTTTATAACCATCTGGGAAAAAAATCTATTCTCTACCTGTGCTAAAAGCCCTACCCTCTACTCTCATGAGTAGTCTTTCTGGCATGGCAGCCTCCATCTGAGTTGTCTTGTTAGTGTAAATTCAGTTATGGTTTGCAGGGCCCGCCATGAATAATAAAGACACTTCTACCCCTAAGGCAATTCCAGGGATTTAGAGGTTACCTCCCAGGAACTTAGGGAAAAGAAAAGCCACCTTTTTTTTTTTTTTATCATACAACAATGATGATGACGATTACATAATTTCTAATGTACCCCACTCCTTCCACTTCAGAAACAAAATGCCCTAACCCAGTTCTACACTTATCTTTTAAGAGAATGCTGAAGAAGTCTCATGGGGAAATCTGGAGTACAAGTGTCAATCTACACTTCAAATCCTGTTTGGGTGTAGAATAGACTCATGGCCTTGGCTTCAGGTAAGAGAGCTCCTCTTGGTTCTCCCCAGCACACACTCTGAAATCTCATCAAACTGCTAATTATTTTCCCCCTGAGAACACTTCTGTTGTTAGCCTGCCCCTGGGCATTTTCCAATGGAAAATGGAGTTGTTGGCTTTCACTAGCTCCTGTTTATAGTCCAGTGAATTGACAGATGAATCAAGTAATTACCATATTCCATACCTATGGATTACAGGTAGAAGACTGAAAGCAGAAGAATGTTCAGTAGTCCATTTGGGTCCAAGGGGCAAGCGGAGGGAAGAAAAATGGAAAAGGTAAAAGATGCAGAGACTGAAACAGTGGAAGACACAATATTTAAATAGGAGCTGTCTTAATGAGAATGTGTCACCTCAAGGCCAACAAGACGTCAGTAGATGGAATGCACCTGTCCCTTGAGAACCTCATGAAGCCAAATCAAGCATCAGAGCCCAAAAGAAACAGGAAAACCAAATCAGAATCCTCAGATATATTTCAGCAAATAAAGTCTCAGCTCTCAAAACAACAGGTGTTGCTTAGATGGGGGTGCACCTTACATTCCCCCACACCTCTACATCTTCTGAGGAACAGTCTTCAGGGAATTCTAGAGCCTGCTTCATTGGTTACTCTTAGAGTGATCGATTTTCACCATTAACACTCACTCATCCATTTAAATGAAGTCCAATTGCTTTGTTACAAAGAACAGCTGGAGTTAGATGGCCCAAGTCTCTGGAGTCTGCTTTGCAAGAGGATAATTTTAACTCAAGTAATGGATTCGTTAGCATTTTAGAGGATGGGGAGAGAAAATCTGGTAGAGCCTTTTTCCTAGATGTTGTTGAAAGCAGGACCCTAGAATTATTGGAACAAAGCAGAGCCAGGAGATGGCTTGGCTGGTATTTTTGTGCCAAACATATTAACCCAACTCAACCTCTAGTATATAGTGCAAATATTTATTGAGCTTCTGTTATCTGAGGAGAGCAGCTGGTGAAAGAGAGGTGCCTTCTTGAGGCTATCAACCTGTTCATTCAGAACTCTCCCTTCTCCCAAGGATGTTTCTGTTAATTATCTACTTGTATCAGGGAAAAGCATTTTGTAGGCCTCCATGAGTTGGGTAGTGGCCTCACACCCTACACCTTTCTTGCAGAATTGCTGCTTCCTGGTGGCTGTGTGCAGACACAAGGGGAAAAGTTGTTTCAGAAATATTACATTTCAGTCTCTAAAGATTGACGTTCCAAGGACAGGTTTATGCTGAGTTGCTGCTCATCAAGACAGGAGCCAATAGTGACTTAAGGAGAGAAGAAGCTGAAACATAAGAATGAGCAAAGGCCAAAAGTGGAGAGAGGGTGGGGGCAGTCTTCCAACCCAGGTTTGTAACTCCTTTCACTCAGCTGGGCTGAGAGCTTTTGTTAATATGTCTGTAGTTGCAACAAAGGCCTTCATATCCCCAGCACTCCTCTAGCTCCACATTCCCCACCCCAAAAAGATGTGGCACCCTATGTAAACTCTAGGATCTCATTAGTCCTCTGAGAGGTTTCAAAATCACTGTTGGGGGAGGCATGCTCTTTGGCTTTTCGAGCTACTGCTTAGTCACAAAGATCAATGTTGTGAAGAAACTTAAAAAAAAAAAAAGAAAAGTAGAGGTGGTAGGTGGGGATTGGGGGGAAGTTTTTCCAGAAGCACATTTGAAAGCAAGTAATGTAAAAGATGGGAAGGACATTTTTTGTTATCTTTAAGAGTGCTCTGGGTGAAGGGCCCCATCCCTTCAGGCCAGATCAGCCTCAGGAAAAGATGGGAAGGAAGAAGTCTGATTTCTGTGGCTCCCTGTCCACTTTCCATCCTTCCCACTTTCTCCCATGCTAGTTCTTCCTCTCTTTTACTAAAAATTATTTCACTGGAGGAATTGTGTGACCAATGGTGGTTGCTGTATTACCCTCCTAGAAGTACTTGGGGATGATCCTTTGAGAAAAGTACTTTTAGTCTTATTTTCAGTCTGTATTTTCAGTTTTATTAGGTGATGAGGACACATTTGGGGGAAGGGTATGAGGAATGGGCATATTTAACCATTTGTTCCTTCCACAAAGTTATTGAGTACCCAATATACTTTGGACCCTGGTGGGAATAAGGTGAAGGGTTCTTCATGCCCTTTTGGTCTTTCAACATTAATGCTATGGCTGATTTTCTCCTAAATTACCCAAGGGCAAAATTCACCACAGTGAATACTGATTTGCTTTCAAAGTTGACATGGTCTATTCTCAATGAGGAAATCATTAAGATACTAAGAAACATTTGACTCTTCCTGGATCAAATTATAGTGCAAGGGTCTCAAACTTAGCTGAGAATGGTTTTGCCTGAGTCATGTCCAGTTGGCTTCAAATTTCAATTTCTAGATCTCTCTTTTGAGTTCCACACATATCTCCAGTTGCCTGTTAATCAGCTCTGTATGGATGTCTGACAAGCTCTTCAAATTCCTCTTGCTCAGAGACGAACTCACTATCTTCCTAGAAAACTTATTCCTTCTCCTCCTGTGCCCCCTGTATCATTGAACACCTTCTCCACCTACCTAGTTACCCAAGCCAGCAGCTTGGACATCATTCTTGAAGATTCTTCCCTGTCCAGATCTTTCAAACCAATCACCAAGTCCTGACTATTCTGCCACTTACGGAAAAACAAAGCTTTGTCATGTGTTTATACCAAAATTGGTCAAAGGTGGGCTTTAATTTCAAGCACTTTGCAGGAAGAAAACTAGACTAAGCAGTTAGGTGCTTTCTGTCTAATATAATACATTGAGTGGTGGATTAATTAAAAACAATGATAAAGTTCACTTACAACTTAAGCAGGTAAATTCACTTTCCAAAACAAATACATTTATGCATTAAGAGATTTCTTATAAGAATGCATTTTCAATCATTTGAGGTTATCACAAGGTTTTAAAGGTTATATTTTTGAGAGAATAATAAGAGCTTTGTAAAAAGTTATGTATCTTGGTAAATTTTTTTCTCTTTCTCACTGAAAATCTTAACCATAGGGAGAAACTGGCGTCATGATTCAAGATGTAGAACATGTACATTTTAATCTTATTTGAGACATTTGCCCCATGTGGATTATTTTTTCATTATTCTCCTGTTGTCACTAGAATGTAAATATGGAATATTACATAAATTTTTCTTCCTTATTTTGCTGAAAAGGGCAATAAATAACATATTCTTAAAATAAATAACAATTTCTTAAAATATATGTGTCAACAATATTATTTCTTCTTGTCTTAGTCTGTTTGAACTGCTATAACAGAATATCATAGACTTGATGGCTTAAACAACATTTCTCACAGTTCTGAGAAGTCCAAGATCAAGGCACTGGCAGATTAAGTGTCTGGGGAAGGTCCACTTCCTGGTTCATAGACAGACACCTTCTTGCTGTGTGCTCACATGGTGCAAGAGGTGAGGGAACTTTTTTGGGTCTCTTTAAAAAGCAGTAATCTCATTCGTTAGGATGGAGGAGGGCTCCATCCTCAGGACCAAATCACCTCCCAAAGGCCCCGCCTCCTAATACCATCATCTGGGGGCCTGGGTTTCAACATGCGAATTTTGAGGGGGCACAAACACTCAATCTATAGCACTTCCCTTTACAGGGCTTCTCATAAAATATCATGGTGACCTAAGTCTTCGGTTTTAACTGAGGTTAATTAATGTCTGAGACATAATTTTTCATTTCATATTCCTAAAATTCTCTTTTACCTACCCTTTCTCATCATCTCCATTGCCATCACTTGAGTTTAGGCTCCATTATAATTTGCCTCGAGGGCTGACTAACAATCCCTAATGGGAACCCCCTTTCCAGCCTTGCTACCTTTCCAACCATTCCCCAGACTGAATGATGTTTTCAAAGTGTGCTGATATGCTCTTGTAATTCTTATGTTTAAAACTATTTATGAGCTTTCTTTTGCTCATAGATTAAATAGAAACTCTTTAGAGTAGCATAATAGGCCCTGTATAGAAAAGACGTGAAGACTTGCAATATTGTGATTTCTAATAAGAAATACATATTTGGTCTTTATCTCCTATTCTGGCACAGAGCTCCTAAAATCCTTGGAATTTCCTAAGCAATAAGAGTGATAAAAATGTCTTGATATTCACACTCAACCACACCTGAGTTTATGTTAAGGAGGTGATTTTTGGAAAGCATGCAGATAGAGGCTGGTTGCCTGGGGAATAGGGTTGGAACTTTCAGTCCCATCCCCCAATCCTGACCTGGGAAGGGAGAGGGGCTGGAGGTTGAATCAGTTACCAACGGCCGATGGTTTCATCAATCATGCCTATATAATGAAGTCACCATAAAAACCCCAAAGGACAGAATCTGGAGAGCCTCTGGGTTGGTGACCACAGGTTGGTGCTGGGAGAGCGGCACGCTTACAGAAGGTGTTTACCTCTATAGCTAGTTATATTGGCTGTTTAGATATTCAAAATTTTCCATATTTTGAAAATACCTCCCTTGTCCTCTTATTACCCATCAAATAAAAAGTTAATGCTGAATCTGTTCTGATTGATTGATGCACATGCCAGTTTTCCCCCAAACAGCACTGACATTGATTGGCTTCCACCATGAGAAGCGTGGCTCATGCCTGTGTCTTGGTGCTCCCCTCCCCAAAACCCCAGGTGAGTGTTGCTTGGAGATAATCCAGGTATTCCTTAGCACACCACCTGGATATGCTTCCCAAGCTCCAAGCCTTGTTCCAGCAAAGTGCCCTACCAGAGTGTTCCCAAGCCCTGTGGTAAGGGGTAATGTTGGCCCTGATGGACATGCTGGCACCCCAGGGCCCTCTGAGGCTGTGGCCAAGTGCTGCAGGCCAGTGCCCCCTTAGTGACATCCTTATCTGGTTACATATGGGAACTTCAGCCTCAGCTGGACTTAGGTTCCTAGAGCATGGGGTTGAAAGTGGGAGAACAGATGGGTGAATGGTAAAAGGTCCCTACAGGTCCTGGTCAGGTGCCAGGAATGGTTTCCTCAGGAATGTTGGATGCTCCTGAGAAAGATGGTTTGGACGCCAGTGTGAAAGTCACTCCTGTTGAATTCCTCTTTTGTTTGTTAAAAGAGCTTAGTTAAGACCCACCCTATACTCACCTGTCCTGGGCATTTAAAATATTTTTGTTACTAAAGTGAGAGCTAATGGGTACAGAGTGCTGGCTTTGGTCCACCCTAAATGTATATTAAGTTGAGATATCAGAACTTTTATACATGAAGAAATCTAAGTACAGACAGGTTATCTACAACCTAAGCGGCTGAGCCAAGATTCTAAACTTGCAGCCCAGAAGCTAACTGCCAACTACAGCCTCTTATTTAGCCTGAAGGATTAGGTCAGACTGAAGTATGCTATTCTAGTATATAATTTTCGTGATTCAGTTAATATAGAGATAGTGAACAGATAAAAATCTAAGTATTATACAGGCTAGAAAATTTTAACATAATTGCTGTTAGTTAGTGGATGCTGAGAAAATTCAGCATCTTGAAATTTCAACACCATTGAAGTTAAGTGAATTCTCCTCTTACTGAGTCTGTGATATTGGCTGTTAATAGGAAAACCTTTGGGAATGTTGATCATGACTCAGGAGCATCACTTACCTAAAGGCAGGTACATCAAACAAAGAAATCACATATATCAACAACTGGTACTATTACTTAAACCTCTTGTGAACGAGAGATTGAATAACATCTGTAATTTAGCACATGTAGAGAATAAGTGGAATACATTTTTAAATTGGGGGTTTATGTTAATTACGTATTAATTTATATTCATGTTGTTAAATATGAAGTGTTAAATACTTTTAACTCGCTCCTGCGAGGCCTGCACAGTTCGCCCCCTTCCTTCCTGAGAGCCTTCTTCCTTTCACTCCGTGCTCCAGCAATTCTAGAAGCTTTAGCTTCTCAGAGTCTCCCCCTCTTCTTGGAACATTTTTCTCCCTACAACCTTGATTCTGAGCAACAGCTTAAGAATCGCTTCCTCTAGGAGGTCTTCCCTGCCCTCTGGAATAAAGTCCCTGACAATATAGAAAGAAGCAGAACCCTCTGGACTTCCTCCAGCTTAAAGCTCACCAGCCACTGCTGTGATCACTTATCTTAGCCTGTCTTTCTCACCAGGCTATACGCCCAGTGAAGGCAGAGAGACCTCAGGCCTGCTCCCTGCTGCATCTCCAGGGTCCTAGCAGACGGCCCTGGACATAACAGCTGCTCAACAGCTATTTGTTGAATAAATGAACATCTGTATGTGGTCCCAGAGAGCATTTTTCATTTACCTGTAAGATAATGGAGTATATAGATGTTTATTTTTAAATTGACTATTGAAATTTTGCAGAAAGTGAAATTTGAATGATTTCCTAAAGGGGTTAAAACTGAGATTGGAATCCAAGATCCTTGACTGTAAGAAATCTTTCTTAAACTGAATAGGACTTCTCATTGTTCTGAGATTTTCCTTTGTTGTCCAGGGCTCCAGCTCTCCTCCCTCTACGCACAACTCGCCATTTCAGAATCTTCATATTTGAGCCAGGGCAGGCCACTCCTGTTATTCTGACATGGGCAGCCTTTTGATCATTACTCTTTTGCTTGCTAGTTTTTTGTGTTTTTTTTTTTAACACGCAAATATTGTATTTGGTTGATCTGTCATTAAACACTTCTTGAAAGTTTCAGGCCTCAGCTTCTTGGTGAGCTCATAAATTTTCCATAAACTGTGTGTGTCATTCATAACCTAAGGATCTGGAAGGAAACCCAACTTTAAAATGCAGTTCCCAGTGATTTCAGCCTGAAAGGTGATATGTCTGTTTTTCTAACATTTCAAAGTCACTGCAATGTGCATTGGCAATATTTCCAGACCAGATTTCTGGGGAACTGGCTCACTTGTTTAAGAGACACAGTTAAGTTAAAGACACTAAAATCTTAATAAGCCTCTTGGCTACTCAACTTCAACCACACAGATGACTGCTTTGGAGACTAGCATGTATATTAGCTGAGATAAATAGGCACATGTCCTGGGAGAAGAGTATTGTCCAACTGATAGTAGAAGCAAAGCCTCTGAGGATGTCATTAAGAATATTATAAATGCTGTAAGCAGTCAGACCATTGGTTGATACAGCTCAACATTCATTCATTCATTCATTCATTCATTCAACATGCAATTCCTGCACAGGGGCTATAGGCCAGGCTCTGTGCTAAGCTCACATGACTCAGACACAACCTCTGTCCAGTTGGGCAAGCAATTATAGTGCAGTGGTAGAGCTGTTTCACTGGTGGAAGGAGTGACCACTCTTGCTCTGGAGGAACTGGGGAGGAGGTTTTTTGAAAAGGGGCTCAGTTTGAACTGGATCTTGAAAAATAAATGGTAATTTTCCCCAGTCTTAGAAGAGAAACTACAAGGCAATAGTGTGGCAAGGCATAGCATCAAGAAAGAGCGCTCTGGGTTCCAGAAGCACGTAGGAACTTGATGTACTTAGAACAAGGTACCTCTGTAGGGCACCAGGAACATTTCTGTGGGACACATGGTGACTTGGTCTTCATAGGATGATCATAACAACATTTACATCTAATATTCAAGAATTTATCTGGCCTCTTTTTGGACCCATTTTTTTATGCCTCTTAAACACCTTATGGGGCTAATGAGCTCCATTTATATTCTACAGGCCATGTAAAGATGTACTTCCTTTTATTTGTCCTAAAATACTTCCTTAAATGATCATCGGCAGTTCATTTTTTCCTTCTTTTTATAATTACAGCGTTTTGATACTCCTACTTAATCCCCAGGTATCACGTAGATAAAGAATGGATTTGAAAGGCTCTGTTGGAATCCTGACTGGGGTAACCATGCCCACCTAAAAGCCAAAATCCACCCCCCTTACCTTCTGCCTCATACCCACAGGCTGCATGTTGCTTTTGGTAATGCTTTTTCTCTTCTATGACCTCCCTTGGTGTTAATGTTACTCTTCTATTTGTTTTTAACAATAAAGCCAGAAAATCAAATTAGTTAAGTTACAATGAGAACTAGATCTTCTAAGTGACTCATGGTAACCAGAGCAGGACATTCTCCCTGTGCAGCTGAGAAGAATCTGAGCCTGGGCTGCTGGTTAGAAGGATCTAGATGTTGACTGGCACCAGGTGCTGACAGTTTGTAGAGTCTACCTTCATAATAGGCACCTGGACTAGACTAGCCACATCTGGGGCTTGCCTGGGCTTCTCCTAAATCAGGCCTGGGATGGACCCTACCAAGGTGAGACTCTGGAAAGTCGCCTGCTTCTGATACCATAAGAACGTTATTTATGGGAAGGGAAAAATCTTTACAGGTAGAATAAAAGATGGCTTTGTGAACGGTTTCCTTCATGCCCCAGAAACCTTCAGGATTCTGTCTTGAAACAGAATGCGATTAGCCAGAGCTGTCCTGGAACTTTTAAAGGAAAGACAGAATTTTAGTCTTGGACAACCGCTGGATTAAACTGTTAGCTCCTGTTTGACTTTTCCTTTTCCTGATGAGAGAACAGAACTTGCATGACTCTGCGCAGGATTTCCTCCTTGCTTCTTGACTCACCTCACCTCAGCCTTCTCGCTCTCTCTGGGCATTGTCACCCACTCCCATAGAAGGCAGTCGAGTGGGGCTCTGGATAAAGAGCACAGATGTAAATCTGATTCTAAGTGACGGAGGGGATAGGAAGGGCGAGTGAAAGCATCTTAGACCACCCAGCAACCTAAGGAAATTTGATAAGGCCGTGGGCGTGTCCTTGAGCCAAGCTGCCATCAGAAGAGTTTTGGCCTTCAAGAAACAAGCCACCATGCTCAGTTTCTGGCCAGGAGTGCCTGTAGAAAGAATGGCCTCTGCACATGGTGATGGATTTCAGAGCGCAGCAGCTGGGCTTGGAGCAATTGCATTCTCTGAACATGGAGGTCTATGAGGCCCACGCTTGCAGTTACCACGCCTGGAATCTTCCTTACCTCATCCCCGCCGGGCCAGCTTCTACTCATCCTTCAAGTCTTAGTTTAAATATCACCTCCTCAGGGAAGCCTTCCTAAACCTTGGAATGGACTAGGTTTCCCTGCTTTCTGCTCCCACAGCACATATTGTTAAGCTTCAGTTCAATTATCTGACTCCCTGGATGCACTCTGAACTCCAGGAAGGCTAGAACTATCTACATTTTTCCCTACTGAATCCACAGCATCTGGCCTCTGGAAGACATTCAACAAGTATTTGCTGACAGAATGAATGACTAGTCACTGGTGTAAGTGAGATAGCTCACACTGTATGACAATCTTGGTTTCAAAATATGCTTTTTTCTGGAATAGATAATTCTATAAGCTTCACCTTTATGAGATATTTTCAATGTTCAGGTTGAGTTTTTAGAACAATGTAAGTAACCCTTTGAGGGAAACATTTTGAGTTAGAGCAATGCTCCTGAGTCACAGTGGCTATTTTCCTAACTCTGTCTTGGAATAGAGTCTGGAGCAAGAGATGAAGGCATGAGAATGAGTGGAAATGTAGGTCCTAGTCCTGCTTCGATTACTAACAGGGTCTTAGGTTTCTTCTGTGAAAACGCATGTTCATACTGCATTTCCTCCTTGGATTAATGAGAGCCCGAAAAGACATACCAGCTGTGGGACTGTTTTGGCTCAGGTTTGATGTCAGCCCAAACCTGAATAAGGGGGCAAATGAGGGAAGGGAAGATGTGGATGGGGACATTATGATGTTTTCATGGGAGATGATGCCTTGGAAAATAGCACAGGGGTTCAGAGAAGATGGAGTTGCCTAAAAGGAGATCAGAACTGCCTGAGAAGGAGGGATATATAAACCATAGAGACCTGTTCACATGATTTTGCATCAGGTGTAAAAGTAGGGCCTTGAGGTTTCTAGACTCTGAAACGATCACTTAGTTCCAGCTAATAGTCTTCACTGGGAAAAATGTGGGCAGTTCTGTGGTATGAGGCAGCACTTTCTGACAGAGAAGTCTGTCGATCCGTTTAAGATGCTCGGAACCGTGCCCCTCAAGATGTCCAAAATGCCTCAGCCAAGTTGGCCACCGTCCTAGGAAACATCACATGCTGCTGAGAACCATGTGTGTTGGCAGAGCTGTCTCTCCTTCTCTGTGAGCAGAACAGTTTGACCTCAGCGCACAAGGGATGACCTGCCGGGTCCCCTCTCTGCTCCCAGAGCACTCACTGGAAACACCTAGGGACGAGGGGACCTTCCTGCCTCCCTGAAGTTGCATAGCATGCTCAGAACAAATTCTGGCATTGGAGAACCCAGAGAGATCTGGCTTCAAGTCTCGACTTTACCAAGTCAACACTGTGACCTTGGGCTGTTTCCCCCATAAAATGGAGCAATAGCAGCCTTCCTCACAGGTTTGGTATGAAGAGTTCAGATAATGTTTGTCAAGTATCTGGCACACAGTAAATGCTCAACAAACGAGAACTAGTATTATTTAGCTTAGTGGGGAGTAGAAAGCAGACCTGAATTTGGACCCTAGTTTTGCCACTTACTAGAGCTATCTGATCTTGAGCCTCTCTCTGAGCCTCATTATTTTCCTTATTTGTAAATTGGAAAAAAATACTACTTAATCTTCAGTGATGTTGTGAGAATTAGGGTTAATTTAAGAAAGGTGCCTGATTCAGTGCCTGGCACATAGTAGTATTCAATAAAAGTTTTCTGTTAGGGTTATTTGTAGATCAAAGTAGGAATGAAATTCTTGATGTTGGTTTGTACAGAGCAAGTATGTGTAATCATAACAAGCCAATTTGAATTGTTCTGTGGGAAATAAATCGTCTTCTAAACAGGCTGCCTTATTTCCCTAGTTCTGAACCTGTAGGCGGCAGAGGCTGCAGACTGGCCCAGGGCCTGGAGGGGTCAGCTCCTCCCCTCACACGCTCTCCTACAAAGTTCTCCTTGTCTGTCCATTTTCCAGGAGACATTTTCTCCTCCAGGCTCAGGTCCCCTGAGGAGAGCTGGAGCAATAGGTCACCATTATTTAAACTGCCACAGAATTGTCAGACCATGAGACTCCTGTCTCTCCCCAGTCTGTGCTGGCTCAGCCCCAAGAAGAAAGAAGCCAGGAGGTGGAGGAGGTTATAAAACCATTTTATATTTGTCCTGGTTTTAATTGATTTCACAGCAGGGGAAGAAAAGTCAGAATCCTTCCTACATAACCTTTTGACGCAGCAGTTCTCCTCTGGTCAGGGAGCCCATCTGGGGAGAGCTGGACTCCCTCTGTGTGTTCTCGGCTTTCTTCGCCAGAGTCTGTGAGCCCTGGCAGCACCAACCCTGCTCCTGTCAGTACCCGCCATGAGGGCTGCTTCTGGGGGACGCCCATGCACCCATTTTCCACATTGGCTTGGAAAGAAGGGTAGCCCTGCCTTTACTCTGGTCTCCAAATGGTCCCAACTCTTTCCCACCTAGGTGCAGCCCATGTGTCAGCGAGGGGCTCCCAGCCCCTTAGATCTAGACACCCTGGGCTCAAACCCATAGCCCATGTCCTGTGGGAGCCCAAAGTCCTCCTGGAATTTTTGTGGATTTTTGTGTAGGGGCAAAGGTGGCTAACATTATATAATTACATTTGGTTTCTCAAATTTTCTGCATCTTGTGGCAGGAACATGGTCCCCCAAACGGTATATGCAGTGTTCTTTCTCAGGATTTGGTGGCTGCAGAGAAAACATGGATGTTTGAAATTTCAGTTCTTCGAAGACAGTTCAGCCATCTAGCCATGGATGGAGAGATGATGGAGAGATGATGGAGAGATGATGGAGAGATGATGGAGAGATGATGGAGAGATGATGGATGATGGAGAGATGGAGAGAGAGAGAGAGTGTGTGTGTATGTGTGTGTGTGCGTGCGCGCGTGTATTTGAAAATACTTATTTTTTTTTAAATAACATCATTTTTGTTATTTATTTATTTATTTATTTTTAGGTGAGGCAATCCTTGGTTGACCTCACAGATTACAAGGACCTTGTCAACTTACAATCCTTTTTTTTATTATTATTATTTATGCCTATAGCACCTGGTATTCCCAGGTGGTCTCCCATCCAAGTACTAACCAGGCCCAATTCTGCTTAGCTTCCAAGATCAGACAAGATTGGGCTTGTTCAGGGTAGCATGGCCATAGACAAAAATATTTTTTTAATATAAACTCTGCCCCTAGGGAGGAGAACTGGATAACTGAAGAACAAGGTGATGGAGAGATTTCGTATATGTTTTTAACCTTTTGAATTTTGCACCATTTACATGTATACATATATGTACTTGTACTTGTATGTGTTCAAACACACACGTATATACCATACCATATCCCTTATGCTCTCTCCCTACTCCATCTAAAACATCCCAGCCCCTTCTCTCTGCAGAGCCAGTTTCAAAAAGTCTTTCTCTAACTACTCAACCTTCAGTAGTCCCTTCTCCCCTCTCTGAACCCTGACAGAATTTCCAGTCAGTCTTGCCGAGGCTGGACCGACTCACGAACTGCCTCGTAATGTAACTGTCTATTTCCTGACAGCAGCAGCACTCATCTCTAGTCAGTTCCTTAGGGGCAGAGACTGGCCGTAGCTTGGTTTCTTTGGATCCATCACAGCACATAGCTGAATGAATAAATGAGAGACGCAAAAGCAAAAGTAGACAATTCTGAAAGAAAAGGGCCTGGCTAAAACAAAATTGCCTTTGGAACCTATATCGAGTACCTGGTATAAGTGCCTGTTGCTCCCTGAACAAGCTGGAATGTGAGAAGTGAGAAGCTACTTGTCATTGGGCCATTAGCTGCCTTTCTTCTGCTGCCGTGAGAATAGTTGGGTCTTTTATAGGAAAAAAGAAATGTGTTTTGGATAAACATCTTGATACAGGAACATGTAATTCTATGGACGATTGTGGACTAGGTGTCTGAGACTAAGACTTTAACAACTATTTTTTAAATTGTAAAATGGATTAAACAGAAAATATCGAACGAAGGGAATGGTCTTGTCCAAATCTTTAAATGAGAAAGACAGCAAGTGGAAGGAAAAGGCTTAGGTGGTACAGAGGCAAGGTGAGAAGGCCCCCAAGGATCAAAGTTAAAATTAAAAAGGCATCTTCCCTGACATCGTACAGAGAAACCTCCCTTTTAAAAATGGAACCCCAAAAGAAGAACACCATCTCCGCCTTACCGCTGGCCTCCCAAATAGAGACTATGGGGTGGGTGGAGGGGGCCTGTCAACCAAAGCCCAAGAGGCTCTCACTGTGCCCAGCCCCCTCTCCTCTTTAGGTGACCAGTAAAGGCCCCCCAGCAGGCAGGCTCTCTGCACGCTGCTTGTCACTGGAAGCTCCAACCCAAACATCAAGGCCTGTGACCCCTGCTGCCCTTCCCCACAGGTAGCTGCAGCTCCACGCGGCTCCAGGTACACAAAGAAAATGGCTGCACCCTTTCTGCCTCAGGTCTCCCAAAAATGCATCTCCCAGGAACCAAGAATCCTCTCTATTCTGCAGCTAAATGCCTGAGAATCAGCCCGACTCCACTGCCACCATCTCCCACAACACCTTCATCTGTAAATCCTGGGACCTACCTTCCCCGTGAAACCCAGATGTTCGCTCAGTAGCCCAAAATAAAGTCTCATCTCTTTTAATGTTCAAACCCACATCTGCCTGGGATTCGCAGAACAGCTGGTAGAATCTCCCTGCACCATTTCTGGGAACTCCCAAAGGGTGCTTGTCACTTCATCTGCCACCTGTGGTTCCGCCACAGAAGTCAAGCCTCCTGGTTAATCTCATGCTGTCCCTTGTAACTCTTTTCTCCAGATGTGCTTTTTCATGCATACATATTCACTGCAAGTGGGGACATCACACCCCCACACCCCCAACCATCATTAATCCCTCACAGTTTAATTCCCCAGTCTAGAACTAATGGCAGTGCTTTCTGAATGTTTGGGGGTTAAGAGAAGTGAGTCGGTGTGTTCCTCCTGGGGCTCACAGGCCCTAAAAACCCCAACATTTAGGCCATGTCTAGCTCCTATCAGGCTCTCCCACCTCAACGAAAGTATTCAGACTAGATCAGGCCAACACTTAGTCTAGACCTCCGACCTCTCCTGCAAGAGAGCAGGGAACACTGTCTCCTGGCTTAAGGCCTGCTTATGCTGCTCCACCACACCCGGCCTGGGAACCTTCATTTTCTTCCCTCTCTGATTCCTCAGGGCCCAGGTAAGACAACTGCATTACTCAACATTGCATTGCGTGCAATATACTAATTTAAGCACTATGAGGGGTGTGGTAGGCACCCTCTTTGTGTGGTAATGTCCCCCACAAAGATATACACATCTTAACCCCCAGACACTGTGAATGTGTTAGGTTACATGGCAAAGGGGAATTGAGGTTTCAGATGGGATTAAGCTTGCTAATCAGCTGATTTTGAGATGGGGAGATTACTCCGGAGTATCCACAATGTCACCTATGAAGATGGTGGAAGGGGCCATGAGCCAAGGAATATGGGTGGCCTTAGAAGTGGAAAAAAGAGATTTACAGCCTCCAGAAAGGAACACATCCCTGCCAGTGCCTTGATTTTAGCCTGTGAGAACCACGTCACACTTCTGACCTAGATTGCTGCAAGGTAATAAATTTGTATTGTTTTAAGCCACTAAGCTTCTGGTGGTTTTTTATGGCAGCAAAGAGGAAACCAAGACATGAAGAATACCAATAATTCAGTCTAAATTCTTACCTCAGAAAAATCCTTCTCTAATTCTTCACCACTTAGCATCTCACTCTGCAGCTGCCATACTCAGATTTATGATGCCTTCACCATTTGTTCCAAGAACAACTTGCTTTACTTTGGTGTAAATAGAGTTTATGCTGGTGATTTCTTTGAAAACAAGAGAATCTGTTCCAAAATTAAAGTGCCCATATCCAGAAACCCCAATGGCAGTTCTCTTTTACAACAATCCCCAAATGGCAGGTCCCTTACTAAAATAATACCTACTTGAGTTCCTCGTTTCTGGGTACCCTGATACATAAATCACAGATCTCTCTCCAAGTCATCTTTTCTCTTCTTCCATTGCCACCAGTGAGATTCAGGTCAGCTCTGTCTCTTGCCTGAAAAACTGAGACAGTCTTGCTCTGCCTCCATTCCATTTCCCAGCACTATAGTTAGAGAGATCTTCCTAGAGTAGAGTCTGATCATCCTTGTTTATAAAAATTCAATGGTTCCCCATTGCTCTCAGGATAAAGCACAAAACCCTACATGGCCTCTAAGGCCCTGCATGATCAGCTCCTGCCCATGTTTCTGGCCTCATTTCCAACACTCACAGAACTAGCCCCAGAGTAGTTCTAGCAAATATGTGGTCACAGAGCACTGAAGTTGAGCTGTGGAGTAGACTGTGCAAAGCCAATCTCCACAGTTTTGTAGGACATAGCTGTTGCTATTACGGGTTGAATTGTGTCCCCCAAAATTCATACATTGAAGTCCTAACCTTTAGCACCCCAGAATGCAACTTTATTTGGAAATAGGGGTGTTGCAGATATGATTAAGATGCGGTCATACTGGAGTCGGGTGAGCCCTGACTGGCATTCTTATATAATAAGAGGAAATTTGGACATAAACACGCACACAGGGAGCACGTCACATGAAGACTGGAGTTACGCTGCCACAAGCCAAGAACTACCAGAAGCTAGGAGAAAGTCCAGGAACAGATCCTTCTCTAGCACCTGCAGAGGAAGTGTGACCCTGCTGACATGTTGACTTTGGCCTTCTAACCTCTAGAACTGTGAGGCAATGCACTTCTGTTGTTCTAAACCACCCAGTTAGTAGTATTTTATTACAGCAGCCCCAGGAAACTAATGCAGTGTCCCCACTACTTTCTCATCAGCTACAGAGTTCTCTAGCATTTGCCACTGGTTCACATAGCTCTGTGCACAGAAATGTGTACATCAAAGTAGGGGCATGTGAGCAGAGAAGCTTGCATTTTCAGAGATCTACAAAATTTCTTTATTAGAGTCCCCTGCCCTTTATGCTCTCCAACACTGCTTCTCAACTTCATGAAAACCAGTTGCTAAGAAGAATTCATAAAAGGAGATGAATTAGTCAGTTCGTCCTCATTGGATTGGTTTTGTTCTCTTCCTCCTTAAAGATAATAAAGCCTTAACAACAATTCAGTATTCTCAAAACATCAACTGTTCCAATGAGAACAAAGTATGTCTTTAATCTTTTCCCTTTGCTCCTGTTTCTTACTTCCACACAATTTATCCTAATCCTTGTGTTTTCTTAATTAAAACCAAAATGGACTTGACTCTTCAGTCCCAGTTAACAATAGGTGAAGCTGGCTTGGCATGCTTGTGTTCTAAAAACCGCCCTGAGCAAAATTCATGTGTGTGTGAGAAAACACTTTTCCAGGGGAATAGAGAGCATAACTAGTCACCACTCCCTCCTAGCCAGGATGACTCTTTCCTGTGTGGGATCCAGGAGGCTTATTCTCAGGCAAGTCCTACCATCTCCTGGGAGGAAGACAATAAACGGGCAAAAAGGCCCTACTCTGGGTGGGGGAGGATGGAACGAGGGGCCAGGAAATAGGTCAGAAACTCATATCAGTCTTGCTCATGGGGCCACAAGCCCTGAGGGTGATCTCTAGGTGAAGTAATGCCCATAGGCGAGGCTCATGAGGTGAAGGCTAGGCTTGGGGCGAAGGAGGAGAGGTAGAAAAAAGGAAAATAGGAGAGGGAAGGGTTGGAAAAGAGTAAGGGAGAAACTAAAAAGAAAGTGGCGTTAAGGCTGATAGAGGAAAAGCAAGCCCCTGGCTGCCTAGTCTAATATCCTGTGGTCAAGCCTCAGAGGCTTTTATAGGCTCCTCAGTCCAGTCCTTGTCAATTAGGCCAGACAGAGGGGGACTTGTGTCCCAGGCAAGGCTGGCTTTCCATGTAGAAGGACCAGACAATGTCTTGTAAAAGTTTCAGCAAAAGCCAACCCACCTCCTAAATGTCTCTCCTCCAATAGCCTGTTGTTTGCTGCAACTTTCTTTGCCATTTGTCCCCAATGCAAATGTCTGGGAGCAAATAATTAAACCTAAGAGTTCTTGAATGTTTACATGTTTCAAGCACTGTTCTAAGTGTTGTTCAGGTATTAACTGAGTTAATTTTCTCAATGGTTTTGTGAGGTAGGTAGCATTATCATCATCATCTCCACAGTTAAGATGAGGAAACTCTGGCAAAAATGGTGGAATAATTCATCCAATGTCATCAAGCTGGTAAGTGGCAGAGTCAGAACTTGAACCCAGTCTGGCTGGCTCCAAAGTCCACCCTGTTCCCAAAATGAAAACCAGTGCATCAGGAAATTTGCCACCATGGCTTCCAAAGCCATGTGTTGCTCCCTAATTGGGCTTTTTTAGGATGAGAGGTTGTTTTGAAGATCATTAATGAGAAACATTTGGAAACTTGGCCTCTGAGTATGTCTCTGCTGTCCTCCAACTGGGGTCACTAACAATTACTGTTCGTACACACACACACTCCCCTGAGGTGTGACTAGAAAGCAACCAGGCAGAGTCCACAAATCATAAAATTTAGTCTCATTCATTTGTGATACAGTGTGTAAAGGCGGGTCATCTGACTGGCAAAGCTGTTACATCAAGTACCATTATTTAATTTGGGGAAGACAAATTATAAAACTGGATGATTAAAAAAAAAAGTATGCTTGTCATTTGAGTTTACTGACACTTTTCTCTCAGGAAAAATACTAACTAAGCTTCTGAAAGTGGTGTGATTTCATAATAGTATTATTACCAAAAACAACAATAACAACAGTCACAAAAATAGTCCTCTCTTGGGCAACTATTACATGTTAGAACAGAATTCTAGATATATTATCATCG
>NW_011888792.1:1088162-1115239 GCF_000151845.1 Pteropus vampyrus | reverse complement strand
TCATCCAATGTCATCAAGCTGGTAAGTGGCAGAGTCAGAACTTGAACCCAGTCTGGCTGGCTCCAAAGTCCACCCTGTTCCCAAAATGAAAACCAGTGCATCAGGAAATTTGCCACCATGGCTTCCAAAGCCATGTGTTGCTCCCTAATTGGGCTTTTTTAGGATGAGAGGTTGTTTTGAAGATCATTAATGAGAAACATTTGGAAACTTGGCCTCTGAGTATGTCTCTGCTGTCCTCCAACTGGGGTCACTAACAATTACTGTTCGTACACACACACACTCCCCTGAGGTGTGACTAGAAAGCAACCAGGCAGAGTCCACAAATCATAAAATTTAGTCTCATTCATTTGTGATACAGTGTGTAAAGGCGGGTCATCTGACTGGCAAAGCTGTTACATCAAGTACCATTATTTAATTTGGGGAAGACAAATTATAAAACTGGATGATTAAAAAAAAAAGTATGCTTGTCATTTGAGTTTACTGACACTTTTCTCTCAGGAAAAATACTAACTAAGCTTCTGAAAGTGGTGTGATTTCATAATAGTATTATTACCAAAAACAACAATAACAACAGTCACAAAAATAGTCCTCTCTTGGGCAACTATTACATGTTAGAACAGAATTCTAGATATATTATCATCGTTTAATAACTAAACTCAAAAATAAGCAAGAAAATTTCCCAGGTCCCAGGAAAGAAGTAGAAACCGAAACCCAAAAAGCTGGGCCAGGGCTAGCTAGAGCAAATGGTCCAGAGGGATATCAGAAATAGGTACTGGCAAAGAAGACGAGTTTTAAGACTGATACAGGAGAGAATTCAGCCTCAGGCCAGCAGGTAATAAGAAGCAGAAACTGACCTCTCTGAATAAAGCTGAAAGCCAGAAATGTCTTGTTGCTTCCATGAAATAAGGACTAGAAAACTCTGCCCACTGGTCTAAGGGACAGCAAGAAGCTGACCATCTGTCCAGCATTGTGGGTGGTAAAAGAATAGACCTCCAGAAACCAAACTTCCAAAATTGTGTCATGTGTGGGTGTTAGTCGAAATGTCTCCAAACCATAACTAAATGAAGTTATAGTCAAAAAATAAACATAAGAATTACCCAAGAGTGGATCCCACAAAAGCAAATGTAAACCAATTACTACAGATGTCTGCACAATGCAGGCTCATTGGGCTCTATAGGAAAATACCTCCTGAAGATGAGCCCATGGCAACCGTGTCTAACTTTATTAAGAAAGGAACTATCTTGAAATATAGTCAGCAGATGAAATAGTTGGGAAAAGATTTTTAAATGAGCATATTTAAAATATTCAAAAAGAGAAGAAAAAATAAAAGACAGCAATATCAAGAGATAGTGAAAAAGGAACATACAAATTCAAGAAAGCAACTTTTTCTGATATTATTATGTACACCTGAAAAATATAAACAAATGAATGGGAAACAGTAATGTAGCATAGTAAGGCGGTTGGGACAAGATTAATATAGATAAATGAATGATTTCCCTATATGAAAGCAATAACCACGTAGAACATATAAGAACAAAGAGACCGCATTCATAATAGCCACAAAAAAAAAAAATGTAAAATACCTAGAAAACATATAATAAGGAATATTTAAGATCTGTATGACCAGTGGAATATTACTTAGCCATAAGAAGAGATGAAATACTGCCATTTGCGACAACATGGATGGACCTCGAGATAATCATGCTAAGCAAAATAAGCCAGACAGAAAAAGTTGAAAGTCACATGATATCACTTATATGTGGGATATAAACCTAAAAGCAACAAATGAGCAGGATAAACAGAGACTCATGGACATGGACTATAGGCTAGTGGTTACCAGACTAGTGGTTACTAGTGGAGTGGGGAGGAGGGAGGAGGTAGACAAGGTAAAGGGGGTCAAATATAGGGTTTAGGGGGAGGGTGAAGTGGGTAAAGGGGATCAAATGTATGGTAGCTGAAGGAAACTGGACTTTGCGTGGTAAACACAATAGAATATACAAATATTGAATGATAATGTACACCTGAAAATTATATGATTGTATTAACCAATGTTACCCCAATAAACTTAATTAAAAATAAAAAAAAAATCTGTATGACAAAAACTTTAAAAAGCTACTTAGAGATGCAAAAGAAGACTTAAAAAATGTAAAGACAAACTCTATTCATGAATAGGGAGAAGTGACATCAACAAAATGTTTACCCCTAAGTTTACCTATTATTGTTTTATTTTTCAGAAATAGAATCTGAAAAAATAATGGCCAAAATTTTTCCAAATTTAGTGAAAACTATATATCCACAGATCCAAGAAGTTCAACCAAACCCAAGCAAGATAAAGACAAACCACACAAAAACATATCATAATCAAATTGCTGAAAATAAGTGACAAAGATAAAATATTAAAAGGCAGCCAGAACAAAACAAACACATTACTTATAGGGGACAAAGATAAAAATTCTACTGACTTCTCATTAAAAACAATGAAAGTCAAAAGAAAATCAAATGACATCTTTATAGGAAAAAATATGATTAATCTAGACTATAGCAAAATTAAAGACAAAAATAAGAACATTTCAGGTAAACAAAAAGTAGGTAAATTCATTGCCATCAGGCTTGCACTAAAAAAAATAAAATAAAATAAAATAAGAATATTTTTAAAGCTGAAAGAAATAATACCAGATAGAAATTCAGATATGTACAAAATAAACTAAATATAGTAACTATTAATATAAAGTGATTAAATATAAAATGCCTATTCCTAATTTTCAAACTTCTTTAAAAGAACATTTGATTGTTTAAAGCAAAAATAATAACAATGTATTGTGGGATTTACAACATATGTAGAGGTAAAACATATGACAATGATAACACAAAGGATGGAAGGAAGTAGAAATATACAGGTGTAAAGTGATATAATATTAGAAGATAGGTAGTGATAAGTTAAAGACGGTTATTGTGAACCCTAGAATTACCACTATGAAAATAAGTCAATAAAGGAACTATAGTTAATAAGTCAATGGAGGAGATACAATGGAATATAAAAATATTCAAACCCAAAAGAAGGTAGAAAAAGATGAAAAGGAGGAATAGAGATCAATTGGGACAAATAGAAAACAGATAGCGAACTATTATATTTAATCCCAACTATATCAATAATTCCATTAAATATAAATTGTCAAATACTCAAAATAAAAGGCAGAAGTTGCCAGACTAGATAAACCCAAGTGTTATCTACAAGAAAATCTACTTTAAATACAAAAACTCAGAGAAGGTAAGGGTTGGGCAAAGATACACTAGGCAAACAAAAATCATAAGAAAACTGGAATGGCTATGTCAAATTAAATGGATTTAAAGATAACGATTTCTGTCGAGGATAAAAGAGACATTTTGTAATAATAAAGTGGCTAGCTCATCAGGAAGACATAATCCTACATGTTTACACATCCAAAAACAGTTTCAAAAAACATGGAAAGCAAAAACTTCAATGCTTTTCAGCAATTGATAGAGCAAGTAAATAGAAAATCAGAGATATAGAAGATCTGCACCACATTTGCCCTAATTAATGATTGTAGAACATCGCCCCAAAACAGCAGAATAACATCTTTTTAAGTGCACATAAATATTCAACTTATAGACAATGGCATTCAGCCATAAAATAAGTCTCGATGCATTTAATAGTACTGAAATTATATTTAATATGTTCTGTGCCCAAATCAGAATTAAATTAGAAATCAGTAACAAAAAAGATATGTGGAGAGCTTCTAAATATTTAAATTAAACAGTGTACTTCTAATTAGCCCGTGGGTCAAAGAAAAAATTACAAGGAAAATTAGGAAATATTCTGAACTGAAAGATTATGAAAATACAACATATTAAAATTTGTGGGATGTGAGAGATTCAGGGGCTGGGTGAAAAAGGTGAAGAGATAAAGTACAAATGGGTAGTTACAAAATAGTCACAAGTATGTGAAGTACAGTATATGGAATATAGTCAATAATATTGTAATAACTATGTCTAGTGCCAGGTGGATACTAATCGGGGGATCACTTTGTAAATTATATAAATTTCTAAGCACTATGCTGTACACCTGAAACTAATATAAAATATTGAATGTCAACTTTAACTGAAAATAAATTTTAAAAAATAAAACAAAAACAAAATTTGTTGGATACAAAAAGCAGTATGCAGATGGAAAACGTACAGCTTCAAATCTTACCTTAGAAAAGAAAAAAGTCTCAAGTCAGTGATCTAAGCTTCCATCTTAGGAAGCTAGAAAAAGAAGAGAAAGTTCAACCAAAAATAGGAGAAAATAGCCTTGAGCAAAGATGGAGACTATTACTGACTATAACTAAAATACTGGACAAAATACAAAAGGCAACTAACTCTCTGAGGATTCTGACAAGAAAAACAGGCAAATTAAGGAGGGGGATTGAAATTTGAAGAAGTGTCCTATGCGGGGTGAGTTTCTAAGATTTTCTCCCTCTTTTTTTCTCTTGTGCCCTTGACCCAAGGATGGACTCTGGTCATGGTCCATGTGGAGTCTCCAGTCATGAAAGAAAATCAAAAAAGTTTACTGCCAGCAGACGTGCTCTAAAAGAATGCTAAAAGAAATTCTTCAAGCTGAAGAAGATGATACCAGAGGAAATCTGGAACTTAGGAAATGAAGAAGAGCAAAAGATGCAGTAATTATCTGGGTTAACAAAAACTAGTTCTAGCCCCTTCAGTTAGTTCCTTATCTGTCTCACTATTGAAAGTAAAAATCATAAGATTGTATGGCTCACATTTCCATGTACGCAGATGTACTACATTTGACCACTATAACATAAAGAGGAGAAAGTGAAGACCAATGTGGTTGTAAAGCTTCTACATTTTACTTGAAGCAGTAAAATATTACCTCTAAGCAGACTGTGAAAGTCTGTCTATATATATATATATATATACATATACACATACACACACATTTATACATTTATACACACACTCCTAGAACACTACTAAAACTTTTATAAAAAGCCAATAGATATGGTAAAATGGATACTAATAACTCAAATATAAATTAATAATATTAAATGTTCAAATCTAAAAGAAGATATAAAAAACAGAGGAACAAAAATTAGAGTGGAAAAGAGAATACAAGAAATCCACTTTAAACATAAACCAGAGATAGGTCACAAGTGAAAGGATAGAGAAAAATACGCCATGCTGGAGTGGCTATATTACTATTGGACAAAGTAGAGTTCAGAGCAAGGAATATTTCAGAGATAAGGAGAGACATTTCCTAACAATAAAGGGCTCAATTCACCAAGAAAATATAACAACCTTAAATATGTAGACTCCTAACAACAGAATTTCAAAATACGTGAAGCAAAAATGGAAAAAACTAAAGGAAAATAGGTACATCCACAGTTATAGCTGGATAGTTCAACACTCTTCTTTCCGTAACAAGTAGTAACAGAACAAGTTGATAGAAAATCAAGCTTACAGAAGACCTGAACACACTATCAACAAACTTGACCCGAATGATATTTATATAGAACACTTTACCCAACAACAGCAGAATACACATTCTTTTCAAGTGCATATGGAACATTCACCAAGATAAACCATATTCTTTGCCTTTAACAAACCTTTGCAAATGTAAAATAATTGGAATCAAACTCTATTCTGAACATAATGGAATTAATCTAGAAATCAGTAACAGAAGGACATTGGAAATAGCTAATGTTTTAATTTAGTTAAGTATCTATATGTTTGTATATTACTTTTCTGTTTTGTATATTTAAAACTTTCACAGTAAAACTATAAAACTTCACACATTAAAACTAGCACAGAATGAAAGCTTGGCGAAAAATAATGATAGCTCGTCCGTATTACTAGATTGCTATCTCCGATAAAACTTGAAGGAGGGTATGGGGTGGACGGGAGGAAAGTGAAAACTCATAAACTCCCAAAAAAGAAAAATCTGGAACAATCAAGAACATGATAGAATTGTCAAGAGTAAATAAAATCTTCAATGTAGTTAAACTGTGAAGTGTAAGCCATGGTTCTATTTTTTTCTGTGACATTTGGTAAAGGTAGGAAATAAATAAAAATTTTGAGAACCTTGTTGTCTCTCCAACAGCCACTCCTGCCTTTTTGCCTCCTTTCTCTCCGACTACCAACCTTTGCCAGTTTTGGAATTCCTGGCAGTAACTGAAGAATTACCAGGGTCTCTGTTTAACGAGCAGAGTCAATTCAGGCCATGGATAGCATCACCTGTTTCTACTCACAGCTCTGCCCACTCCTTTCCTCTCACCATAAAATATTTTGATCAAGCGCCTCCTAAGCTTAGCAGCTGCCACTATTTCTAAGATCTGGCAATGAGAATACTTGAGTTCCAGCTGTGGGAATTTGGGCAAGCCACCTGATGCTTAGCCTTGGTTTCTTTATCTGGGAAAGAAAGTAATTAACCCACCTCACAGGAGTTGTGGAGATTAAATGAGATAATATATGTGAACATGCTTTGTCAGCAGGAAAAGCAGCTCATAGATTATTGCTAAAGACCTCTGCCTTGGGATCTTGAGGTGGTGCTTACCTGCGGTAGTAATCAATTCCTCGAAAAGGTGTAACCTGAGTCAGTGAACCATCCCACCATACTTAACTAGAGGGAGATCAAAGATGACAGGCTGACCATCGAAATTCCTGTTCCTCTTCCCATATTGGTGTCAGAGAGTGACTGACCAGGCAGAGACTACATCTGCCTCCCCCTCGGCATCCAAGTGTGGCCAAGGTCTCGTTCTTGCCATTGGAATGTGAGCCACAGCTCTATGAAGCAGGAGTGCTTTCTCCTTGCTCTTTTCTGGCTGGCTAGATGTGTATGAAAATGACCAGTCCCAGTTAATAGAGAGACACAGACCAAGAGTCTGAGTCCCTGAATCAGCACATGGAGGAAAAGAAGCACCTAGTCACAAGAAACACCTGCGTGGGACCATTACATGAGTAGGAAATAAACATCTCTGATGTTTGAGCAATTATACACTTCTGGTATATGTGATAGAGCAGTGGGCATGATATTAATGAGGAGGCTGCATAATGGTTCTAAGTTTAATTCCTTGCTCTGCCAAAGTTTTGTGACCTTGGCCAAGGTACCTATACTCTTTATATCTCAGCTACCTCACCAGTAAAATGATGATAATAGTTCTTGCCTTATTGGCTTATTGCAAAAGTTAATTGATGTAATGCATACAAGTTGCCGATAACAATGTTCAATAAACGTTGGCCATTATTATTCAGCATAGCATTACCAAATCTTTTTTGGAAATTTATTCCTTCATTCCAGGAAAAATTTATACCTCTGCAGCTTACCTCCAGGTAGCTGTGTCCATTAAATGCACATCAAAATATTTTACAAGGAAATTTTTCAGGGCCTTAGTGTTTTTCCTGGATAGTTTATGTCTTAATTGGAACATAGTTAACTGGCAAAAAAGCAAGTCTAAAGTTTCAGGCTCAGCTTGTACCAGAAGAGCCATATGTGTGGATTTAATGATAATTTGTTACTTGACCTACGATTACTCAGAAGCCCCATTCACTCACCTGTCTTCTCCAGGGTGCAGTCAAGGATGCTGTTGCCATACAGCTGCAGGTCCCACTGTAACCAGTAGAGGGCAGTGCTTCACACAAACCTGCAACTTTTGAAGCCATCACCCAGTGCCTTTCCAATACCGATAGTTTTTTTCATTCCTTGCCTTTAGAAGAATGACCATGATACTTCAGAAAAGTCTGGTTATCTTCCGTTGTGCTCAGCTTTTATAGATCTGAATCTCTTGTGTGGTCACTGGCACTCTTGTGTGGTGTCCGCTGATCACCAGGAGCCTCGGCGCTGTCCGGGATCTGCTGGTACAGCTACCTGCTTTCCTGGTCCTCCTTGCCTGAGTCACTTGACACCCACCCACTTTCTGCAAACGATTCCATTCCATCTTCTCCCACACCATCGCAAATTCCAAGACTCGGTCCTGTGTACCTCAGTGATTTTCAGCTGTGTGTGTGGTGGTGGGGGAGTAGGGGTAAAGATGCATTTCAGAGTCGCCTATGTGAAGGGTTCTGAAAATACACATGCTCAGGGCTCACTCCAGACCTCTCGAACTCAGATGTTGGGTGGGTGAAAGTTTGAAGAAACTCCTGGGGCGATGGAGGTATGACAAGTCCTCCCACGTCCGCCCTGTGCAGCGCTGCTGAGTTAATGAAGACCTACACTAGCAAATAGCAGGAGATGCAGAGGAGGGCCAGGTGGGGGTGGAGCTGGCATGACTCAGCGATTGATTGGTTCTGTTACTAGACCCACGGGAAATCTGAAGCCCATTCACGCCCAACAGGTGATCTCACTGCAGTCTTAACGAGAAGATTAAAGCTCTCCAACAGTTCTCCTCAATAATGCTTTAGGTTCTTGTCCATATCCTCTATCCTTCCTCCCCAAGCAGTGATCAGCCTGTCTCCGCCTGCCTGTGTCTGGAGCCTGCCTCTCTGGAAAGCTCTCCTCCCATTATCCGTTTCCCACCTGCACCTCTGGCTTTGCCTCTCCAGGGCTCTTTTCCTCCTTCCAGGCTCCTATATTCGAAGCTTCCCTCTTCCTCACTCTCCATCCAACAACCACCAGCTTTATGAGTTCTCCCTGCTCCTGGTGATCTTCCACTCCATCCCTTCTTCTCTGTACCTGTTTTTGTGCCCAACTCTGTCACTCCTTCCCATGACTACCAACACACTCTCTGAATTAGCCCGTCAGTCTCCATGCGGCTCCCTCTCGAGAGATTCTTCTAACAAGTTAATCTGACATATCTTGCCCTGACTGAACACCTTTCACTGCCCACTGCCCGACACCACCGGACAAAACCCAACACCTGGGCCTATCACACAGGCCCTTCTCTGCCTGCCCTCTCCCCGTCCCCTGCACTTCTCACGCCAGCAATACGCACGCATGAGCCTACTATGGAAAGTTTGCCTTTGGCTCCCACTCCTTTCTCCATTTTGTTTCCTAAAACAAACTCCCACTCATCCCACAAAACCCGGCTCAGGCACTACCTCCCATGAAAAGCCTTTCTTGATGCCCTTGAATAGATTTCATCATTCTCTCTAGTAGGATAGCTCTGATCTAATATCAGGCTCTCTTCGGTGCATCTTCCCACTCCGCTACTTTAGAGTTCTTAAGTATTGCTTCTCTGCATACTTTATTCATTGACAACTCTCTCTTCCTTTCCAAGCTCTGAGTTTCTTGAGGACACAGACTGGGAAGTATTCTTCTCGGTGCCCCCAGTACCTAGCACAGTGCCTAACTGTAGGAATTGGGTTCATCTCTCTGCTTCCTTTCATCGAAAGACTTCTTTAAAATATCAAATCCCTGCCTTTATGGTGTTTCTACTCCTATGTAGCCTTTCGCCCATTAAAATCTGTTTTTCTTCCATGTTTCTGATTTTTTAAAATAACAAATGACTCAGCCATGAGTCTAAAGTACACTGTGCCCATTTTCTTCCCATCTTCTTCAACCTCTGGGTCATGTGACACTGCTGACTGCCACCTTCTTTGACACTCTTCTCTTGGTTTCTGTAGTCATTGTTTTTGCTGTATCTATTCCACCTTCTTCTGGGAAGAGCACCCCAATTTTCTTCTAGGGAACTAGAGGAAATCCTTCCTCATTCTCAGTCCATGTGATTTGGATGCCTCCATTTCTCACTCCCGAGCTGAGTGCTGACTTGCCTAAACATCAGAGCGTAACAATTTGTTGGCCCAGAGATTAGCTTAGAAATGGGCATATAATGGCAGCCACACCAAACAGAGTCAGATGAGTTCAGAACCCTTCACTGAAACTGTCTCGGGGAGAATTGCTCTTCCTGCTGGGTAAGACAGAATAGAGATCCTGGCAGCTTTTCTGTCACTATAAGGAGAAGGTTCCTGAGCCAACACAGGGAAGCAGAATAAGATGAAAAGAATAAGAACGACAGCAAAAACCTTTGAGATCCTGAATGCATCTAACCCTAGACTACCCTGGACTTACCTATTATGTGAGTCAAATCCTCCTTAAAAAAATTAAACCAATTGAATAGAGTTTCCTATCACTTGAAAAAAAAGCATGAGTAATTATAGTTATTGTGATCTGCAGTATCTCAGTTTCCATCCTACATTCTCTTTCTCCTTCGCTGGTTTCTTATTTTCCTCCTATCTCATATATGCAATCTTGATGCTAATAATAGAAATTTCCACTTGCAGAATGCTTTATAGCTCATAACCCACCCCTCCAGAGCCCCCCACCCAAGCTCTTACACACTCTTCCTAATTGAACACAACTAATTTTTTAGTTTCAATTCTCATTTCTATAGAATGGCCCAAATTCTCACCTCTAATTCCAATTTCTCCATAAAACCCCCATCCTCACTTTTCTAACTACCTGCCATCCTTCATTAGAATCACATCAATACCTCTCACTTATGTAAAACCAGATTCTTCCTTTCTGATTTTTCCAGTGCTCTTTCCGATTATCTTATGTTTGGTCAAGGTATTACCATTTTTCAGTGTCCTCTGGTCTGGAACCTTAGAGCTATCCTTAATTGTTCCTTCTCTCTTAGTTTGGATGTAAGCCCTGACTCAAGCTGGGCTAATGAGAGCAGCCCATGACTAATAGGAAAGAGATTCTCTTTCTTGGGTTGCTGAGCTGAGCTGATGGGAGCTTTGAGCTGCAGGTGGCCACCTTGCCTGCCTGAGAACGAAGTCAAGCCTGAGGGAAGCAGAGATGAGAGAGAGAGCAGAAGATTCTCGATGGTGACATTTGAGACCCCCCACCCAGCCTTGCCTGCAGCCAGACCTATACCCTGAACACTTCAGTTTTACGAGCTATTAAATTACCTGTTTTGCTTCAGCCAGATTTTCAATTTTCTGTCTCTTATAACCAAGGGAGTCTGAGTGATACTGACTGACAGAGACTTTGTTGCTTGTCTTAAGGATGCCAGAGCTGTGTGGCAGTGAAATGACAGCAGATATTTAAGAAAGGTCATACAGTCACTGGTTGGTTAAGGATCCCATGAGGGACTCTGGATGAGGTGGTCTTAGATGTTCTGTCAGACTCTGAGAACCAGTTTTAGGTTCCTTTATGATCCTTCTCCTCCCTTCCTGTCCCCAGCTCCTTCCCTTTGGGCACATTTCACATCCACTGTCGGAGCTGCTGCTGCCACTTTCTATCTTCTCTGTTAAATCATGACCTCTTTGAGGGAATGTGGAAACTGAGGTTTTCTTTTTTGCTAATGTTTATGAGAAGGAAAAGAGGGAGGAAATGGGGGGCGGGGAACAGGGAAAAAAAGCAAAAAAATCTCCTACTTTTCACGGTAATTTTAAGTACTTAATTGTGAAGCTTCATCTAATCTCTTAATTAAATTATTGATTCATGATCCCTCCTTGTTGTGCTGGCTACTTTTTAAAATCCAAAATGCTTCTCTGTGCTACTTTAGGTTGATTTTTAAAAGTCAGTCCATAGACGACAGTGCTATGATGGCTGGTAGTGGAAGGTTCAATCCAAACTCCAGTTCCACCTTCTCTTGACTTAATCTTCTTGCTCACCTCTATTTTCTCATCATTTTCTTAGTTTCCTTCTTTATCAGAATGAAGTGCTCAGACCTATAGGTACTTCAATCATAATAGTGTATCAGGATAACTGCAGAGGATCCTTCAGAAGTATTTAGACAAGTGACACTATTGTCTTGTCTAACTTCCCTAAGGAAAACTAGATAATGAGATAATCTTCCCCAGTAAATTACAGAAACAAATGAATGTCTAAGAATAAGGCTTTTCTGTTTTATTTTATTTTATTTTATTTTATTATTTTTTTTTACTTTATCAGTGACTTGACCAAAAAAAAAAAACTGTAAAGAAAAAGGAATACCTTAGACACCTTCTACCTTTAAGTGTCTGGAAGGTTTTTCTGTCTAGACATTTCTTAAGTGGTTAGAATGGTGCTGAGTGTAATTGTGGCAGATCCAGCTGGACCAGATGTCCCTAAAATGGCCTCTACATTGGAACATGTTTAAAATAGCAGTCACTGCCTCTAGTGGATAAGATTTCTACGGGAATTATGCTGTTTGTCCATGCATCCAAGAATTCATATTTGAATAGTTGTTGAGAATGCACTGTGTAATGCACTCTATCAAACTCTGAGGGAGAAGATGCCCAGACAAAGGCACCGTCCTTGCTCTCTAGGAGTTTATCATCTAACTAGAAAGATAGGAAACAAATTCCCTTTCAGCTGAGGACCTGACATCAGGGGTTCTCAGCCCTGGCCACATAGAAATGTCACTTGAGAAGCTTTAGAAACAACACTGATGCCTGAGCCTCACCCTAGACAATTTGGCTTAAATACTACCTCCTCTTAAATAGAGAGGTCAGGTTGCCCTCCCAGATTTCCCCAGCCAGAAGGAAAAAAGAGAATTGGATTGAGGTCCAAGTGCTTTCACCAAAGGAACACCCAGGAAACTCAGACCAAGTCCTCCTTTCCAGAAGGCACAGGAATGGGAGAACATGACAAGGAAGTCATACACTGCAGACTCTGCCCTCATCTAGAAGGTTTCTTTTCTTAGTATTAATGAAAGGCCAGGGCCAATCAGCCAGACTTAGGAGATGGTAGAGAATTAAGAAGCCATGATCAATCCAAACACAGCCCAGCTCTTGGACTAACCATATATATTTCTTGGCAGCCACTTGGCCTACTCGAAAATGCCTACATCTGGGTCAAATGGGAAGCAACAGAGGCCAACCTAGATTTTCTCCTCCCCGGCCTCTGTCTTCTGAGCATATTCCTGTCTAGTGCAGGTGCAGAGTTGCATCTAACAGAGCCAGGCCTTAGGGTCTCAGAACAGACATTCTTAGGCACTGACGAGGGCTGTCTGGCTGGGAGATGTAGCCATTTGTCCAACTGATTCTAACGTAATCTCCAGCTCTCACAGCCAAAGCCTCTAATGCCCTGACCTAACTCTGTAATTGCCTGACCAATATATCTGCATCCTCTCAGTGACAGTTCAGACCAAGCCAGGCTCCAAGCTCTACCTCAGAATGTGATTAATCCAGAACATCAGAGCACAGGAGATGTTCTGGAAACTTTTTACATTCCATGGCCAGGAAAAAAAAAAAAAGCTAGACTGAGCAGTGGAGACGAAATCTTCCAAAAATTTGTTTCCTAATTGCAGGACGCTTTGTTCAGAAGGTGGCAAGTTTTCCAAGGTTCCGGAGAGGCTCCAAAAGCTTACTCAGGACCTACTGCTTTGGAGGGAACAAGAGCTTTCTCATCATTCAGAATATGCAGTCCTGAAGCCCACTTGGACGTCCAACTTCAGAGTGATCAGTCTTTCCAGAAGAGACTTTAGCCTCATAAAATCTTCCTTGATCACAAGTTACAAAAAGCGGTGGCACTTGGAGCTGTGGTCCCTCAACTGCCCCGGGAGTGTTGGCCTCCCCTGAGGGGTCAGATAAGAACATTTGACCTCCTTCTGCCCCCAGCCCAACTGCCTCCACATCTCCAAGTGTCATGACCTTAAATGCCACCTCCAGATCATCTCTAGTCACATCTCCTCTTCCCTGCCACCATTTAGAGCGAGCTTGGAGGGCAAGTGGAAGTGCATGCTGGAACCTCCGTTCACAGAGGGCTTTCCTATTTACCTGCCAGCAACAGGAGCCGGGACTTGCTTTTCTGGAGAAGGCAGGGAATTTAGCCCATAAAGTCCCCCACAACACCAACCTCATTCTAATCCCAGCGGTTCTGATTCAGCAGGTTGGGGGTGAGGCCTGGGAATTCTACCAACATTCACTTTGTTTCTGCTGCATGCTGGGTAGGTGCTAAACTGTACACTGTAAAAGGCACAAAGCTGAGTAAGAAGTAGCCCCCCCGGGAGGCGGTGATGCCAGGGAATCCTGGGTTGGGGTAGCGATAGCAGGTGGCATGATACTGATATGGACATTGATCTAAAATGAATTCTCACAGCTTCATTCAGATCATTAACAAAAGGAGAAGTTCCTCATCCTAACTCAGTCTCAAAAGACTTTGGAAGGGTGATTTTTTTGTTTTTTCATTCTCATCACATGTTGTCTCAGTGCCCCTCACTGACATGACATTGCCATCTTCCTGCTGTCCTGGCCTATCCTGTCACCTCCACTGGTGTTTGGTGTGGCTTTCTGTGTGGCTGTCCTGTCCACTGTCTGGGTGTTCTCCTTCTTAGGAGAGCGGCCTGAGGAGTTCTACACACCAGCAAGTGATAATTCCACCCATACTGCTGCTGTGTGAGGCAGAATGAGGCCAAAACCAAACGAATTGGGAGATTTAGTACCCTTCTCCCAGCCCTAAAAATATTTCATTTGGAATAAAGATTTTTAAAAAAGCAAACGGCGGGGTGAGAGGGGATGTTTTCACACTAAACTTTCCAGCTAAGTCCCTCGATTCTCTCCTATGTCTTCGCCCTTGGACGTTCAGAGTGAATGCCTTCAGCCACCACATGTCCCGCGTTCTGTCCTCTTTAGTCACCTCTGTCTCTTGTTCTCAGTCTCTTTTCTTGGACAAGGGTTTGCATGGCCATCTGCAATCTCATGTCGGTCCTCTAGGCACGTCTTCCTTTCCTAAGTCAGCCTTTCTGGACAAATCTCTTAAACCAGTGTTCTTAACCCTGGCCGCACATTAGAAAATACCTGGGGGCTTTCAGTGCTGAGGCCTGGGTCCCGACCCCAGTGGTTCTGATTCAGCAGGTTTCGGGGGAGGCCTGGGTATCTCAGTTTTAGAGCTTTAGGCACAATGCTAATGTTCCGTTAATGGCTGAGACTTTGGTTTTCTCTGGCCATGTTTTCTCTTACTCTGTAATCTAGGTGCTCTCCAGTCATTGCTCACTTTCTAAAGAGCCGAAGCCAGGCCAATAATTTAGTTCTGGAAGTTAAACATTACAGCATCAAAGGAATTTCTCTAGTTTTCAGCCAGGGTTAAGAGACCTCTGGTTCCTAGCCCAAATTTTATCCTCAGTATCATCAGGGCCCAGGAGAAGTACTGCCCATAATTCTGCTTATATTCGTGAAAACATAACCACACTTTATATCCTAAAAAGCCACACTATGGGAGTGTTACTCCAATAAGCCATGGGCACATCCGGCCCTCTGGGTGTGTCTTTTTCCATTTCTTTTAGTCTCCACTTCCCTCTGCCCCTTAGTTTTTCCACCTTAAAAATTTTTTTGAATGTATTATAAAATATAACTAAAATCATTTTTTCATATTCGAGACAATTTTGATTCACCTTCTTATTTTTTAAAGATACATTTCTCTCTGAAAAAACAAATGAACTACTATTTAAGCAGCCTACCTCCAATTTCTAAGGGCAGGATGAGATGGGAAGAGCACTGCCCTAGGAGTGACCAGAAGACCCAAGTCCTGAATCGATCACTCACTCCTCAGTCCTGTGCCCTGAGATGCAAGCTACTGACTCTCTCTCTCCCTTCTCTCAACTAGAAAAATGAAAAATGATGTCTTCACAGCCCATACCCATAGCCCATATCCATGGGTGATGATGAAAATCAAATGAGCTAGTATTTGTGAATATAGTTTGAGTGAAATTAAAAAAAAATTCCTTTTCATGAGGTGTACTGTGAGTTTAAATCTTTCCATAAGAGCAAATTTCCATGCTCCTTAACAAAGCTATTATTCCAATTTCTTTGGAAACCTTGCTTGCATTCATGTGACCAGAGCTCTTGCTGGTCCATAGGAGGCTTGTCTTTTTCTGAGAAGGCTGTTCTGCAGTCTGTCTACTGCTTTCTGGAAGTTCCATTTCAGAAGGCAACCCTGGTGAGGTTTCATTCCAACATCTGCAAATCACATCCACAGGGAAAATGTGACTCACTCGTTACTGTGTTAAATTTTCATGGCTATTGTTCAGGGAGTAGGTGTTGTCTTTGGGCCGAATCACTTGAAATCATCATGACATCAGCCCTGTTACAGAAAAACCGACTGTGCCCTCACAGGAAGCAAGGAGGAGGGTGGGCACTAGGACACAAGGTTACTCTAAGAAAGGTCACTCCTGAAGTATTAGAGAAAAGCAGTCAATGACTGCAGCAGAGTTCCTGGCATATACTAGGAGAATAATAACAAGTGACCAACCAGTTATGGCGCTTTCATAAATAATCCAATACAAAATAAAATAGCTAAGGTGACCCAACTTCTGTGGAATGAGAACAGGCACAAACAAACCATAGTTGAAGCTACGTGGATGGTGAGTATCTGAATTACTTGCTTCCCACCCTTTATTGGCTACATCTGACATTACTAATTGATCATTGCCTCATCTGCAGATGACCCTGGATGCAACCCCAGAATCCTTCTCAATTTAAACAGCTGTTACTGATCAATCCGAGATGCCAATTGCTATGAAACTGTTGGCCATTCCCAGCATAGAGGTTTCAGTAACCAAATCAATCCGAGCATGGTACTTGGTCAAACTCTCAGATCACGGCATTACAGTTAGCATCTTTCTCCTCTTCGTCTTCATCATCAGTAATATCTTTGAACTTTCATCATAGAGCTAATTTGAGCTATTTTCATCAAAAGACACTTTAATCTTGATGTAGTACTCCACCAAGATTGTGAAGGGGGCCTTCATTCTATCCTGTTATGCTTTAATCTTGGGGGCTAAACCAGTTTCGTAACGATTTCAACATACTCTTTTCCTTCGTTGTTCCTCCACTTCCAATCATAACTGAATATATTTCAGAAAGAAAAAGAAGTTATGTGTGTTGTCCCTTTCGATATAAGGTTTTTCTCTCTCTTATAGTAGTAGGATGATACTAGAAATCATCCTACTATGAATGAGTTATCAATAATTAATTATTGAATCCATAATCATCAATAATTAATGAATTACTGAGTCTGTGACAACAGACTGCTGACAGTGAGGTGGAATCTAGGAGAAAATATCTGGTAGGAAGAAGTTCTACAATAAATTGCAAAGGAACTCAGCTGAAGAGTTAAAAGGAGGCGGTCCTACAGGGAGAGCACCACCCTCTGCTGGGGGAACACGTTCGACACAGAGAGGCATCCACCATCTTTCACTTTCTCCTTGGCCCCTTCGTGCAGTGCTGTCAAAGGCACTAGCGCCCCCAGCTCCAGTTCCCTCAGGCTCTGTGTTCTAGCTGTGGTGGCAGTCGAGGCTCGAGGCATGATAAGAGAGTTTAAATGACCACCTGGCTGGTGACCTGGCCGAGATCCTTGCTTATATTTACGTTTTGGATGTGGGGAAGAGGGACAGAGGGTACAGAAGGGAGGGCTGAAGCTGCTGAGAAGGGGGTGGAAATGTAATTAACATTTCTCCACTCCTGAGAAGAAGGAGTTTGGCTCTGTTGCCCTGGGTACGACCAGTTGACACTTCCCTGACGTAGCCCGGGCCATGCGTTCCCAGTACAATCGTATCTCCATCCCATTGGACTGTGAGGTTGCCGAGGGTGGAAGCTTTATCTTGTTCCTGTTATGTTCGCAGGGTCTAGTTCAGGGCTGGGCCCACATCATGGTTCATTACATGTTTCTGGAAGGGGAGAGGGGGACGGAACTTGCCGGGTTTGCTGGGACTTCCCTGGTTCTAGCATTGAAATACCCGTGTCCTGAGAAATCCCTCAGACTTGGGTAACCTGAAATGACTGTTCACCTTGCCAAAAGAGAGAGAAGGAGAGCAGGAGGAAGAGAGACAAGAAAGGAGGAAGAAGTGAACTAAATGAGGTCCAGGTGGACCCAGGGCAGAACCCCGTGTGCTCTGACTTGCTGGCATGAGGAGCAGCCTGCCTTTCCACCGAGGTGGAGGCTGAGTAACAGTTGTGCTACTGGGGACTGTGGGGACATTCAGTGAGCTCATCCCTATAAAGGAGCAAAGAGATGATGGGCCAGAGCTGATCCAGTCATGATTGAATTCTGAAAATAGAATTACTATATTCATTCAGGGAGCATCTGTCGAGTACCTACCCTTTGGCAGGCTCGGAACTTGACACTAAGAATACAGAAGAAAGGAGGACAGGGCCTGGCCTCCAGGAGTCCACAGACAGCAGGACATGCTGAAGAGAAGTCCCCTGTGCTTCCCATTTCACTATGTGGGTAAAGTTCTGCACGCGCTGTTGATGCACAGAAACATGCTGGGCAGGTTGTCTGCCAGGCTGGCTTAGGTGGGAATCCTATGGGAAAGTGTTATAACCTCTACGATAGGCCTTCGCCATTGGTTCCCTTGTCTATAAAACACCTCGTGTGAGAGGGCTGTTAGCTGCTTTGTTTTTAAGCAACATGTAGGCCTTCTCAGAGGGCTGTTAAAGGATCGCCAGACCCCTGGCTTAAATTAGACTTGAGGTCATGGCCAGGTGGAGATGAGGCTGCAGGGCCTGCTGGGGCCCAGGCCCAGGGAGAGGGAGGGGAGAGGGAGGGGGAAGGTGGGAGGGAGAGAGGTTTCCGCTGTGCTCAGGGCCCGTTGGAGCTAAACCCCCAGATACCACCCCTGCCTGCTCCTTCTGTGCCCTCCCATGTGAATGGTCCAAGGACCAGAGGCCAGGCAGCTGTCTCCCAGACAGAGACGTGGCACAGCTTGGCCTGTGGGACTGGACACAAGGACAGCGTCTGGCCCTCTTTTTGCTTTACTCCTGGTCTTCCATTCTCAGCAACAGGTCGTGGCCCATTAAAGACTGTTTAGGTGTCTTTCTATTATGGCTCACGGAACAGGGACTCAGCCAATGTCGAGTGGAGTCGACCATCTATTTCTTGGATGGTCACCAATTTATCCTTAGCTTTAACTTCCATAGATCTAACACTATGTCTATTTGGCTCTTAATAACTGCTAATTTTCTTCTTTAAACTCCCACCCTACCCCTACCCCTACAGTGCATTTAGAGAATGAACCAGTTTATGGAGAGAGGAATATCATCTTTCTGAGTTGTTTCAGACCTCAGAAGCATTGCGTGAGGCATTTTGTTTTACAGGTCAGAGGGAAACAAGACATGGAATATGTCTCAGAAGTAAGATTAAATCTCCAAGCCTATAGGTGGTTTTTCTCTTTCCCCTTTTAGCTGCTTATAGAATATCTCCTTTTTCTCCTCCCACCTTTCCTCTCTGGTTTCTGGCTAGGAGTTAGGGTTTTATGGTAAAACAGGACTTGTCGTCTGCCTTCTGCCTTCTGGGAGTTCACAGGTAATTGGAGTTATTACTAGCCCAAGGCAAGGACACGAGCAGGGTGGCAGATGAGGCCCTCCCTCAGTCACCTGGCCACCTTATCACGTGTTAACAGATTATTTACACGGTATGCTAAGTGAAGAGGGAACTAACTGGGAGGCCTGAGGGGAGAGAGGAAGGAGTAATCAGAAAGGCCTCACAGAGGTGGTGATATTCAAGTTGCAGTTTGAAGAATGAAGAGGCGTATACCTCATGTTAAAATTTAACAAACATTTTCAGCCATCCATCATTAAGATAAATTAAAAACATTTAAAAAGCACGTTTATAGCAGAGATCTCTCTTTCAGGATGAGCAGAGGTGTTCCACCTGTATTTCACCCAGGCTGGGACACTTCCCGCCACACGCTCTCCACTGTGCAACTGGTATTTTTGTCTAGACTGTTGCCCTTTGAAATCCTGTAAGATCCCATGGTCCCCATCTGTAGGGCAGATAAGAAAGTGAACTAACATGATACGGAAAGTTTTTCTAAATTAAGCATTAAGACAAAAAGATTTTGGCTCCATTCACAATTAACTAGAAAACTTCCACTAACCAAAACGCCCCACTGCCCCAGCCAGCTGTGAATTGAGGTTTTGTTGCCTGTCTTTTTGTTTTGCTTTCTTCCTTCTATTCGTTCTGAGGCTCTTCCTTTTACTCTGGGCTCCTGGGCTCCTGTCTCAGCAGCATTTTCTTCTCTTTTGCCTCTCCGCCCTCTCAGTTGTCAGAGCCTGACTCAGCCAGAGCTGTGTGGGAATGAGTGGGGAGTGAATCAGTGACTTGGGGCTGACTCTGAAGGAGATTCGTCCTCTCTTTTCTCTTCCCTTGATAGGGTACACCTAGTTCCTCCTCAGCTGATCACTCTCAATAAAGCTATTTTTGTGGATGAGGCCATAATCCCAGGCTCCAGACAGAGTATAAAAAGCAATGCACATGGGGTGGACAGAGAGATTTATGTTCCTGAGGGAGGAGATTGGAACTTTGACAAGACACAGCTGGCTGAGGGAGAGAGCTGGAAGATTCAGCCCTGGGGTGAGGAAGAAGAGGAGGAGTCTTTAAATAGCAGGTGGCTTCACTGTTTCTATAAATGAAAATGGTACGTTTTCACTGAACACTGATTACGAAAATGGTCTTTTATTAGACAGCTGCACCAACCCATAGGACAACCCTTGAAGCCCTAGCCAGGGAGCTTCCCCTGCAGTTCATAAACGTGGTTGACTGCACTTCCCCGCCCAGCACCAGGAGTGGTCGTTATTTCTTTCTGCTCAAGGACCCTCCACAGGCCAGGAATGAGAGACCCGTGGGAGTAGAACGACAGTAACAGGCCAGGGCTTTACCTCAAACACTTCCAGATTTAATTATTCTGGCCATTTGTGTATTTATCTGAGAGTCATCCATCCTCCTTTTGAGAAGATTAAAAAAGAGACACACGTGTTTGACCTTGGGGGAGGGGGAGGGCGGGGAGAAGCGTGCTGGGATGAGGCAGAGCTTGCAAAGACCAGTAAGTCTTCTCTCTATAAGGCATAGCTACCTGTAATTGGTCTCGCCTCTCTTTAAGTAACTGAAAAATCCCTCCTGAAATGGCAGAATGAAGTGGGCAAGAGACTAAGGAGTGCCTCACCTCTGAGAAAGTCACCTGCCTTCTAGCCTCCTTGCTTTCAGGAAGCTGAACTCAATGTCTTATGGCAGTTTAGGGTAGTCCACTGTACTTGCCAACTTCTTTGGAAAACATGGCAGCCCAGGCGGTTGAGAAATCACAGTCATGAATCAAAACCACTATCACTATCACTTCCCAAGAAGGAGTGAATAATAATAACCTCTGAGAAAGTCACCTCTGAGAAAGTCACCTGCCTTCTAGCCTCCTTGCTTTCAGGAAGCTGAACTCAATGTCTTATGGCAGTTTATGGAAGCTGAACTCAATGTCTTATGGCAGTTTATGGAAGCTGAACTCAATGTCTTATGGCAGTTTATGGAAGCTGAACTCAATGTCTTATGGCAGTTTATGGAAGTTGCCAACTTCCTTGGAAAACATGGCAGCCCAGGCGGTTGAGAAATCACAGTCATGAATCAAAACCTCACTGGTTAGGTCCCCACGTCAAGCCAGGGGATCCACTATCACTTCCCAAGAAGGAGTGAATAATAATAACAGGTAACATTTTTTGAGCACATACTACGTGCCAGCTCAATGTTAAAAGTTTTATATCCATTATCTCATTTAATTCTAACAACTCCAAGAAGTACGTTCTATTTTCAGATGAAGTCACCAAAAAGAGAATAAAAAACTTGCTCATAGAGACATAGCTAGTAAGTGGCAGGGCCAGGATTCAAAGCAGGTCAGATGCCTACTGCTCTTAACTACCACCTTGATACCACATGGTGAAGGAGTTTAGGAGCATGTCACCCCCAATATGCTGCTCCGGCATGTTGACTATTTTGAGATAAAGGCACTTGAAAAACAGCAAATACAAGAAAAACACTCCGATCTTCCTTCTTTTTTTTTAAGAGCAGGAGATGAAATGCCCATAAGAAAGATGACTTCCCTATACCAGAAGGAAAGTAACATTCTTATCAAGAAGAAGTTGAAATTGAGAGAATTCTGTACAAACCGACCTTGTTAAAAAAATTTTTAGCTTCCTTTTACTTTCCTGCATAGTTTAGTCACTTTTCCACAACTGCCTCTTTTTGTTCAACCTAAAGTAAAAGCAAGTAGTTTTCACCATTTCTTTGGGTCTTCATTTCCTTATGAATGTTCTCATGTCATGTAAAACTTGTATTAAATAAATGTGTATGCGTTTCTCCTATTTATTTGCCTTAGGTCAGTTTAATTCTCAGGCCCAGCCAGAAAAGGGGAAAAAAAAACCTCTAAGAGGGTAAAAGTAAAAGTTTGCCTCCCCTACAATGGCTCCCTTCCAAATTCACCCTGTTCTCCCGCTCTCATTTGATCTCATCATTCTTCCCAGACTTTGCTACAAACATGTGGCATTGCATTGTTTCCTTGTGCTGCAAATGTCAGATTTCCTTGGTCAGATTTGCTTAGTGTGGGACTTTCTGCTCAGTTATATCAGAGATATCACTACTTTGAAAAACGTAAGCAGAAGTACTCTGTGATCCATCTGCTAAGTAATGAGGAGAGCCGCTTACAGGCTGTATGGTGGAACCACCTTCTTTAGAAACCTGAGAGGACAAGGAGGCCATAAACAGAGTCAAGAGCCTGTTTAATCTAAGCCCCTCTAAGAGAGAGCATGTGTCAGGAGGCGCATCATTCAAGAAGCATCCCATGGAGTGAAGGCCTCTCAAATGTGCATTTTGTAAAGCCATTTCAGCCAAGTGAGGAAAATTGATTTCTCAACATGGAAAGATAGTTTTGACAGAAGCCCTGGAAAAAAACACTGGGTCTAGACGATCAATCAAATAAATCAACTTGGCGGCTCAGCTGGATTTCCCAAACAAAGATTGTGCAGCTTCTAAACCTTTACTCTCCCCCTCAGTGGGACGGTGGGCTGACAGACACGCATGTGTTTCAGAAGCAGGATTCTCAGGCATCTCGTGGTGTGTCCATTCCACAGTGGGAGCAGAAGGCAGCACATTCGTTTCTCAGATGCTGGGTTTTGGATGACAGTGGCTGGCTTGTTCCCTAAGCCCTTTCCCGATGGCCTGGCTTTGACTTGGGGACTAGGGTGGAGGCTGCTGCTCTGAGAAATGCATTTGCCCTTTGGTTGCAAAACATCTCCAAGTGATTGATGAACCAGTCCCAGGAAGAAGAAATAAGTCACCAGTACCTGAAATACAGTCACCCTTTCACGAAGCTCCAAGCCACATGGACATTAATTAGAACAGGAATGAAAGAGAATCAAATTTGGTTGTAGTTGTAGGGTCTCAAGGCAGGCTAACAATGGAGTCATGGTTCCATGTAACAAGATGAGAAATTTACACCATAAACTGAACTTCGTTTTCCCCTTTAGCTAAATGTTCCTCAGACCCAATCCAGCCCTCAGCAGGGGCCATAACTCTTTCTCAGTAGATGGTGTCCACCAGCCTTAGGAAATTGGGAGGCAGCCGTCCAGTCTGCAGGTGGAAAGGTCACCGGCTGTGTTGGCCCAGGGCACACTGCTGGCTTGAGGCAGATCTGAGTTAAGAGTTGGCCTCTTGTGGAAGCCACCAGCCTTATTCAGGCCAGATCACCGAACTTCGGTTCTCTGTTTTGTGACCTTGTGAGTACAAGGTCACCTGTCTGGGACTTTGGTTCTTCTTGTATAAAAGGAAGGGATCAGACTAGATATGTTTTCACATCTGTATTGCAATAGAATCCATTTTTATAGACTAAATATTACAAGAGGCTCAATAACACATAAAACAAAAACAAGTGGAGCTTCTTCAAAGTTGGTATAACATGTTGGTAAGAAGTTTTACCATTCAAATGCCAGCTCTCCCACTTGCTAGTTAGTTGTGTGACCTTAGACAAGTTCCTTATCTGCTAAGTCTTCATTTTCTCATCCATAAAATAAGGATTATAATAATGCCTATTTCATAGTTATTATAAGGATTAATGAGATAATACATATATAGCACTTAGTATAGAAGGATATGACAAACACTTGCTACTATTATTTACCATTATAAGATCGCAGTGAGTTGCAGTGGTGGGGGGGGGGGGGGAAGAAGCTCGAGTTTCATATGTTCAATCAATCCTTCCCCCTCATTCTTACCACAACTTTCTGTAGCTCTAAGGAAGCACTGAAACCTCAGGGCTCTGTGGGGCCCAGCCTGAAAACCACTGGATAGATGAATGTTTCCCAGACTTGTGAGATCAGAGTCACCTGAGATGCTTATCAGATACCTTGGTGAGCAAGCTGCAGGAGGTGTGGTTCAGGTGCCAGGGCTCCATGCTTGACACGCACACAGGTGCTTCTTATTTTCAGGCTCTTTGGGAGACATCAGAAGAGGATCCTGAAAGCCCCTTCAGCTCTAGTATCCAGGATTCCATCTCTTTCTCTACCTGAATCAGAGCCAGGACCCAAACCCAGATAACCTCTATGTGCTCAAGGCCACCCACACCAAACTGGTGGGGAAATGGCCTGTGCCTGGCTCTGAGGCGCCTGCTGGAACAGCTGGAGCTCGCCCTCTCTCTGACCTCCTGGACTCTGGATCCTGTCCTCTCACACCAAACCCATGGGCCTTGCCTGTCCTCTCAGCCTGACTTTCCTGGCCCTCGCATGTGCCTGCCCAGAACTAGGGTCCCTGCTTGACCTCCCCTTGGCCTGCCCTGTTCTGTTATTGCCAGCATCCTGGTGAGACAATTTCACAGGTGAAATCAGAGTTCATTAGAGTAAAAAATCTAAAGATGCTATTTTCTACCAAATCTGTTTTCTCCCCATGGGTCAATTTGGCTGCACTTCTATTTTGAAATAAAAGAACCTAGAAACAAATGAGCAAACACCTTATTATTGAAAACCATCTGCAGAAAATCTCAGGGAGCAGCTCCAAGGTCAAAGCTCATCTGTTCTGCCTCATACACAAAACAGCCAACAGGCAGGCAGGATGAGAAGTCACAGAATCATAAGAGATTTGGATAAAAGCAAGCATCTTTTCAACTGAATGTCAAAGTAAGAGTTCTCTGTGCAACCCAAATCTTGAAACTCAGAACATTTGTGTATTTCACAGAAACAGCAACGATGTTGAGTTGGCTGAGGTGGTCAGGAAAAATCAGCAACAGCCCTGAAACTCACACTTGGCTCTTCCCTTCTCTCTGATCCCAGATTTTCATTTAAAAAAAAAAAAAAAATGCCATCTGTTCTTTCTCTAACTTTCACGTTGGAGAAAAATAATTTCAGTTACTGAAATTGTGTATTTTTTATTTTTTATATTTTCTCCTTTCTTTCCCCCAGCCCAATTTCCTCTCTCTGCATAGGTGAAGGTAATGGAGGGAGTCAGAAGTGAGTGTCTATTAACACTGTGTGTGACTAACTCCCACCAGGAAGGGAGGAGCGCTGTGATGCTGGGCTGGTAAGCAGTGTGTGAGTAAGATGCATGTTGAGATTTGCTTTAGGTTGCACATAGACCTTTCTGTGATGATGGAAATGTTCTCCATCTGCACTAACCAATAGAGTAGCCACTAGGCACTTATAGCCAGTGAGCTCTTAAATTGTGGCTAGTGCAACTGAGGAACTGAATTTTAAAATTTATTTCATTTAAATTAATTCAAATCTAAATCTAAAGTTAAATATTTAAATATGTGACAGTTTAGAGCATTACTTGTATGTGTGTTGAGGGAGGCTGCAGGGGAGGGAAGCAGCACTAGGATCTAGCAAGCTCTGACCCCCTCCCTCCTCCTAAACATCAGGGAAGCAGTTTCCTCTGGCATATGGCCACATAGCTTTTTGTTTTTTTAAATAATTGTAGCTTCCAGCTAGTTTTATTGTTATGCGGGCTACCCTGGTCTAACTATACCCTTCACGATTTGTAGCATAAAAAATTAGTGTCCTCTAGCATGCTCACTCCAATTCAAGCCATTCAGCTTTTTTTTTTTTTCCTGAGGACTATAAAGGCAAGTATCAGCCTGGGTAGAAAGAGTGCCACGATCCATTAGAAATGTCTGCATGGCTGCAGGTGCAGGGCAAATGCTGGCACTAGTGTTTGTGTTTGCCAAGCTCATAGTCCATCCTTGTAGCTTTGCTTCACAAACTAGTGAACTTAATTTGCTTGCACTTATCCAGTATATTCTACATAGGTACTACTCAGCCTGCGCACCCAATGCTTGCCATCATATCTCAACCCCAACGTCATTGACATTTTAAAGTCTCTTGGCAAGATACTATTAAATACAAAAAAATCATATAAAATTAATTTGTTGTTTAAAAAGACTAAACTAGGCCAGCCATATTGTATTAGGGAAAAGAATCCAACCCTTCCTACAAGTCTGTTCGGGGCTGAAAGAAAACAGAGCAATCGCCTCCTGGTTTTTTCCCACTCGGTATTGTGCAGGGATTTTTTGAAGGTCTCGATGCTCATAACTGTCATGGAAAGGGTAGATCACACTTTACGGATGAAGACACAGAGACCCAGGGTGGACAAATACCTTGCTGATGGTCACAGGGTTAATCCGCTTGGGGCAAGGATCCCAGATTGAAGCTAAGGTAGGAGCCAGATTCAGCAGCATGTCTGAAGGAGAGGTGGGAGGGCCCACTAGGAGATGGAGACAACCTACGTCCCTCTGGAAGGAGAACATGGAGAGTATATGTCCCATGTTATCCCTGGAGCCAACCCTATGGCTCTGTGTCCAAGTCTTATGGAGAAAGGGGCTCAGGAAGAGACCAGGAAAGGGTTCAGCAGGTTATTTCTGAGAGCAGGACATAAAGAGTGGTCCAGAATACAGGAAGTGGGTGTTCTCTATAGCTGTGTGGAGCCCACCAGCTCTCTGGCAGGTAAGACCTCTCAGAGACAAAGTATGGCTCTGCAGCTCAGGCTTTGTTGCTTGGCACTAGCAACTGTATGCTTGGGGTCTACCATTGGGACGTGAGCAGCAAAATGGTGCCATGCCTCTGCCCACCTTCTCTGTAAGTCTTTTGGAGAGGTTTGGGAGGGAAATGTAGACTGCTCCTCAATTACCACTTGCCGCGGACATGGGACCCAGCTGTAATAGTGAAATACAGGCTCTAAGTGGACTCATAAGCAGTAGACAGCAAAGAAAGGGCTGGAGAACACAAAAGAACTTGGTGGGATGGTGTAGGGTGCCGCAGGCTCACCCCCAAATATGGATGACTTGGAGGTGTGTTTATTGCGTTACTATTGGGCTATGTGTTTCATAGGACTTCTCTGTTACTAGTGAGGCTTGGAGAAATAGTGACATAGTAATAAACAGAAACATAAAAGTCTG
>NW_011888792.1:1074488-1086272 GCF_000151845.1 Pteropus vampyrus | reverse complement strand
GTAAGCCATCTTACTGGGAGAAGCCCAACCAAATTCTACTCTAAAAGGCTTGACCTAAAGCTGCCAGTTTTCTCTGTCAAAATCCATACCCCAGTGGAGAGGCAGGTAAAGAATACAGTGTGACTGGGCACATTTAGGCCTTGGAATTCTCTACTTAACCTGGGTAGAAATAATCGTGCTGAGGAATGTCCATACAATCCACTTTGCTTTGGTTCATTATTCTCTGGGGAACCGAGACCTGAAAGGATTTTTTTTTCTGGTAAATGTGCCAGGTTCTCATTGCCACAGTCCAATCTGCTTCTGCCTGCAGTTCTGAGGAGCAAACACAGGCTGCTCCTCCCCAGAAAAGTCTCCTATCTCTACTCAAGGAGCAAGCAGTTGGGTTGGGGTAGAACAAGGATCCATAGAACTGGTGTCATTAAAACCTCTTGACAGAAATAAAATTTTATCTTTTCTACAGCACTTAATACTGCCCTTCACATAGCAGATGCTCATGAAACTATCTCGCATGGTATGGAACCCCAGGTGAGCCTTTCCCTTGCTGCCTCTGGGACAGCTAGATGCAAACCAAGATGCAGCGTGGCATCCACATGAGTGATGCTTCTTGGCCTCCAGAGGAAGCTCAGGTTCTTCCAATGCTCAGCACTGGGGTAGAGAGAGGAAAGAATGAGGTTGCAGGGAGGGACATCAACCAGCAAGTGCTCTGCGTGCCACCTTCCTGGGCAGTGCTTTGCCATAGTGCCACCTTATCCTTGGGGAGCCGTGTGGGCAGAGGAAAAAGGAGCTTTGGACACTCATTTGCCTGCTTTGGCTCTATAGGCCATTCAGGGTGCCTCTCTTTTTCATAAATGAGCCTAACCCATCTGGATACAATGTTGGGTTTGGAAGCAAAGGTTTGCAGCAACAATGAGCCTGCATGCGCTTGGCCACTTCCTCTGTGCTTGTTCTTGTTCTTCCAGGAGACTCTGGACTAAACTTAGAGGGAGAAAGAGGGTTGACAAGGAGTGACAGGTTAGGCATTGAGGACTAACAATCTTCAAATTCAGAGAAAGACTATCCACCTTATTATAATGGTGACCTATAATACTCAATGCCACTGACTATGCTGAGAGATGAACGCTATTAGACAATACTAAAGGGGGTTAAGTTGGATAACTTTCCTGAGAGACAATATTATCACAACGCTTTTAAAAAGTTAATATCCTAAATTCAAGGACCAATTCTTAAGGATAAAAAATATCATCTTTGGAGCAAAGACTTAGGTACTAGGAAGTTTATCACTGCATTATCTATAATACTAAAACAAAAAAAAAAACCACAACTTAAATGCCAAGGGGTAGAATTAGTTAAATACATTCTAGTGCATTTAGATAATGGACTATTTTGCAGTCATTATACATCAGGTTTTTATCTATTGACATGGGAAGATGCTCTAATATAATCTCTATCTTTGAAAAACAATTGAAGTTTACCATATATCCTCATTTCTAAGATACTAGCAAATGAAAGGCACCAGAGGCTTAACAAAAGTCTTTTAGGAAGAAATAATAATAGCACATTAAACATATATCAATTGTAAAATACATCCCAATTTAAGAAATATTAGAAAGCAAGAACTATATGCCTTAGAATGGAATATGGTATATCTTTGGGATTAATACTGATTTTTATTTTATTCTTTATACTTTTTTATATTTTCCAAGTCTCTAACAGTAAACATAATTGGGTTTGGGGAATATCTGGACCTATGTCTAATATTTCCTACCATGTGAAGGGAGGTACATCTGTGGTCTCTCCCTGTCTCCCATTCCCTCCACCTAGGGGGAAGCTGAAGGAGTCATTAGACTGGAGGGTTTAGAGGAAGCGCTGGACTTGCTCAGCTCCTGCCAGGGAGTCTGCTTACCAGCCAGGTGCACATCCTCGGGATTGCCTCAGCTAGTGGGAGGAGGATTGGAGGGGTTGGAGGGGTTGTCTTTTGTGGGATTGAGTTCGGTTGTCTTTTGTGGGGTTGAGTTCAGATGCAATATTAAAAAGCCCACTTTCCTGCAGATATAAGCCCCATTCTCCAATATCAACTGTATCAGTGAACTGGTCATATTTGGTTTGTCGAGTGCTTCCTTTTTTTTCTCAGTTCAAAATCCAGAGGTGGAAGAGGGGTGCTATATTGGACCCTCTCAAAACCTCCAACAAATAGGTTGAATTTTATAGTCAGAAAAAATAGTTGCACAATGAAGAAATCTAGTCAAGCATAACCAAGTCCCTTGGGAAATGATGTTCTGGGGAGGGGAGAGGGACCAGGACATTCAGCACTGTCCTCTCTGGAAACGGGGAAATAAGCAGGAACCCTATGTTAGTGCTGCTCTCTCTCTTCTTTGTGCTTCAGCATCTCGGTTACAAGATGCCACTGAGAGAAGAATCTGCTTTTCTTCTCCTTGCATCATCTCTTGGTTGCTAAGCAGATCCCTTGGGTAACTACGTGGGCATAAAATCATTGCAGAACTGCCAGGAATCTGCTTCACCCAATTGTCAAAGTGAAAAATGAAATCATTCCTCTCACCTGTCACTACTTTGCACAAAGCTTCCATTATTGAATGGTGATGGCCCAGAATGTTATTCTCACCTACTTGCAGGCATAGAAATGAGTTTTGCATATTTTACCCTCAAGAGAGTGGGAGGGGGAGGAGGGTGGATATGTTGGGATCTTACAAGCTGATACTCTTGTGAGTCAATGACTGGGAAGAAGCTGATGGAACAAGCCAGCAGCATCCTCTGTCCTTGGAAAAATGGTTCTTCAGGCAGCTAAAGACTCACTAATTTAGAGTAGGCTCTCCTTAGGCTCAGAGATGTCCATGAACCCCTCTGATGCTAGACCTACTGAATCAGAATCAAAATCTCTGGGGGTGGGACAAAGAAATTTCTGTACTTTAAAGAAACTCCTTGGGGTGATTCTTATATGCATTATACACACTTTATAGTTTGAAAACCACTGATTTCTCTAACATAGATATGTATACATATAAGTGCTATAAGATATTATAGATGTTATGATAAATATATGTCCAGGAAGGAGGGAGACACTATTGGAGGGATGGTCAGTTTTAATTGAGAGTGCAAGGAAAGTGTTGATTTGAGCCTTGAGCAATGAGTAGATGTTCTCTGGGAGAAGAGGAAGAGGAGAAGGACATCTCAGGCAGAAGGGAGCTGCTAGCAAAGATACAGCCATCTCAAACTGGCCTGATGAACTAAGAGTAAGAAGAGATCACTAAAGCTTGAGTCCATGGTGTTAGGAGGGGAACTATGAATGAGGGGATAAGGGAGGGGAGCACTTGGAGGTTAAGGAGTTTAGAATGTAGCCTGTGGTCAGTGAGTTGCTAGTAAGAGTATTTAGCAAGAGAGTGATATGACCAGATTTGCATTTTTAAAAGGTTACTCTGAGTGCTGGGGCAGAAGATGGATTGGAAGGGAGCAAGACAGAAGATGGAAAGACCAACCGGAGGCTGTTCTAGCAGCCCAATCTAGGCCCAAACTAGGTACAAGGGTGGCAGGAAGACCCTTGTCTTCCTTGGCCCTGATCTACTTGACCACCAGGTGAATTTGCGGTATCAGTGCTGAACTTGATACCATCACATTGCTCAAATATCATATCTATTTATCAAAATAATCAAACTGTACAAAAGTATTGATTAAACACCAAATATAATGATACTTCTTTCTAAATACTTAAAAACAAAAAATTTTTAAATCTCATAAAACAAGCTATGGCTCTTCAGCAAGTCAATTCACCTGGTACTTCTTAAACAGAGGTATGATGGTGCTAAGTGTTACTAAAAGCCACAAGAGAAAGAATGTAACATCAAGGAGGGTACAATATCTTCGAAGATTGGGGGACATTATTTTTTATTAGTTCAAATGCAAACATATTATACTGTGGCAGACCAGTTTGGACTCTGATGGCTCATTCTCCTCAGATGTTGGCCTGCCTGTAAAATGTGGGGTTGGTTTCCATGACCTCTAAGGTCTTTCCAACACTCCAATATGCAATGATTTTCTTTCCCTAACTAGTTAACACCCTCATCTTTTCTCTCTAGATTTTAGAGAAAGGTCATTTTTTTTTCTCTTTCTGTAAGGTCATATTCCTGCTGTTGGCAGCTTTTCACCCAGTTCTCAGATCTTTTTAAGCAAAAGGTGGGGCCTCTCACCCCCAGTTCTTGCTCAGCCAGCAGTTTTTTCTGTTCTCCCTCCATCTATCTTTTCTAGAATTTGTCACCTTCCTCATCCCTAATTTTAAAAAGGAAGAGTAGCCCTTTATTTTAAGAAGGGAGACTTCAATCCTGCATTTTACTTTTCCCCAATTACTGCTGGTTTGACATTTTTTCCCCCTTCATTATGAAAAGTCTCTCCTGAACTCTCTCATTTGGAGTTTGAATTACTTTGCATTCAATTACTTTTCAGCTTTTGATTTAACATTTAACAACTTTGCCTGTCAGCCTCCCTTCCTTTTCCTCCAAAATGCTGTAAGAGAGCTAGAAAGAGTTGCCCCCACTTAAAGTCATAACATCATTTAGAGTGGAATTTTGCTGAAACTCGAACAAAAATTTGACTGGTTTCATCAAGCAAGGGAGGCAGGGATATAAGCCTGAGGTTGCAAAGTGAGTTAATGATCTGCATTTTCCCAAACCTTTGACATAATTTCTCTCTCTCTCTTTCTCTCTCTCTCTCTCTCTGTCTCTCTCTCTCTCTCTCTCTCTCTCTCTCTCTCTCTCTCTCTCACACACACACACACACACACACTCACTAACTCCACTCTTAAAAATTCTTAAAAATTATACTGTTAGGGATTGGTTTGGAGATTGGAAAATTTTATCATAAATACAACACTGATTTAAAACAGAAAACAAAGGACAAGGACAAGTAAATTAACCTCTCAATGGAAAAAAATCGCAGTGGGGTTTCTAGGGATAACTGCAAGACAACTCTTATTTAAATTAAAAAAAATTAAATGTAGAATAAGAAATACTCACAAAACCTCCAGTTTGCAGAAGTCTTTTCAGGTTACTAGACAATAATTTGATCAGGGAAAACCACAGCATGGTCTCTCAAAGATAGATGAATGGGCAAGATCCTTAAAAAAGGATCAGTGTGAAAAAGTGTTCAGTTATATATTTAGGGAGAAAGAATTTAAATTATACTTATAAAATAATAATAAAATCTGAGTTTTCTATTATGTCTCAGGAAGAGTACAACGTCATTATGATCAACATCATAAATCATAGGGAAATGCAAATTAAATCACAATGAGATACCTTAATACATTCAGTAGAATAGCCAGTATGGAACCTAGGAGTCATTGTTTATGGAAGCTAGGAGTTATGTATTTCTTTAAGAAATAAATAAGAAATTAACCTCATTAAGAATTTCATTAAGAAATTAACCTAGGTCAATTAACCTGGCCAAAGCTAGAGTAAATGGTTTGTATATTCAGGAAGAATGTTGGAAACCAAACTGTGTGTGAAGTAATGATAATGACAATAGTAGTTATAATGATAATAACAATAGAAGAAGAAAAGCAATTCTTTCTTATGCCTACTCATGTGCCCAGCATATATTTTTCATATTCAAAGAAAGCACATTAGAAATGGAAGCAATGGGGTAAAAAAAAAAAAAAAAAAAAAACCACTAAAATAATTATTATTAAGTTTCTAGATATGGAAATAACAGAAAATTTAAGACTTCTCAGTTTAGAGTGGCAAAGGCTATACGGGGTTTTGATTAAAGTTCACAAAACTAAAAAAAATTTGCTAGACTTCATATCAAAATAGTAATTAGAGGAGCTGATTTTAAAACGTAATAAAGTAATCAAGTAAAAATAAAAATACATATAAAGTAAAACAGTAATTATGATAGTGTGATATTGGCATAAAGATAGACATATAGACCAATGAAACAGAATAGGAAATTCACACATATATGGCATATTGAGTTTCAATAAATGTGCCCAGGCATTTCAAAGAGGAAAGGATATTTTCAACAAATGGTTCTGAAACAACTGGTTAGTTCTATGGAAAAAAAATGAATCTTGACCTTTACCTCACACTATATACAAAAATTAACTAGAATGGATCACATATTTACGTATAAGAACTAAAGCTATAAACTAGAAGAAAACATAGAAGAAAATCTTAATAATTTTGGCTTACTAAATGGGACACAAATAGAAACTATTGAAGAAAAAAAATCAATAAACTGGACTCCAAAACAAAATTGCTTTCTCTTCAAAAAACACCATTATGAAAGTGGAAAGGACAAGCCACAGATTAGAAAAACAATATTTGAAAGACATATATTGAATGAAAAACTTGTACCTAGAATATATAAAAACTGTTACAAAAATTTAATAATAAAAAATCAAACAATCCAATTTAAAAATGAGTACTTTACCCAAAAAAATATAAATAGCACATGAAAAAATGATCAACATCATTAATTATCAGTGAAATAAAAATTTAAACCATAGTTACATATCTCTATACATCCACCGGAATGGTTAAAATGAAAAAGACTGACAAAGCTAAGTGTAGGCTAGAATATGGAAAAATTGGAAACTCTCATATGCTGCTGGTGGGAATCTTAAATAGTTAAACCAGTTTGGAAATTTTGTCAGTTCTTTTAAAACGTTAAACATACATCTATCACATGATCCAGACATTCCACTCCTAGATATTTATCCAAGAGAAACAAAAGCATCATTGTGAGCTAAGGGCATGGTTCCCAAATGACAGCTCAAAGACCAGAAAAACTTCCATTAGCTGACTTTAAAATTGGGAAAATGTGGGTCTGAAATGAGGGTTTTTTTTTTTTTTCAATATTAAGAAATATTTCATGCAAACAAAAGACAATTTATGTTTAAGGTATAAAGAATAAGAGTGGAAGCCCCTATAAACTCCTTCCCAATCACATTCCCCTCCCTCTTCTCTAGATTTTAACATTATCCTGAATTTGTATTTATCATTGTCTTGAATTTATGTTTATCATTCTTTTGCTTTTCTTCATAGCATTACAAGATATGTATGTATCTTTTAAAAATACATTATTTAGTTTTGTAGGTGTTTTTAACATTATATAAATGAAATAATCATTTGCTATGTATTCTTATATGACATTTTCTTCCTAACACCTTATGCAATGGGAAGAATACAGCATCATTTCTGCAATATTTCTACAAAAATAATAATAATAATAACCTTAATCTAATCCTAAGGAGACATCAAGGAAGCCCAAATTTTGAGGGATATCCTACAAAATAACTTGTCTCTAATTTTCAAAAGGATCAAGATTATGGAAGTCAAGAAAACACTGAAGAATTGTTCCAGATTGATGAAGACTAAAAAGACATAACAAAATGCAACACATGAATCAGAACCGTATGCTTTTGCTATAAGGACATTCTTGGGACAATTAATGCAACTTGAATGGGGATCAGAGAATTAGATGATAGTAATGTATCAATATTAATTTCCTGATTTTAGTGTTTGTATTGGGTTATATAACAAAGGAGACTTGGATCACTTCCAAGCAGAAGTTTTAAGAGCGAATGGTTGGCTCACTGAGCTCCTTCTCTGCAGGACATAACATTGTTCTAATTGAGGCCTGTTGCACCAGCCTGGATCCCAGAGTGAAAATAAGATGGAACAGAACCAGAGCCAATTCACAATGGACATTCAGCAAAAGCAATAAATAAAACTTTAGTTTGTAAGCCATGGAGCTTTTTAGAGTTTTGTTACTGAAGCACTATCCTGACTAGATAAACTGAGATTTTTTTCCCCCAATCAACTTTAAATGAAACCAACAAGCCCTAGTCTGCATCTCTGACATTAAAAGCAGTAGAACAGGGCCAATAGAGTGGGTGCATTCTATGCATTGAGAAGATGCTTGACCTGACAGTCTTGACCCCTCTTGGGGCAAGTGACTAGGTAGGACCTCAGTCCAGCCAGACCACAATCTAGACAGGTAATCACTATCCCACCCACCCATGCCACATCCAAGAGATGAGCACCATCTATGAAAATGTCCTTTCAGAGAGGAAGGTAGAAGAAAGGAGTGCCGTGTCTGCGCTCCTTACTTCCAACAAGTGTCTGCTTGAGGCATCTCAGTGTCAAGAACTCAATACAATTGGCTTAGGCAGCTGGGAAGAAGATGGCATGTGTTGCTTCTTCAACCTGAGCAGTATGCCCCAGAAATGTCAGACTCAGATGCTAAGGAAGACTAAGCCAGGGGACCAAGAGGAACCTCCTCCTCACCGCACACATACCTGTCTTGGTTTATGAGGCCCTATATACTGACCTGAATTAAGCTCAGAATAGGCTAGAAGGCTTCTCCTGGCTTTGAAGCAGCTTATCTGTTGGCTTTCTCAGGAGTGCTTATGTCCATTTTTTACTTTTGACCCACTGATCTCCTCTGCAGTTTCTATAATAACTAAACTAGGATTGCCTGTGACAACATTCGACTTATTCCTGAAGGTCAGTTCTAATGACACTTTCTCCACAAAGCCTTTCTTCATCAGACTGTCAATTTTCTCCTCATTCTGGAAAGCAGCAGGCACTGTGCAAGACCAACTGAATTCTACATCCCATTGTCTATAACGATATCCTTGAGTAATCTCAACATTTATCATAATAGAGCAAGAATGTCCCAGTCTCTCTTATTTTTTAAACCTAGCGTTGATTGACCAAAGCCAATTTAATGTATAATTTTACATGAAGTATGACATTAACTTTAAATTTAGTTACTAAGAGATGACCTCATTAAAACTTCAAAATTCGAGACTTAGGTCAGATGGCATAGTAGGTAGATGCTTTGCTCGCCTCCTCTCATGACCACATCAAAATTATAACTAAACTACAGAACAACCATCATTGGGAGTTGCTTGAAGTCTGGCTGAACAGAAGTTCTACAACTGGCCACATACAGAAGAGGCCACCTTGAGACTGGGAGGAGGGGCGGAGGTGCAAAACAGGCTGGTCTTATACCTGCTTGTAGCAGTTAAGAATCAAGAGGGATATCTGGGCTACGGAGTTCTCTCCAGAGCAGTGAGATGTCCCAGACCCACGTTAGGCTTCCTAGCTCAGGTTTCCGGTGCCAAGAAGAGAGGTCCCCAAAACTTCCAGCTGTGAAAATCAGCAGAGATTGTGACTGAATGAGACAGAAGGCTGCAGGAGTTGCAGACATTCCTCTTTAGGGTCCCGTGTGTGGACTTACAGCTGACAGACACCCTCCCTAAGAGCTCCAGTGCTGGGGCAGGTGCTTGAAGAGATGGGGAGGAACTGAATTGTCTGGCTCCAGGTGAGGGCTGGAGGAGCAGCTTTCTCCCAGACAAAAGTGCTGGCAGAGGCCATTGTTCCTCTGTGGAGCCCTCCACATTCCCTTCGTGCAGACATAGGCAGTCGCCATAACAGCCTCCGTCAACATGGCTAATACCATTGGCCCCGCCCACTGATTCACTGAGATCCCGCACCACTCAACTTGAGGGCCCACTGAAGCCTCTTCCAGTGGCTTTTCCATACAAACAGCCTGTCTTGGCTCATGCTATGGACTTTCTAAAATCTCTCAAAGATTCACAAAACCCAAAAAGCAGCATCTGGCCTCAGCGTGCCCCATACTTCTTGCTAAGCAGCCCCAAGCCCGGCACTGGTGGCAGCTGGCCTCAGTTTGCAACGTAGCCTCTTGAGGCACCTCTAAGCCCAGATTGGTAACTCTTGCCAGGTGGCCCCGGGAAAGACACAGGCTGAATTTGGCCTGTGGCAAGTCCCCTCCCCGGACAGCATACCTGGTGTCTGGCTTCTCAGGAGCCCAAGCAACACCTGGGGCTGTATTCAATGAGGACACACCCAAAGGGCAGATTGAGGAGGCATCAGAGCCCTGCTAAAGTGAATCCTGCTCTGCAGGGTCAGCCCCTCACCTGCTAGTCTTCACACCCAATCAGCCCAAAGGTAAATCCCTCTCATTGACATGCAAACAGCACCAAGGCTCGGCTACAACAGAAGGGCACACACCTGGAGTACCCAGCTCAGATGACCAGGGAAGGTTACATACACTACTGGCCCCACAGCACACCTACTACATAAGGCCACTCTACTAAGATCAGGAGACATAGCAGCTCTACTTAATACATAGAAACAAACGAAAATGGGGAAACAAAGAAATATGTCCCAAATGAAAGAACAGAATAAAGCTCCAGAAAAAGAACTAAACAAAATGGAGACAAGCAATCTACCAGATGCAGAGTTCAAAATACTAGTTATAAGGGTGTTCAATGAACTTAGGGGGAGAGTAGATGAACTCAGTGAGAACTTTAACAAAGAGATAGAAAACATAAAAATGGAGATAGCAAACATAAAAAAGAACTAGTCAGAAATGAAGAACACAATAACTGAAATGAAGAATACATTAGAGAGAATCAAGAGATGAAGCAGAGGGTCAAATCAGCAATTTAGAAGATAAAGTAGCAGAAAACAATCACAATTGCAATAAGAGAAAAGAATCCAAAAAAATGAGGAGAGTTTAAGGGTCCCCTGGGACAACATCAAGTATATCAATATTTGCATCACAGGGGTAGGCCATAAGACTGTCAGCTGATTTCTCAGCAGACACTTTGTAGGCCAGAAGGGAGTGGCATGAAATATTCTAAGTGATGAAAAGCAAGGACCTACTACTAAGGTGTACAACATAGCAATTAGACATTTATATAACTTACATAAGTTACATTTATATAACTTTGCTGTATCCAGCAAAGCTATCGGTTAGAATCAAAGGACAGATTAAGAGCTTCTCAGACAAGAAAACTAAAGGAATTCATCAATACCAAACCAGTATTACAAGAAATGTTACAGGAACTTTTTTAAGAAGAAGAGAAAAAAATCAAAAACAGGAAAATAAAATGGCAATAACAACATATCTTTCATAATTACTTTAAATGTAAATGGATTTAATGATCCAATCAAAAGATAAGGTGGCTGAATGCATAAGAAAACAAGACCCTTACATATGCTGCCTACAGGAGATTCGCTTCAGGTTGAAAGACACACAGACTGAAAGTAAAGGGATAGAAAACAATATTTCATGAAAGTAGAAATGAAAAAAAATCTGGGGTAGCAATACTTATACCAGACAAAACAGACTTTAAAACAAAAGCTATAACAAGAGACAAAAAGGATCCAGAAATCTCACTTTTTGGTACTTATCTGAAGAAACCCAAATACTACTTTGAAGAGATCCATATGTCCATTTCAGTATTATTTACAATAGCCAAGATAATGGAGGTAACCTGGGTGTCCATCGATGGATGAATATACAATAGAATATTACTCAGCCATAAAAAAATAATGAAATCTTGCCATTTGCAACAACACGGATGGACCTAGAGGGTATTGTGCTGACTGGAGTAAGTCAGACAGAGAAAGACAAATGCCATATGATTTCACTTACATGTGGAATCTAAAGAAAAAAATAAACAGGCAAAACAGAAACAAACTCATAGATACGGAGAATGTTTTGAGGTTTGCTAGATGGGAGGTGTGTTAAGAGGTGGGTGAAAAGGGGGAAGGAATTAAGAAGTGCAAATTGTTAGTTACAAAATAGTCATGGGGATGTAAAGTATTACATAAAGAATACAGTCAGTAATATTATAATAATTATGTATGGTGTCAGTGGATACTAGATTTATTGGAGTGATCACTTTGTAAGTTATATAAATGTCTAATTGCTATGTTGTACACCTGAAACTAATAT
>NW_011888792.1:1073444-1074438 GCF_000151845.1 Pteropus vampyrus | reverse complement strand
AAAATCTCTCAAAGATTCACAAAACCCAAAAAGCAGCATCTGGCCTCAGCGTGCCCCATACTTCTTGCTAAGCAGCCCCAAGCCCGGCACTGGTGGCAGCTGGCCTCAGTTTGCAACGTAGCCTCTTGAGGCACCTCTAAGCCCAGATTGGTAACTCTTGCCAGGTGGCCCCGGGAAAGACACAGGCTGAATTTGGCCTGTGGCAAGTCCCCTCCCCGGACAGCATACCTGGTGTCTGGCTTCTCAGGAGCCCAAGCAACACCTGGGGCTGTATTCAATGAGGACACACCCAAAGGGCAGATTGAGGAGGCATCAGAGCCCTGCTAAAGTGAATCCTGCTCTGCAGGGTCAGCCCTTCACCTGCTAGTCTTCACACCCAATCAGCCCAAAGGTAAATCCCTCTCATTGACATGCAAACAGCAGCCAGGGCTCGGCTACAACAGAAGGGCACACACCTGGAGTACCCAGCTCAGATGACCAGGGAAGGTTACATACACTACTGGCCCCACAGCACACCTACTATATAAGGCCACTCTACTAAGATCAGGAGACATAGCAGCTCTACTTAATACATAGAAACAAACGAAAATGGGGAAACAAAGAAATATGTCCCAAATGAAAGAACAGAATAAAGCTCCAGAAAAAGAACTAAACAAAATGGAGACAAGCAATCTACCAGATGCAGAGTTCAAAATACTAGTTATAAGGGTGTTCAATGAACTTAGGGGGAGAGTAGATGAACTCAGTGAGAACTTTAACAAAGAGATAGAAAACATAAAAATGGAGATAGCAAACATAAAAAAGAACTAGTCAGAAATGAAGAACACAATAACTGAAATGAAGAATACATTAGAGAGAATCAAGAGATGAAGCAGAGGGTCAAATCAGCAATTTAGAAGATAAAGTAGCAGAAAACAATCACAATTGCAATAAGAGAAAAGAATCCAAAAAAATGAGGAGAGTTTAAGGGTCCCCTGGGACAACATCAAGTATA
>NW_011888792.1:1069201-1071624 GCF_000151845.1 Pteropus vampyrus | reverse complement strand
TCATCACTAACACTCAGGCTGTACTTAGTATTCAGGGACTGAAGAGTAAGAATATTTGTATGACGATCACTTTTTAAAAATATAGTATCTTCAACCCTAAAATATATTCAGGTACCATATACTGAATATACTTAATATTACTAAACCATTCACTTAAAAATGGTTAAGATGGTTAATTTATGTTATATGTTTCTTACCACAATTTTTAAAAATTCAGGTACAGCTAGATCTATGTACTATGCCTTGAAGGTCTCAGTGCCTTTAAATCTCCATATGTGACTTGGGTTAGTCATGCTGTAAGGAAACACTATAGGCCAGAACCATTCTATAGCTAAGTACAGTTCTATCTTTGCTCCATCCACAAATTTGCTCAGATCTTCATCTGGGACACTCACCTTACCAGGGGTGCTCTAACCCCACAGCCTGTGCATGAGTGTCCTGGGGCTGCCATAACAAATCTCCATGCTAGGTGACTTAAAACAGCAAAAGTTTAGTCTCTCACCATTCTGAAGATTCCAAAATCAAGATGTAGGCAGGGCTGTGCTCCCGCCTGAGGCTCTAGCAAAGAGTTCCTCCTTGCCTCTTCTGAGCTTCTGGTGATTGCTGGTTGCCAGCAATCATCGGCTTTCCTTGACTTACAGATGCACCACTCCAACCTCTGCCTGCATCTTCACATGGGCTTCTTCCCTGTGAGCATATCTGTGTCTCCAAATACTTATCTCCCTATAGGAAACCACTCATTGAATTTAGGGTCAACCTTATTTCAGTCAATCATATCTTTAAAGACCCCATTCCTAAATCAGGTCATGTTCATAGGTACCAGGGTTAGGACTTTACCATATCATTTTATGAGATGCAGTTTAACCCACAACAGCTTGGAACACCCCCGCCCCAAAATTTCTTCGCCTCAGAGATTTTCAAAATAAACATTGTGAAGAAAGTAAAATCAAACTAATAACAGCAACAATAACAACATGATAGAAAGTACAAAAGCATGAAAATAGAGATGTTTATTTAAAAATTCCTAAACTCTGGCCATAGTTTGACTTGACTGCCAGAGCTCATCAAGTGCCCTAGAGAATTCCTGCCCAAAGCATCTATTTCCATCTCTTTCTTCCAGGGCTCCAACCCTTGCAGGCCCAGGCACTCTCCTAGATGGTCAGTAGTGATGGATGAGCCACTCCCGGAAGGTATAAAAACCTCCATGTTTCTCTAGGAGTTCTCAGGTTGCCTGCCCTATCACCTTCCTTAGTCAGACATGTAAAAGAACAGTTTCCTCCCAAACGCTTATAATTATTGCCCAAGCATTATTGTTTTAGGTCCAGCACAAACCATTCATGGGCCCTTCCTTTAGGGCCAGATTTCTCTGGGCTAGCAGGCAGCAAAGATCTGCAAGTGCTAGAGAGTTGCAGTACTGTCGCTGTGGCTTAGGTAGGATCTAGCCAGCCCTTGTTAGCATTTCAAATCTACTCACCAAGACCTTTTTCTTGAACCTTAAGGGATAGTAGTTTCGAGTTTGTTCTGAAGCATAGATCTCTGATTTTGTGAAGGTGAATCAAAGCCCTCCCAGTAAACTCTGCATCACCATAGCAACTAAAAGGGCCCCCTTCTCTAACTCAAAAGGGTCTATTTTTTTGAAACTCTGCAGACTAGCCCTAATGGCACCATTGGTTCAATCTTCTCTGGCTTAGGATAGGTTACTATAATTACTCTGTGATATTTCTGAGTTAATTCTTTCATAATCCTTTTAGAGTAGAAGCTTCATTTCCCCACTACTCTGCTTCTTTTCTCCATCTCTTCATTCCTTCATTGGCTTTAAAAATAAAATATGAAGAATTGTGAAATAGAGTATTTAAGAGCAGTTCCCTACCACCATCTCCCCCTTTTCCCCACCAAAACATCATAGTATTCCCATTTCATTCCTGGATCCTTTATAGCTTATGAAAAAAAGAAAATGACAACAGCAAAATAAAGGGAAAAAGAAGTCTATGACCTAAAAGGAAAAACAGGAATAATATGTTCAATATAGGAACTACCTGCTTGCATTCTTAGCTTGCATTCCAAGTATAAGAAATAAATAGGCAGGCATTAATGTTGAAATTTTTTATTATAACCACAGATATATTCCATTTCTAGGAACTTAAAGAATATAATGAGATGTATGTGCAAATGTTTATGGACAAGGATATTCATTTTAGAATCATTTATAATAACCAAAAATTAGAAACAAATGTCTAGCATCAGAGTATCGGTTAAATAGATAATGGCACATCATTTTAATAGAACAGTTAGCATGCTCATACACATACATATATGCCAAATGTGATTCTCTGATTGCTAGTAACAACAAAAAAAGCAATTTGAATGTCTTCAGCATTTGAGACAAAGGTGACAGTTCGGTGCTTTGAGGAAGAGGTGATCTT
>NW_011888792.1:1049806-1068109 GCF_000151845.1 Pteropus vampyrus | reverse complement strand
ACACACACACACACACACACACACACACACACACACACACATGTATTACATGTCTACACATATTAATATTATACATGTCTACATATATAGAAGCTTTGAAAACATTTATCATGCCGTATACTTGTTTAGCACTTTTCTGAATGTATGTAATACTACAACAGAAAGTTATTTTAGTGGCTTAAAAGGGTAGAGGTTTATTTAACTCAAGCAACAAAAAGTTTCGAGGTAGGCAACAGAGAACCAGAATGGTGTCTTAACAATGTCCTTGAGATTCCAGGTTCCAATCTTTATGCTCTTTCATGCTCACAATATGAATTTTATCCCCACGGTTGCAAGATGCCTGTGTCACCTTTAGGCATTGCCTTGGCTTTAGGGGAAGAAAGAAGGCAAAAGGCCCAAAGTCAAAGGAAGTCTGCAGAATTGTGGATAGTTTTTATTTTAGTCATCATAATTTTCTATAGTTTCCAAAAGTTCCACAATGATATGCATTAATGTGATTTTAAAAGAAACTCAGCTAATTGGATGGGAATAAAGCAAAATTATTTTCTAATTTTCAACTCCAAGCCCTGTAGAGGTAATTCACAGGGTTTCCTATTGGGCCGAATCATTGCAGAATCCCTTCTATGCCTATAGCGACAGAAAAGTAGGCCTAAACTTATTCTTAGAGGGTGCGGAACAATGTACTGCTCCCTGATTCTCATATTATATGATGCATACAAAGACCATGTGTGGGGGGCCCCTAAATGCCATTCTTTGGAAGCAGAGGTGTTTCTGACCTGAAATAACTTGAGGAAAATGGCAGTGTCCCACACAGCCAGGGTTTGGTGTGTAGGTGTCTGCTGCTGCTATTCAACACTCAGATGCATATTTTATCCATTTTCTGGAGCTCTGCAGGGTAGAACTTAGCTCAGAATAATTAAAGAGAAATGCAAATCAAGAAGTAAGCTTGGTTATAATTTAATTCATTGAAAGAAGAAAAAAATGAAAAGCTATATAAAAAATATTTCAACCGAGTTGATTTCCTGAAAGATACCATTGATCACCATTTTTCTTAAGAAAATGACCTTTGAAATAGTTTGTGTTTTAAGCAAGTCAAGTGTATTCACTTTATCTGAATGATAATTCTTGAGGCTTCAATCTTGCACTTACTTTCAGGCATTACTACCAGAGAAAACTTGGTTACCAGCAGACAAACTCTGCGAGAGCTTCTGCTTGAAGGACCTGAACCTTTTTCTCCCTTTGACTTACCAAGATCTGTTTGGAGGCGGATCAGATTTCCCAGTGAAGAGAAGTAGGGAGTTGATACATGGTGGTTCTGCATTTCAAGAAGGTAAATTGTATTAAAAAAGAAACAAAAACCTATATAATTTTCAGACTTCACTTTTAATAGTATTTCTTTACTACCCATTTTGTATGACGTCCTAAGCTAAAACCTGAGGGTATTCAGAAAAAATTTTTCCTACCACAGGAGCCCTCCACAGCCACACCCTAGAGTCACCCCCACAGCCACTGGCAGTGGCCCCCTGACACTCCCAGCTACACTGATCTTTGAGTTCCTCTAAGGCATCAAGCTATTTCACCACCTTCTCTCTATCAGAAACACTCTCCTTTTCCCTCCTCCTGTTCTCATAACCCATTCCCCTCAATCTTGCCAACTTCTACTCAGCCATCACACCTTAGCTTAGACATTTCTTCTAAGAAAGCCACCTAAGCCCTCCCAAGTTTCTCTGTCTACATTTTCATTTAGAACTTTCTTCTGTTGACTGAATGTAAAAGGGTACAAGGAGACAAAAAATAAAAATGGCGTTTATAACTATATCTGAGGAGTCATGCTTATTCAACACGCGATGACATAAAACAAACATTTATTATTTTGGTCACCCCAAACAGATCTGTTGTCTCCCTACTTTGGAACCCCATAATTTTTCTGGTCTATATGCTGTATTACAGATCTCTTTATTCCTGTCTTGGTCCCCTTGAAGGCAGGGGTTTTGTCTTACTCATCTTGGTTCCCAGCAGGAATCAGTAGGGTGTTTAAACATGGTAGATATTAAAAAATATATTTAAATGAAATATAGTTCAATATAGTTACATCAAATTGGCCCTAAACAAAACTGGGCTCCAAGCTTGCCCCATGAAAGAGTTTCTATTCAGTCTTCCCAGCTGGGTTTACAGAAACTGATTGAAGTTCATAGTAAATATGGAAACAATACAGTTTCCCAAGACAAACCCAAGAAAAACTCTAGGCTAAATAGTAAAGTTTAATTTTTAGTGCCTTTAAAACCAAAGCATTTTTATAGAAATAAAAACTTGGAAGTCAATTGAATATCTATCAATAAATGAACTAGTTGAGTAGTTTAAAATCCATCTTTCCACTAGATTACAATTGGGCATTAAAATAATGTCATAAATCTATATTTGTTGATGAGAGAAGATGTTTATGACATAGCTTTAAACGATAAAAGCAGATTATATAAGTGATTTTTATCTGCATTTTTTAAGTGTGTGGGGTGTGTGTGTGTGTGTGTGTGTGTGTGTGTGTGTGTGTGTCCAAAGAAGAAAAGAGAAGCAGAGCCTGGCAGACTACACAACAAATATTAACATTGCTTCTGTCTGAGTGATGAGATTAAGAATAATTTATCTTCTGTTCTAAATATTTTCCTGAATGTTTACAATGAATAAAAACAGGAAAATAGTCAACTTTCATTGGAGATACAGTGGAGGTGGATAGCATGCCTATTTGTGGATGTCATGGTATCCTAAGGGATACACTAAGCTCTTTAATTGTAGTAAGTCCTTGCGTTATAGCTGAATTAATAACAGCTAAAATGTTTGCTATTGTTGTATGCCAGGAACTCTGCTAAGAAATTTACATAGATTAATTCTTTTGTTTATGTGTCACAACAACTCTTCCCCGCTTTATTTTTCTTTGTAGTACTAATCACTTTCTGACACTAAACAGTTTACTTATGTATCTCCTTTCTTGCATGTCTGGCCTCTCACTAGAATGTAAACTTCCTGAGGGCAGTGATATTTGTTTTGATCCCTGCTGGATCCCTGGTGCCTGACATCTTACTTAGTACTCGAATGAATGAATGACGAATGAACGAACAACCTTATGATGTAACTAACACTATTCCTATCTTACAATGAGGACTCTAAAAGAGGCTAAACGATTTGCCCACTCACACAGTGTGAAGTAGCAGAGCCATATTTCAACTCATGATTCCAGGATTTGTGTTCTGAACTACTCTCATCAAATACAACAAATCTTTGAATAAATCTGTCCTCCTTTTCCCATATGCAGTCATTATTCCATGAGAAAGGGAGTAAAATGTTGCATAAGAACTTGCAAGTGTGGTTTCTTTCTATATAGTCAATATTACTGTAATGGCTGTGTGTAGTGCCAGATGGGTGCTAGAGTAATTGGGGGGAGTCACTTCATGGATTGTATAAATGTCTAACTTTTTAAATTTTAAAATTAAAAAAAGAAAAAAAAATTTGCAAGTATAATTTTTTCTATTAAATTAGTATGATTATCACATAATAGATAATGTTCTATCATCTGCAATGGTCATCATAACAGGCATGATATTTTTCAGATCAAAAGCAGGAGGACCAGGGCCTATGAATCTAATTGAGTATTCACAAAATGAAGAAGAAAACCATAGTCTGAGAAATGGTCTTGAGGCATTTTTTTTTTTTTAAATGTAAATATAGGACGTGGTTCCATAGTGTAGCAGTTAGCACGTCTGCTTTACATGCAGAAGGTCCTGGGTTCGCGCCCCAGTGGAGTGGAGCCACGGTCCATGGTCTATGGCCATGCCACCCTAAATAAGCCCAATGTCTGATCTCGGAAGTTAAGCAGGATTGTGCCTGGTTAGTACTTGAATGGGAGACCACCTAGGAAGACCAGGTGCCATAGGCATAAATAAATAAATAAATAAATTAATTAATTGATTTTAAAAATGTAAATATAAGAAGTTGGACTGAACAGATAAGAATCCCCAAACAACAAAGATTTCTCAGGGAAGCTCAGTGCTGATTCTGGGAGAGAGTACTCGGAGCAGCAAACCCAAATGTTTGGGCCCATGGCTGGCCATGGCTGTTTTATAGTGTTCATCAGTTGGAGCATCCAGATAACTTGCTTTGATCACCAAACAACTTTTGACTATTGTGAAACTTTCCATGTGACAATATGTCAATTCCTGAGCATGTGGGATTTGAGAGGTAAGCAGCCACAGATAGTGTGTAAAGCTCAACGCTAACCATGGTAAGTGCCTGCAGGCCTTGGAGCTCAGGGGCGTAGAGAGAGAATCCTCTGACCAGCAGCTGTGTGTTCTCCAGCCTGTTTGGCAATTTGATTTCTCACTATTAATTAAGCAATTGGCATTCTAAATCATTAATGAGTCTTTTTTAGACTTAATTAATGTGAGTGAGTCCCTGTGGACCTGACAACCTTTGGGAGCTCTGATGAATTCAGTTTCTAAATCTTCAATGGGAAACCCAGCTCTGAACTGTAATGACAATTCTATCTCTCCCAACCCCCCAAGACACACATACTTGCACACAAACACATATATACGTATAGTCACATATATGAAATATGTACAACATGCAGATGCACACATAAACACATTCACATACATACACATATATACATCCACGAGGCCCGGTCTGACCAGACAGCCTCCCTGGATGACATCATTACCTCATCTTCCCATAAGTGCAAAACCATGCCATTGAAAAGATATGAAATATTTCCTTCAAGTGTGCTTGTATTTCTCTATCTTTGATGGTTGCCAGCTTTTGATCACAAGCAAACTCAGTTCAGCGCAGCTACAAATAGCAGTTCCCCACCCCCCCACCCCCCATAGCTCTGCATTAGACTGGTCCTAATGGCAACTAGTCAGCAGGGGTTGCTCCCCCTGGAGCAGGAATTGAGCAAGGTCACAGGGTTCCTGGACAGAGCTAAAGAAAAAAAGAACCACTTTTCTTGTCCCCCACCTATACCAGGCCCTCTCTCTGCAAGAGCTGAGAGCTGGCAAAGGGCAGCCCAGGGTGCCTTTATGGAACATCCTGTTTTATGTTGAAAAACATAATACTCAAACATGTGACTGCCATTGCATCTACCGCTTATACCTCTTACTTCTTGTTAATTCACTCAGAATATAACCTAAAGTCCTTTAAGGCCAGTATGAACAGGTCCCCAGCTACTGGCTGACTGCATTCATAGCATTCTCTCCTTCTTGCTTATTTCACTCCAGCCTCACTGGCCTCCTCACTGGTCCTCCAATGCACTCTCATGCTGCTGCCTCAGGACCTCTACACTTGCTGTTCCTTCTGCATGGTATACTCTTCCCCCACAGACATCCTCACAGCTTGCTCCCTCATTTCATTTAGGTCTTTATTCAAATATCACCTTATCAGAGATATTTTCCATCATACCTAAGTATAACAGCCCCTACCTCCTATTACGCCTCATTCTCTTATCCTGATTTATTTTTCTTCTAGTTCTTATTCCCCATCCATGTTTATTGTCTTCCTCTACTAGAATATAAGCTCCTTAAAAGGAGGGACTATGTCTGATTTAGTGACTCCCTATAAGAGTGTTCAGCCCATGGTAAGTACTCAATAAATATGTACTGAATGAACTGTGCTTTTTCGTCCCTATTTTCCTTTTTCCTAATTATTTTACCCACTGCTTCCAAAGTTATAAAATCCTCAAATAACATGTCGACTCTAGTAGGGTGTCATTCTCTCTGAATTGCCTGGCATGTAGTGAAGTCCTCCGCAGTGTTGGGCAGCCCAGCATGAAGTCATGAGCTCTGCTTAGGCTGAGAAAGGATTTCCAATGATTAGCTGGTTCTACAGAAATCAACCAAAGGGAAGATACTAAGGGGATTCTGAAGCCGTTCTAAGAGTAGAGAAGTGTTCTTTGTTTTAGGAAATTGCTCTAGTAGGCCTTTTCCTTCTAGAGCCTGGGCAGGATAGAAGAGACTGAGATAGGAAGGCAAAATTTTGCTCTCGTTCTATTATAAAAGAAATTTATATTGGTAAAAGAGGTTTTTATATATCGACGTTTTCTAGTTCCTCTGCCTGATTTAAAAACAAACAAACAAACAAAAAGTTTGAGCAGAGGCTAGAAACTTAAAAAATAAAGTAGAATGGAGAGGTTAGTCTGTTCAATGTGGCAGGAAGACCAAACTGAAGAAGAGATCAGAAAGGACTTCTAGCAAAGTTGGACGTTTCATATTCAGTTTTATTTTGTTTCAGGTTCCATGAAGAAATTTCCCACATTGACCCCACAGTGGCCTTCAATCACCTCTGTGGAATCCCAGTACCCCAATAGCACAGTTTAAAAACCATGGATCTAGAACCCAAAGCAAGAAGAATCTACCTTTTAATATTCTAGACAGTTGATCATTCAGCCTGACTTTGAATGATCTTTACCTACTAAGCAGCATGTCCCTGAGCCAGTTGTCATTGGTGTTCTTTCTCTTGAGCCAAATTCCTCAACCTTAGGACTTCTACTCATTGGTCCTAGTGGAAAAATCAAAATTACCCTAATTCCTTCCACATAACAGCTCTTCAAATCTTTGAAGGCCTCTTATATCCTTCCCTAAGTTGTCTTTGTTCCAAGTCAAACATGCTTAATACTCTAACTATTCTCAAGCTACTCTTACAGCTAATGTGCTATTTCGGAATCTGAAACTACTGATCCAATTGGAAAAACAACAACAACAAAACTCAGCATAGGAAGTGAGTTCATTTAAGACTAAAACAAGTTTAAAAAGAGGGGCACAGCCACATACACTTTGAGGGTAGTAAAGGAAAATGAAAGGTATCGATCTCCAACTCTGAAACCAGTCCAGAAAAGTGTTCCCTCCTGAACACTATGAAGGAGGATGGAAATCAGGTCCAACTTTGTTCAGCTGAGGGATGTACTTGGGATCATTCCTTAGCAGTTACCAAATCAGAGACATGGGGGATGGCTATTGGCAGTAGAGGCACTCAGTTCTTTCTATTATTATTCTTAACATCCCTAGCAGCTGAGTTCAAGAATGCAAGACAGTAAGTGCCTAGCATGGATTCATTGCTGCAAGTCTTAATTGACCACATGCATATCCACAGAGCTACTGACCCTTGCCCAGTGTCATGGAATCTACTAATTAAAAATGTGACATTCTTTAACCATGGATCCATCAGTTGTTTTGAAGCAGGATTATCAGTCTGTGAGTATTATTTCCTAATAATCATCGAATTTATGATTTGCATTGGTTTTGGTGGAGCCTGTGGGATGCCTCCCACAGAAGAGCTGAGTTTCACAGGTTAGGGCTACTTGCATAGCTAGAAAGTTTGTGTGACCAGCACACTACAAGAGCCCCAGCACTCCCACTACCAGAAACAAAACTTGGGCTTCCTGGTACCAAGGAGCTTCACATGCACAGTGGTGGTGGTTTGAGGCCTGGAAACGACGTGCATACCATGCAACCCAAAGGTGGAAGGATGAAGAAGCCTTTATTTGCAATATCAGGATCCCTTTCAATGTATATCCTTCTTCTGTATGGCTGTACTGTATCCTTTGCCTGTGATGAAGCTCTTCCATGAGTATAAACTGTTTGAGTCCCGTTCTTTCAGCAATTGAGCTTGAAATGATTAATAGATAATTAGTACAGTAGGGATGAGAAAGGACTTCAGATACAAGCCATTCTGAGGCCTGAAGGATGCTGCTGATGGGAGGGTGTTAGTATTCGGTGCTTAAAGCACACAGTTTTATAAGTGGATGTGATGAACTATGATACTTCAGTTCTGTTGGATGTCATAGGAGCACCTCTGGAACAACCACAGGGATGTTTTGGTTTGCTCCAATAGAAATGTATTTCTACCTTTGAAAAAGAATATATCCATCCAGAGTTGCCGCGTGTGTATGCTAACAGAGAAGGATCACAAACTCCTTTATCTTGCCCTTATACCTCTTAGAAGCGGCCTTGTAGTTTCGTGTATGAAAATATTTTCTCCAGAAATAGAATGTTGTAGACTCTTTTGAAACCTAATTAAGGTCATTGGTATTGAAGAAAATATCAAAGGTAATTTCATGAGAACATCAACAATAACACAGAGACTTGGGAAGGAAGTCAGTTCAGGAGGGGAATGTGTATGTATGAATGTACACACAAATACGTGTGTGTGAGTGTATATGCATACATACACACACATGTAATTTTCACACACCATGTTTATGTGGAAAATGATCTGTAATACAAAATGAAACTAAATATAATCATTTTATTCTCCTAGCTCTGGAGCTGAGCTGTATCTAAATCCATGCTCTGCAACTAGTTGGCTGTGATTGTGAATAAATTATTTAACTGCTCTGAGACTTGTTTCCTCATCTATAAAATGCCAACAATTTTTACTGTACAAAGTCCTCATAAAAATTAAAAGAAACAATGCATGTGCTATACATATCATTAAACTAATAAACACTACTGACAGATTTCCAGAGGAGCAATGTCGACCAAAATTTGTTGACTTCCTTTCCTCTCTCTGAGGGTCTGTGTTGTGTGAAAAGACAAGAAGGAAAAACATGGCCTCAGAGAAGGAGAGCCAAGGAGGAGAGAATTGCTTGAGCATAAGGGGAAATAGCATTAACTTTACTTATCTGTAATGGAGTAATCCCCTAGGAACCAGACAGGAAATCTCCTCTCAGTCAACAGACACAGGCAGCTAAAACATGGATCTCTTGACACCAGAGTCCTACCTTCCACCATCCACTTGCCATGGAGTCAGAGGCAGGAGGGCTAATCATCAGGAATGTGGTAGCGGTTGGCCTTAAAGGATCTCTGGAGTCCCTTGCCAGGATGTTTTATAAACTACAAAATGCTGTGCCATTTCATGTGCTTATTTAATCTGATTTTTACAAGTATCCTGAGAAAAAGCCGTGACTAAACAATCTGAGTTGTCCAAAGCCATGATTTAGCAAGGGCTGAATCACAATTCCAACCTAATTCTTCTCATTATCGTGGCTTTCTCCTTAATATCAGAGAGCTGCTTCCAACCTGATGGCAGATGCTGCTGGTGCCCTGACCCATTTTCCCCCACCTTACTTGAGTACACCAGCAACTGCATTAGACAGTTGTCAGTATGCTGACAACTCCTGCGTTAGGCACCTGCATTTCTCATTTCCTTAGAGGGCTTTCTTAGGACCATGGGAGCTTGCAAGGGACATAACTTGGAAAGGTGGGAGATGGGAGTTTAATGCCCCCCGGGACAATGCTCAACCAATAGGCTGCCTTTAAGCCAGCCTCCAGTTTCCAAAGATGCCCCCAGCACAGTGAGCCCAGGGGCTCACAGTGATGATAACCACTCATGGGACATGTCCTTTCCTGGCTCTTTTCCCTTCCTGTCTCACTTCCCCCACTTCCTCACGTGTGCTTCCCGGGATCACCTTCTATGTAAATAGCCAGCACTAAATCTCCCCGTCGCAACCCAGGTCTCCTTTTGGAGGAATCCAAACTGAGACAAATTCCAAAATTCATGTGGTTGCTGCTGATGATATTGTTTTTAATCGTACCATATTCCCGCCAAAAAAAAAAAAAAGTAATAATGACCTTTGGTTGCTGACCAGTTAGAACCTGATAACATTTTTAAGTCTTGAAAAAAGTGAAGATAACATTTCTGACAACGCAGCAAGTTATTTCTCCTATTTCACTAAGTATCTGTCTTGCCAGCAGTTGTCCTAATTTCAAAGCAGGGTCTCATGGCTTTAAAGGAGCTCCACTAACGCAGTTACACTCCAGCTTGGATTTTCTAGCTATTGACCAATAGATTTTAGAACATATCCCAAAAGTAGGATATTATTTCTCTATTCAAGAAAACAAATAACTGAATTCATAATGTTAAAATCTATAAACACGACCCAAGTATTCATCTTAGAGAAAATAAGAGCAATCATCTCAACATGCATTCTAGATTTATCAATTTTGCACACATATTTTAGGAAGATTTTGAGAGATTTCAATACAGTATCAAAAAATGACCAACCACTTTATTTTAGTAAAGGGAGATTGGGCAGTCGACTGTAACCATGGGCCAAAAGTGTTTGGATTTTAAAACATATATATATAATTCTCACATGAAAATTAGTAGTATCCCGACCCACTGAAGTATGCTGGTTATTTACTCTGCAATTTGTCCTGATTCAGATATGCCAGACTGATAAGTTATAGAAAATAAGTTCATATAACATGTTTAGTTTTATAAACTCTAACCATTTATTTAACAAAATGGAAATTTCTAATATCTAGCACTTTTCTACATTTAAAATTTCAGGGGAAAGAGATGCATGTTCTACAGTATGCATTATTACAAAAGAGTTCGTTATTAACTTAGAATGGTTAAAACATTTTTTTTAATGATTAGGATTCATTATCCTTTAGTGAAGCAAGGCAACATTTTTCTTGTGGAAAAAGTCTGCATTTCTTGTCAGAGGAGATATATTACTAGCACAATCTTCCCTCTTCACTCAGACCTGTCCATCCAAGGATTTCTTTCACTAATAAAACAGGTGGAAGTCCATTTCTCTATTTGGGTTCCCAAGTCAGATACAAATCCTTTCAATTTAGAGAAGAACTCAAACATATATAAACCAAAGGTGAAGGTGGTTGTTTCCATCCACTTTACTCGCATGCTGCTCTAGAAAGACAAGGTTTTCTTGGTGGTTGTGCTCATGTGCTGATCACTGTGCCTGTAGCTACCATTAGTGTGAATGTGTAGGAGGCATTTTGAATAACGTACGGCACCCAAAGGAAAGAACAACGGACCCCACAATTTGAATTATTGCTCTTTCAAATTCTGAAAGCCGATAATCACTTGTGCCGTGCAGACTCCGGGGGCTCTATCCCCAGGTGCAAAGTACACTTTCCAGGTTTCTCCAGTGCAAAGGCAGGGTGCACACCCTCATTAAACCTGTGCCTGATGATGAAGAGCAACTGCCCACTTTCGGCATTTATAAATAGAAGCCTCTGGTGGCTGTAGTCTAGCAGAATGCCCACTCTGGCGGGATGCTCGGTCACATGGACATCGCTCACAATGCCGCTGTAGAAAAACGTGTATCTGAAATGGAACGGAATAGGAAATTAAAAACTTTGGAAATCTTGAAGGACCACTATAAAGAAAACCACTTGGAGATAATAACCAATTTTTCAGTTATTAACTTCAAGTCACTAAGAGTTGTAATAATGTTGTCCTTCATACTTTAACCAGACCCTTCCCAGAGGCTAAAATGTGTAGCTCATCCCGAAAGATGAGCAGTTTTAATAATTTTGCTCCTTCTACATTAGGAATCAGTCCCATTGTGATTTTTCTCAACATTCTAATTCTTTCCCAGCTGCCCACATGTTTTTAAGTACCGCATTTATGGTGTGTCACTCTTTTGAATAAAACTCCTTTGAGGCTGCCATGTATTTTTAAAAGTACTGCAGGCTTGCCTTCCTTAAAATGTATTAATTTTACAGTTTAAAGATTTATAATAACTTATATAAAGACTTTTATAAAGTTTAAGAAATATTTTACTATTTTTGCCCAACTTCAGCCTTTGTATAAGCTCCTCATATCCCAAACCAACTTTCCTTTTCATCTTCTAAATGCTTTTGCAGCCTTGTGGCTAAAGGGATTGCCTTTGACTTATCTTTTCAATTCAAATAAATTCAATTTAACAAATATTCATAAGACATATCTGTGTGTCCAGCACTTTACTAGGCCCTTTGGGGGTATATATATATATATCCCAGAGTATGTATATATATATATATATATATATATATATATATATATATATATATATATACTATTCTTGTCCCCCAGGAACACGCACTCTATTGAGCAGGAAAGTAAAAATTGTCGATGACTTAAACAGGGGCTAGAGCTGAGACTCCAGCTCAGGGCACAGATTGGTAAAGTATTGACTAAATGCATTTAATGGACCTATTTTTAGTTGTGAGAAGAAAGGGTCAAGGCCAGTCTAGGATGGAGAAATTGCTCAACAGAAGAAGCTAAATAGCTTTGTAACAAAAAAAAATGATAACATGTTATGAGTTTTCTGTAAGTGTGAGAAATGGAAGGTGGGGTCGTGAAAGCGGGGGAAGGAAAGATATGAAGGATGGAAGAGAAGACAGATGAGGGAAAATTCTTGGGTTATAGTAGGTCTGAGGGGTGGGAGAGACACTAGGGCAGACTGGAGGTTCTAGAACCTGGATAAGTGACTCTAACACAGCAGAGAAGACCAAGGACCTTTAAGACCTGTGATGTCTCTTAAAGGCCCAGAAACTTGAGTGCATGTATATTTGGGAAATGGCAATTTGGCAACTTCATGGCAGAATGAAGCTCACATGAAAGGGCAGAGGTCCACGAGAATGGGATAAGACTTAATGTGGTGATAAAGGACCTTTCCAATGCCTTGCTAATGAGAGATGTGACATAACATTATGAAGTTCTAGAATCTGTAGAGCAGGCAAAGGTTGCAGGTGGCAGTGATGGGGAGTAGCTGGGGCTCCTACAGAATGCTTGGGGAGCAGATGGGCTCATACTCAGACTAAAAAGATGGTCAGGCTGGATAGGTGGAAAAGAGGGAGACAGAGATCCAAGCTGCGGGGGCAGAAGCAGCAATGATGAGGTGGCAGAACAAGCCTGTACGTCATGGAGAACATCACCATCTGCCTGAGAGGTTTGAAAGGGACATGTAAATGGCTCTGAGGATATTACATGGATAGGTAAGTCAGGGGCCAAGAACTAGACCTGCCTTGTTCAATACAGCAATCACTAGCCACGTGTGGGCACTTAAAATAAATAAAAATTAAATAAAATTCAAAATCCAGTTCTTCAGTCCTACTAATATTTCAAGTGTTCGATAGTCACATGTGATATCATTTTTAAAAAAGTTTTGCAAAATGTTCTTTTGCACAGTACTGGTCTAGAGGATTCTGAATGCCCAAATGAGCCATATCCTTACCCCTGCGTGGCAGGCCCCTGGTGCCTGGAGGCCCAGCCCCATTCAGTCCCTCCCCACCATGGAGGCCAAGGATGGACAGACATTCTTGAAGCCTTGTCTCCACCAGCTCTGCAGGGCCTGGAATCTTTCCTGCCCTGAATCTGCCTCTGTTTCCTCGTGAGCACATCAGTTTCTTCTCCGACCTGAACTCCGACATGAAACCAAGCCTGGGGCCTGAAGCCCTGCCCAGCTTCCGCCTGTTCCTCCTCGGGATTGCTGGTCCCCATTCAAACAGGGATCATCCAGAAGCCTGACTCTAGACACTTGTGTAACCCTGCGCTAAGACCCTCATCCCAAGTTGCCGCCCCCACCACCACCCTGTGAATCTCACTGCTAACCCAGACTGAGCCTGAACCCTTTTTCGACCCTGGTGGCTACTCCCCTCAAGGCCCCTCATTGCTCAGCCTGTTCACATCCTTTCTGACTTCTCATCTTTGCTGTGATCCCATCTGAGTTCTGATACCACTGCAGATGTTTGTAGATTTTTGAGCAGAAAAGGATGGGACATGGTATAAACGATGTTTTAGAAATAGTTGCCAGTTTTGACACATAGGATAGCTTGGAGTGAGTGGAGAATAGAAGGTACAAGCATGTTGGCTGTGGATGAAACTGGTAAAGGAGGTGTGGAAGCCTTGAACTGGGATGGGAAGGTTAGGAATGGACGGGAAGAAATTCAGTTGATTCTTTCTTCTCAGACTCTCTTCATTTCTCCTTTCAATTGTGACATCTTAAAGCTTGGATTCTATGCAAGTAGAATCAAGGTTAATACTGCTTGGTTTAAAATCATGAAGCCAGAAAAAGTGAAAAACACAGGAGGGTCTGTTACAGCAGTTCTCTCAGTGTCTTAAAGGCCAGGGGTGCTGTATTTGAAACATGAAATGAAGGTACCTGAGACCTGACCTCACTGTGACCACACACGTAGGCACATTCTTCTTCCCAGAATTTATTGAACCTACCCTGGGCCTGAAAGAGCCAAAGACCAAAGTTGTTGAAACTGTTGAACAAAACATACAATTCTGTTTTATAAAGTCTAGATTTGTCATTGGAGGCTAGTCTTTGGTTTGTGTTTTTAAGAGTTCAAGTGTCCAAGGAAATCTTCATGAAATCAATATACAGTTTCAGCTCTAAATCTACTAATTATAAACTCCAGATTTGAGTGATTTTCAACTCTGGGCAGGGGTTGGGTCTTTAAACACTGCACAGTGCTGAATATCAATTAATCGTAATTGCTCTGACTTGATGAAATGTGACTTTAAATAGCTCTTGGAGATGGTGTCCTTATGAACCATGTCAGAGAATCAAACTGTCAAGTAGGATGCAGCAAGAAGAGTGTAGCCCGAGATATGCAAAATCCCAATCTGTGGGCCTTTCTCTGGGAATCTGCAAGCACTGAAGGCTTCCTTTTTAAAGCATGACATTTGAATAATGTCTCACATTGTATGATACTTTACAATTTCAAAGCTCTTCCCCGTACCTGATTTCATGTGATCCTCACAACCCTAAAAAGCAGCAGACCTGGCATCACTGCCCCTTGACAAGACAGATGAGACATCTCAAGTGTGCTCAAAGAGGTTACCAACTTCTGTTAAGTAGCCAATAGAAGGGTGAAGCCAGGGCTGAAATCGGGTTTCTGGCTCCTAGCCCAGTGCTTTTTTATGAGACCATCCTGTGAACATATTCAGATCATGACATGGTTGTCCTTAACTCTCTGAGACTAACAGGTTAATGGCTTTTTCACATCAACCAACTAAACAATACTGATAATATAGAACAGAGGTTAGCAAATTTTGTCTGTGATGGGCCAGATGGTAAATATCTTAGGCTTTGGGGGCCATTCAGTCTGTGTTACAACTAGTCAACTTTGCCATTGTAGCAGAAAAGCAGCCATAGACAAAATCTAAACAAATGAGCATGACTGTGTTCTAATAAAACTTTATTTACAAAAAAGGCAGTAGGTCATATTTGGCCTGTGGGCTATAGTTTGTCAACCCGTCATATAGACCAGTGGGGGGAGGAGTTGGGGACTCACCTCTTCCTCACTCCTGTTGACTCCTTCTCTGAGGAGGGAACTCTTCTAACATTACACTTGTGGTCTCTCCCCACTCTGGGATGAGTTTAGAAGAAAAAACTGGCCATGTATGGCCCGAAAGTCCCATCTTCTTCCCCATCTCTTGGCTATGAGATTCCCAAGGAGATACGCATTCTTCCCTATTTCTTCAGAGACCAACTCTGCCTTGCAGGGCAGGGAAGCTGGCCTGGCCAAGGCTTTGGGTAGCTATAAGTCTGTCTATTAATAGGATTCAATATAAAAAAACCTTCTTGTTCTCAGGTATGAACCACATTCTCTAAATAAATCTGTTTCCTCAGTAATCAGAGAAATGGTTTAGTCTCCACTTACTTGACTCTCTTGTTTTCCTTCTTAGTTGGCTCAGTACTCGGGCAGAGAAGGGGGATGCCATTTATTAGGCCCTCAGAGATTTCTGCCTAGACATCAACTCAAGAGACTTTGATAAAGAGGGGACAGGCAGGGCTCCAACTTACCTCTGTGGCTCAGAGCAGTGCATGTACCATGATGTCTCCCCTTGTCCCAGGGCACCGGCCTGCACAGCTGAGCTGGAGCAGATGCCAAGTCGATAAGCTGGGCAGTCTGTGACTGTGGTTTCCCAGTAATGCTGGCCACAAGCAGGCAGCTCCTCACCCAGCACTGATGGGATTCTGTAGGAAAAGTTGATGAGGATTTGCCAGACTTTAGCTCATAAACATCAACATTCACAAACTTACACATGGTTTATTTTAGGCAGGATTTTATCCTTGGAAACTGCTGGAATTTGACTAAAGACCTTCATTGTTCATTGTGCCCCCAACTTTGACCTGATTACTACAGAATTCCCTAAACCCTCAATATGCATTTGATATATTTCCACTGCCACATATACAACATACTGCATACTGCATCTCTTGAAGGAGCTGGGAACCAGGAAATAACTAGAATAAGGGTAGGACCAAAAGAAATAGCATAATTGCTGCTTTCAAAGCGAGTGAGAAAATACCAGCAAAGCAGGTGAGGAGTTCCAAGAGAACATAACTTGCAAAGTTTTCTTCCAAAATTTGCAAAAAAGAGTCTCCAAAACCTTTTTTAACAATGACTTCCAGTGTCTGATGACTTAATTGAGCACAGAGACCAATGAGGTGCTGCTCTTGAATGGCAAGATGGTTGGTGAGGCCAGAGCAGAGGGGAGTGTGGAATTAACTATGTGCGATGAGTGTGCTTTGTAGAGGCCTGTGGTCAACAGTCTTTGGGACGCTGGCCTCTTTGGACTGCAGTAGGTGCGCCTGAGAGGTTGTTGAAAGGTCTCTTTCTGTTTCGCCTTAGTTATTTTTATAATAGGCAAGAGAAATGAACCAAAGCACTTGCAGCTGCTGATGGGTAACCTTGTTTTCATGAATTGCTCTGTTTTGCTTTGAAATAGCTGAGACAGCAAAAAAGCATTTTTAATTTAAGCAGCGTTAATATTCAATCAGCACCCTTTCCCTTTCCCCTTTAAGATGAGAAAATGATTAATGCAAGGGGACGTGTTTCATTTTCTCATGTCTTTACCCAACAACCTCATTTCAGAGAGGTGGCTACAGACAGGACCTTGCTCCTTGGAGCAAAGCCATCTGCTTAATATCTATGAGCTAATTTTTAGGTTAATAATAAATAAAGTTCTATAAAATAATAAATAAAATTCTATAAAATACATTACAGTTATCATCAGTTATTATGCAGTTATTATGTATGAACTCATACCAACCAGCCTATTTCTTTTCTTTTTGATTTTTGGAGAAATCCAAAACAGTCAGAAAGGCCCAGTCTATTCGATTTATTTCTTAAATCTCCCCCCTCCGCCGAATTCATTCAATCTGTATATCTTTAGCATCTGCAGTGTCCTAGGCCCCATGCTGGATTCTGGGGATTCAAAGATACAGAAGATAGGGCTGCTGCTTAAGGATTCCTCAAGATCGAGTAGCTAAAAAATGACTTCATACGTGCTCAGACCTTTTTATAGATAAGATCAAAGGCGGCTAGGGCCAGAGAAGGCTTGGCTGTTTCCAAGAACAGGTACCGCCTGAACTGGGCCAGACACATGCGAATAGCAACCTCAGAGGAAAACAGTGCAAGTCATTGTTGGTCAGCTCAGTGCTTTATTGTGTGAGCTTTCTGGCAGCCCACACCAGGGCACATCAGTGCCAACAGCAGCCTGTGTTTCACAGGAGTTACAGTTTTTAAAGCCTTTCACGTATTTTCTTCCAGTTGACCATTTTGACCCTCAAAATAATCATGAGAGATTGCAGACAAATTGCAGAGCAGTCTCCCCACTGTGCCCTCAGCTTTTGGCTCTTCTTGACTTTGATGCTTCTTTCTGTGGTTGCTATGGAGGGTAGGGTATGGGCAAGAAAGTCTGAAAGTCCTACATGTGGCCAAAGGCAGAAACTCAACAAAATGTCATTCTCTTCTAGTCTTCAAGTGGATGCAAAAATCTGGTTTGCTATTGAAAATAGCAAGAGTTCACCTGGATTATTTTTCATTAAACCAGAGATAATACCTTAAAACTGCCTATGTTTTAAATAGCAAAGAGTTCACCTGGATTATTTTTCATTAAACCAGAGATAATACCTTAAAACTGCCTATGTTTTAAATAAACCATCTGTGCTTATATTTCCAATGAAAATACTGACACTTGCTCCAAGTTATAAACTATCTCTGTCAATTTTCCCCTAGTAATGAACCATAACCAAACTGTATGGTCGTGCACACACTTATATTCAATATCACATATCCAGGCATGGTCATTAAATGAAAAATATGCACTGTGAGGCCACACTAAAATAACACACCCTCAGAATACTCTATTGCAGAGGCATCCTGTACTTTCTTCTTCTACTTACTCTGTCAGCCGTCTTCTCTCAGCAAAGCTGATCACTGTCCCATTTGAAGAAATTTGCAGAGCAGGATGAGCTGTTTCTCTCAACAAGAGAAATCTGGTTCCTATTGCAGTTAAGAAAATAGGATTATAACATTGCCACGATGTCAAGTACTGTCCCTAGGCCAAGTCCCATATTTCAGATGTTAGTCTCCCTTGACCCTGACATCAAAATCCTCCACTCGGTGTTTTCAGATCCACAGTAAAAATTTCATAAGGCATTAGTGAATGCCAGTGCCTTTACTGGTACACCTCCTGTACCAGAGCTCGCTATGCTATGCAAAGTAT
>NW_011888792.1:1030959-1049756 GCF_000151845.1 Pteropus vampyrus | reverse complement strand
AAGAGTTCACCTGGATTATTTTTCATTAAACCAGAGATAATACCTTAAAACTGCCTATGTTTTAAATAAACCATCTGTGCTTATATTTCCAATGAAAATACTGACACTTGCTCCAAGTTATAAACTATCTCTGTCAATTTTCCCCTAGTAATGAACCATAACCAAACTGTATGGTCGTGCACACACTTATATTCAATATCACATATCCAGGCATGGTCATTAAATGAAAAATATGCACTGTGAGGCCACACTAAAATAACACACCCTCAGAATACTCTATTGCAGAGGCATCCTGTACTTTCTTCTTCTACTTACTCTGTCAGCCGTCTTCTCTCAGCAAAGCTGATCACTGTCCCATTTGAAGAAATTTGCAGAGCAGGATGAGCTGTTTCTCTCAACAAGAGAAATCTGGTTCCTATTGCAGTTAAGAAAATAGGATTATAACATTGCCACGATGTCAAGTACTGTCCCTAGGCCAAGTCCCATATTTCAGATGTTAGTCTCCCTTGACCCTGACATCAAAATCCTCCACTCAGTGTTTTCAGATCCACAGTAAAAATTTCATAAGGCATTAGTGAATGCCAGTGCCTTTACTGGTACACCTCCTGTACCAGAGCTCGCTATGCTATGCAAAGTATGCTCCTTGCACCAGCAGCATCTACATCACCTGAAAATTAGTTAGAAATGCAGATCCCTGGGCCCCACCCCAGACCTATTGAATCAGAATCTGTATTTTAACAAGATCTCAGAAGATTCATGTGCACATTAAAGTTTGAAGATGCACTAGTATAACCTAAAGGAGTGGTTCTAACAGTGGAAGGTAGAAGCACCATATTGGGACTGCAGGGAAAACATTTCTAGGCAGGCAGCCCTGATGTCTTCTCTTTATAAAAATCAGGCTGTCCCTAACTACATCATAAACAAGGCACATACAAAAATCTTTGCTGGTTTAGCAAATTACTTAATGTGCCACCCTCAATTTTGTGGCATCCTTGGGTCTAGGATAAAATAATAAAATGATAGCCTTTCTATTCCTCAGTTCTTTTCACAATAATTGAGGAGAGCCAAACATTTTTTTGGTGGCATCATCTGGGTATTTTCTCCAAAATGTCATTGAACAGTTTTATCACCTCCTTGAGTTATTCATTCACTCGACAAACGTTAATTGGCACAACAATGTGGTAAACACAAACAAACACAAAAATAAGACTGGAAGCTTGTTCATAAAGTTCACAATGTAATAAAATAAGAATACTCCCATCCCACACAGACTCAAAACATATCCACAAATTATAACATATTGTGAGGCAAACAAGAATCGTCTGGAGAGATTAAAAATACACATCAGAGCCCATCTTCAGATCAATTAGATCAGGAGCTCCAGTATTTTTTAAGTACCCTGACAGACTGCTAATGGGTAGCCAAGGGTGAGAACCTCTAAAAGAAACATCTTGACCTCTGCCCATTCTTGGGTCTTCATGCCAGCAGTTTGGAGCCTTTAAGAAGTTGTCTTTGAGGATGTCTTCTCTGGATAGTGGAAGGGAAGGAATGGGAATGCTTAGGATACTTCAGTGAGTACAAAGGAGAAAGTACCTCTGGTGGAAATGAGGGCAGCTTCACTCTGTTCGCTTGTCCCAAAAGCATTGATGGCTCTCACGTAGAAAAAGTAATTATCATTGGGCTGGAGGTTAACTTTCAGCTGAAGTCCTTTAATTCCAGAGAAAGATCTAAATACAAAGGAAGAATAATTTTAAATATCATGACACTGCTAAATGACTCATCATATTTCAATCCTAGCGTGAATGAACATCTTTTATTAGTAAAAAATAACTCATTTTTTCCCTTTATGACCACCAGAGTTAGCAACAAGATTCTACAAGATGTTCATTGTCCACTAAGATTAATTTATCAAATCATTTCTACCTTCGTCAACTTTTGCCCAATATATGGCTTCCAGAATGCTCTTTGAAATAAAACAAGACAAACTTTTCTTCTTTAATTCAGAAAATAGACAATCGGTTTATAATATATAAAGAATATATTATTTTATTTATCAATTTCTGGCACAGAGGGCACTTTTGGATGAAGATGATGTTAAAACAATCTACAACACAAAGGACGCTAATTGTCTCATTAACAGATCTGAACAGTGGAAAACTTAAGGTGAATGATGGCTTTGTACGTGGTCATCATGCCAAAGTTATAGAAACCAAAAATCACTAAAGAAGACAATATCTTTTAAGGGAAGTTTAATTCTGACAAAAAAAGAAGAGAATTCTAATTGCCAAATAAAATCCCCAGAGTACTCTTCCTAAATCTCCCATTTACATTAAAAGAAAACTGCTGGTAGTGGTATCTAACTGGTGGCAGGTTTGGCAAGTACATGGTAACAGCCCAACCATTTACACACTAATGGACTTGCTGGATTTGAGGATGGAGCTCTCCGGAGTTGCCAGCCAGTTGGAATATTTTGTACCTCTTTTTCTCTTTTTTTCTGTTTTCTCTTTAATCTGCTTGATGTCATGGCCTAGAGCATCTATACAAATAAAGTACACAAATAGTCTCCCTTTTGGCCTCCATTTGGAGAAGCTCTGGAGAGAGTTACAAGTTAGGCTCCTTACTAATGTACAAATTTCTAACCCAAGCGCTAAAGAACCGGGGCCCTGCTCCCAGAAGATGTGCACTGACAACAGTAGTTCAAGAGCCTCCATGTTTGTTCTCGGACGGATAGTGTTTTATATCTGTTTTGCTGCTAATGAATGTACCACAAAAATATTGGAATCACAGAATGGCCACTGTTCATCTGCAGATGGATTTTTTTTTCAGATTATTTGTACTTTTGATTTATCTCACTTCTCACTACCTACCTTAAAGAATAAAATGAAGAACCAGGTAATGGAAAAAGCATCATTGACTCAGAAAACAAATGAATTTAGAAGGTTTTAAAAGCATAAAATTTGTACAAAATAACAATCCCTCCCCCTACCCCTGGCCCCAATTTCTCAAAGCACAAAAACTCCCAGTGTGTTCCTCAGAAGGAAATGGGAGGGGAGGAGGGCAGCCTAGGTCTATTTGTGTATCTGCTATTTAGTGTCTGTGTCTGGAAAAGGTCAGCGTAAACCCCTCCAAGGTTACTGGTTGTTATTTCAGAATCTACCACCTGACCAGGACCTCAGAGAGTACTATCTTTAGATGTGCTGAGAATGGACAGACACAATTAAGCCACATGTTCACTGACAACTATAGATACTTCAGTTAATTAATGAAAAATATGTCCTATGACTGAAAATGTGATTCTTGACTAATATCTAGAATATTATTCTGGGGTAGATGTATTGCTTATTTTGAATTGATAACTAAGGAAATGTTTTAAATTTACATTAATTATAATATATTTTAATTATTATGATATAATATAATATAATTATGATAAAATTACTGTCTCAATAAGCACACTCCAGTCTGAACTGAATTTCAGACTTCATTCACTCATTAAATAAATACTTATTGATCACTTATCATGTGTTCAGATACTATCTCTGCTGGAGGGGGAAGTGGCAGGGATAAGTGAGGAAATTTCATCTCTAGAAACTGGATAGAACATACTGACTTTATTTTGTAACAATGCAGTTATTAAATGCCAAAGATGCCGTTTTTTCGGGGCAAGCGTTTGCCCTTAAGTTTTATGAAGTCTGTCAAGGAGAAAATTCCATATATATACTCAACCGCATGCTATGTTTTATCACTCATTTAAAGAATAAAGTTTTACAAGGTACCAAAGCCAAAACATGAGATCAGATCCCTGCTTTCAATGCGTGAACAGGTCATGCAGACTTGAAAAATATGTACAATGCCCTCACCGAATCTGTGAAATAAAAGCACCAGGCATGAAAACAAAAGTAGTATGAAATGTAGTGGAGTTTTATTGTTTACAAATTGCCATTTTATGCACAAGAACCAAGAACAAAGAAAAAAACATCAGATTCAAATAGTTCATTTCCATATCTATTCTGCCTGACCTCACTTAAATGCCACAAAAGTCTTCACGTCAGCCATTCCTGCTTTTTAGACAAATGAAAACTTCAAAAAAATTTGGAATTTGAAATCTAAAGAGTGGCATTCTTCTATAGATTGTAATTTTTTATTTCAAAAACAAAAACTCACCATAATTGCAACTGAATCCACATGACTTATAATGAGCTTTGGAGCTTTCAGTAGAATTCAAATTCACAGAATATCCAAAGTGAGGTAAGTGATTAGACAGCGAATGAAATCAAATGAAACCAAGTTGTTGGTGCTGAGGTAAGAAGGGATTTTTAGTTTTATCAATAATATGACCAATCAATGTTAGAAGTCTAGAACCAATAATAAAATTCAAAAGACAATAAGAAAAATGAATCAAAAAGTCTCATTTTGGGTAATAAGTATGGGATTCTTCCTACAAATGCCATAGTGCAGTGGAAAGAGATGACTTTATATGTGTAGTTTACAGGAATGTGAGGGCAAGGAAGCATCTAGAAACCCTGACACATCAGCCAATTAGCTGATGGCGGTGGAGCATAAGCATATCATAGAGTACAGTCATAGAGTTTGTGCCTAGTAGGCCTTCAAAGGACTCTCAACCTACTTCTACTTATCTCTCCACTGATAGGACAAAGGACATTTGTTAAACTCCAATGCTGTGAAGCAGAAAGGAATGATTTAATGGAGACTTACTGTTTCCTCAGAAGTCTGAAGGGCTGTATTGTGAATGAGAATGGTCTCCTCTTCTGGTTTTTTCAGAGGGCAAACAACTGAAGCCACTAAAATGCTGATGTCTGCCTAATATAATGAAGGCCTTTCTAACTTGAGTCCTTTCATTCTTTAGTTTTTGCAAGGAATGATTGAAAAGTTTGCCGCAACTAACCATGGACAATGGAGCAAGAATCATTTTAAATGGAAACTGAAACATATCTTTATGAAGTAAAAAACCATTAGGAGCCTAACATTCAATGGAAAAAATACTAAAAACATTCCCATTAAGTCAGAGAGACAGACATGTGGTTAAAAAGAATTGGGAGGTAGGAGGTAAAATCGTTGCCATATGCAGATGATTTGACTGTTTATCTAAAAAATTCAAGAAAATCACCTGAAAAACTCTGACATAATAAGAAAATTCAGTAAGATGGCTAGGAGTGAAACTAACATAAGAAATCAAAAGGCTTTGCATATTAATAACAACCAGATAAAAAAAATAATACAAAAGAATAACCTTATTTAAATAGTGGTACCACAAAAAGGCCTTGATAGCCAAAGCAATCTTGAGAAAGAAGAACAGAGTTGGAGGTATCACACTCCTTGATTTCACACTATACTACAAAGCTGTAGTAATCAAAACAGTATGGTACTGGCACCAAAAAAAGAGACATAAATCAATGGAACAGAATAGAGGGCCTAGAAAAAAATTCCCCCCTTTTTTGTTCATTTATTTTCCATTAAGGAGGGCCCGGAATACACGAGAAAAAGACAGTCTCTTCAATAAATGGTGTTGAAGAAACTGGACATATGCATGCAAAAAATAAAACTGGACAACTTTCTTACAACATATACAAAAATAAACTCAAAACGGAATAAAGACTTAAGTTTAAGACTTGAAACCATAAAACTCCTATAAGAAAACATGGGCAGCAAACTCTATGACATTGGTCTTAGCAATATTTTGCAGGGGATATAGCTACTTGGGCAAGGGCAACAAAAACAAAACTAAACAAAATCAAGGGATTACATTAAACTAAAAAGCTTTTGCACAGCAAAGGAAACCATCAACAAAACAAAAAGACAACTTACTGAAGAGAGAAGATATTTGTAAATAATATACCTGATAAGGAATTAATATCCCAAATATATAAAGAAGTCATACAAGAAAACATAAAAAAAATCCAATTAAAAAATGGACAGAGGGCACTGGCTGCATTCTCCTCCTAGATAGGGTAAGCTTCCTCTGTGCCCTTCCGGCGCCTGCCTTGTGTGCAACACCCAATGTGAAAGCCCAAAACAAACTAGCCTATTTGTGTCTGTCCTTCTGGTGAGTGGTCTCGGTTTCCTTATGAAACTTAGAGGGCCAGTGCTTCTAAAACTTTAATGTGTTAATCACCAGGAGATCTTTCAAAATACAGATTCTGATTCTGCAGGCCTAGAGTGGGGGTAGAGTCCGCATTTCTAACAAGCCCCAAAGTGATGCCCAAACTGCTGGCCTGGTAATGAACTTGAGTTGCAGGGGCAAAAGAATTTGATTTTCTGAATACTAAGGGAATTTAAAGACTTTACAGCCTGGCCAAGTTGGTGGTTTCTCTTCAACATGTCTACCTAATCATTAACTTCCTGACTGAGTAAGGAGTAAGATGTTCACTGCCTCCTAACTGCCCACTCCAGTATTACAGCTCTGGTAATTTTTACATTATGTGAAGTACAACACTGTAGTTTATAGTGTAAAATAGTGGTCAAGTCCTCAGGCTTTGGAATGATACAGCTTAGATTCTGGCTATGTAACTTTAGGAAGGTTATCTAAACTCATCCCCTCCCTGTTCCATGAACTGAGGATAATAAAAGTATCTACTTCACAGGTATTTTGTGTAGAGGAAATGGAATCACTTATTTGAAACATTTAGTGTTATGCCTGACCCATATGAAAAGCACTATAAAAGTTGGCTCTCTGTTAATTTTAGCATTAGTATTGAATTCAGAGCATGAAAATGGAAAAAAAAATGGGCAGAGGTTCTGAACAGACATTTCACCAAAGAAGACATTCAGATGGCCAATAGACACATGAAAAGATGCTCAATATCATTAATCATCAAGGACAAGCAAATTAAAACCACAATGAGCTATGACTTCACACTTTTCAGAATGGCTATTATCAAAAAGTCAACAAATAAGTGTTGGCAAAGATATGAAAAAAAGGGAAACTTTGAACACTATTGGTGGGAGTATACTATGGAAAGTAGTATGGAGAGTCCTCAAAAAATTAAAAAATAGAACTACTATATTACCTAATGATTTCACTTCTGGGTATTTACCCAAAGAAAACAAAAACAGTAATTTAAAAAGATATGTGCACCCCTATATTCACTGCAGCATTATTTACAATAGCCAAGATATGAAAGCAACCTGGGTGCCCACTGAGAGATGAATGGATACACACACACACGCACGCTGGCACTGGAATATAACTCAGCCACAAAAAGAATGAAATTTTGCCAACTGCAACCACATGGGTGGACCTAGAGGGTATTATGCTAAGTGAAATAACTCAGACAAAGACAAATACCATGATTTCATTTATATGTGAAATCTAAAAAAAAAAAAAAAAATGACTCAGATACAGAAAACAAACTAATGGTTGTTAGAGAGGGTGCGGGGACTGGGTGAAAAAAGGTGAAGGAAATTAAGAGGTATAAACTTCCAGTTATAAAATAAACAAATCACAAGTATGTAATGTACAACTTAGGAAATATAGTTAATAATATTCTATTAACTTTGTACAGTAACAGATGGTTACTAGATATCTTGTGATTGCTTCATAAGGTATATAAATGTTGAATCATTATGTTGTACACCTGAAACTAATATAATATTGTATGTCAACTATCCTTTAATAAAAAAAGAATAGTGGCAAATATAACAAAAATTTATAAATTTATATGAAGAACAATTTTTAAAATGATACTGAGGGAAAACACACGAAAGACTTGAATAAAAGGAAAGGCATATCAGTTCTTGGATAGGAAAATGCAATATCATAAAAATTCCATTTCTCCCTAAGTTAATCTATCAATTTAATATGATCTCTAAAAATACCAAATTGTCAGGGGCAGGGAGGTGCCAGATTTAGCATCACAATCTGATTCTAAAGACTAGATAAAAATCAACTGAGCAAATAGGAAAACAAAAGTCATGAAGGGGCAACCTAACCTACCAGAAACTCTAAATTACAAAGCTGTAATAATGAAAACTGCAATAATACTGAGGCATAAATAGATGGATCGATGGAATAGGTTATAAAGGTCAGGAATAGAGCCAAATACATAGTTATATAATAAAGGAAACATTTCAAGTCAGAAGGGAAAATGATGGGTTTTCTTGTCAGGACAGCTGGATAGCCATACTGAAAAAAAGTAAAGTGCATTTTCTACTTCACTTCCTCTGCTGAAATAAATTCCAGATTACAAAAGATCTAGTTTTTAAAAATAAAATCATTAGATATTACCAAAAAATGAGAGAATATATATACATATGGAGAGAGAAGGGATTTAAAGATGTTTAAATGTTTTAAAAACTAAAAGCTATTTTTAAAAGAGTGATAATTCAACTAACTTAACATTAAAAAATATGCATAGAAAAATATTTGCAATTCATATCATAGATGAGAGCTAATGTTTTAAAAAGAAACAGAGTTTCTATAAATCGTTAAGAAAAAAATACTACAATCTAACAGGAAAAAATGAGTAAAGGCAATGAAGAGTTCATAGAACAGGAAGTACATGGCTCCAAAACATATGAAAAAAATAAGTCAGTTTAATAATAGAAATACACAATTAAACTATAATAAGAGTCTATTTTCTACTTATCGATTGTCAATGACCAAAAGTTTTATCACTTTTTTATCAAAAGTTTTATCACCAATGTAGGCAAGTGTAAACGGCCTCTATGGAGACAATTTGATAACATCTATCAAAATTCAAAATGTACATACCTTTTAACCAGTCATTCTACTTTTAGGAAGTTATCCTACAGATATACTTGGGTACGTCTGAAATATTACACGCACAAGGCCTTTTTCTGCAGCATTGTTTGAGAATGAAAACAACATAAACACTTCTCAATTGGTCAAGTAAGTTCAATTATATTCTTAAAACAGAATACAATGGAATTGTTTTTTAAAATGAGACAGTTCCATATGTACTGATATAGGACATCAACCAAAAAATATTTTTAAACAAGAACAGCAAGGTGGTGGAAATATGTATATAGTATGCTACAATTTGTTGAAAAAATATAGATGCTTGTATATGCACAGACTATCTGAAAAGATAAGTATGAATCAGGTAATATTTATTGCCTCTGCAGAGGAGAATTGAGTAGGCAAAATATAGGTAGAAAAGAGACTTAATTTTCATTGTATTCTCTTTTGCATCTTTTAAATTTGTACCATATGTACACGTTATCTATCCAAAATTAATTAAATAATTTACTTTCAGAGCTATAGTACAAGCTTAGGAGTTCAGGAGTGGATTGACTGTTTTGCAGAGTGCACATTAGTTTGAACTTTGTGAAGTAGCTTCACTAAAAATTTGATAATTCAACAATTATTTGGAATGGAAGGAAGGGATGCGCTAGAGGTAACCTGAAGGACTAATAACCATGAGGAATGGTTGTTGTCTGCACTGCCATGTCTAACACCTTGATCTAACCATGTTTTCTCCCAGAGGAGGGGCGTGGCATATTTACAAACAATATGGAGGAATCCAGTGCCATGGCTCTTAAAGCAGCCTACGATGGTGTTGTCACTGCGGTGCACAACAGATGGCTAAGTATGAATTGTTTTTTAAAAACACAGTGGGCTCTTACTGGCATTCCTGTTGCAGCATCAACATTCAGCCAGTCAGTCAACACCATTTAATGTGAATTGTGAACAGAGTACACTGCAGTACCCTGAGGGAGTAAAGGAGTGATCCCCAAACCTGGCTGGGCACATTAGACCTTCTGAATCAAAATCTACTAAGAGAGGCTTATGATTCTAAACTTTAACAAGCATCTCAGTTGATTTTTATGATTAGTTAGGTTTGGGAAACATAATCATAAGAAGTATGGGGTGAGTAGAGGGGTAGGAGGAACAGGAAAAAGAAGAAAAATCCATGAAACATAAAGTAACATTAACTAACTATAAATATGGAATTTTTTTGTTTTAGATGAAAAATTTGGTTAAATCAGGATTAAGAATAAAATTCTTTATATATTTATTTTCTTTTTTAAAAAAAACTTGGCAAATAAAAATATTTGAATAGGACTATTTTTCTTTTGATAAATGGGGATACTATGAGACTCAGTTTTAACTAAATATCATTATTAGTTCATAATAGTGTAAAAACATAACATGAGGGCTAAATGCTGCTGAGAATCGGATTCAGATTTTCCTGTAATTAGAGTCTCACAAAATCAAAGTGAGCCAAGGATTCCAGCAGAAGGATACTGGGTTTCTGATTTCTCTCTAGTTACCCTCAAAAGCCTGAATGATGCCATTTATATTTCAGACTGAGAATCCCAGGAGCCTAGTAACATTCATTCCTCTGCAACCTCTAATCTCTCCTGTACCACTCCAAGGCCACATATGTGGACAATTACTTGAGGTCCCATAGAACTACCTGCACAGAATGGTGATTTAACATTATGCTTTCAGATCTCACTTAAAAAAGGGTTGCATAGGAAATGTTTTTTCATCCTTTGTAAAACTGCTCTTAAAGACAATTATTATTATCTTGTTCAATAGTCTTTACATAAAGATCTACGTGAAAAATTCATCTTAGAGCTGAATGTCAAGAAATATAATTGTCTCTTAGTGAAATGTTGTGCTTTCTTTTTAAAAAGAGAAGAGTTATGTAATCTCTTTCCCCCTCTTGCTCTCTCCCCCTCCCTCCTGTTTTCACCTTAGCTGCCAGGAAGTTCAGATTTAAATTTTATGTTCCATCTAGGTACTGTTCTCAACCTGTGGTTTCTGATACAATCTCCTCGCCCCTGCATTATCTGGCTCTTGTTCTTACAGGGTTGTTTTTAATGGTTCTATTATGTCTGGGTCTTTTATTGTTAGCAACCTGAATACTTTTGGAAATTGACAGAACTTAAGTTAGAAGTGAAGGAACAGTTTGGGTTTCCATTGACTGGGGTTTTACTATATAATCAGGAGGTATATAGGATTTTAAATGATCGAAGTTAAATAGATTCAGTTGGGAAGAAAGATTTAGGAAAAGCCGAATGCCAAGGATACTGGGGGCAGGAAAGGAATCATTTTCATATTACTCACTCTCCCAAGGGCTCCTTGCAGAAGGATGTTACAACTTGGGTCAGGAAACCAACACTATATAAAGATCGGCTATTAGCTCATAATTACTTAATGAATTTTAGCCCAGTCATGTCAGTGACCCTCCTGTCATCCTGTGAAGCAAGCACGGGGCAAGAATGACTGTCTCCTTTACCCACAGATTGCAGAAAAGGTCAAATCACTTTCCATTAACCACTGGTCAGTCATCAGCTACCCAGCTAAAAGCTTAGTACAAGGTTTCTTAAAAAAGAAAGAAATGCTGGAATTTTTTTATCTCTGTTCAGCCACTAAGTTCACTAGCAAACTCACCCTTATTTGCCCTTATTTTACAGATGGCACGGCAGGTGTCCCCAGCTGGAACACTCAATTGTGACAGACAGTTCTGTTCTTGCTCCAACATGTGTGGCCCCAAAAGCTTGAAGTGGGAGGAAAGTGAGCTCACAGGTCCAGCACCTAGAGCCCAACACCCCCAAACCACAAGGGTCTCCCCGTCCACAGTCTTGGTCAGAGCTGGGAAGCAGGAAGTTCACTACCAACTACTTTTGAACCATATTGAGTCTCACAGATTTGTCATTCAGTACACAGCTTCTCTCTGTGCAGCCCACACAGCTAATCCCTGTACTATATTTCTCTCAGTTTTCCCTCCTCCACCCACAGTTCTGCTGACTTCTCTCCACACAGGAGAGACAGAACAGCTGAGGAAACAGCCGAGCCGTGGAAAATTTTTGAAAGTGTCTTGAGCCCACCCAACCTGAGGAGAGCATTCAAAGAAAAACAGGAAAGGGCGAGTAGGAGCTCCCTCAGCCCCCGCACACAAGCCGGGGATTGTCACTCCCGCCCACCCCCAATCCCAACTGGGGCCCGACTGCTGGGACCAAGCCATCGGGCCCACACACAAAAATATGCAAATGTGTTTTCTGTGAGGATTATGGAATGGAGGCAATTGCTTGGCTCTTTCAGACACCACGTCATGGAACTTGGGGACACAGTAGGCTCATTCCGTTTAAACACCCACCATAAGAGTTCAACCAGCACCTCTGATCTTAAATTGAAATAAACAGAGGCCATCATACTAGGAGAATAAACCACAGGTCTTAAGATGGATGTTCTGGCAACCAAAATTAGATTCTCTAATCTAAGGAGTAATCAATGCCTTTGTGTATATGTATGTGTGTGTTCATATTCCTCATCCTTTTCTCCCTTCTTTTCATTTCCTTCAACTTCCTTCCTATTCCAGATCGGAGCTTTTAAGGTTGTCTGTTTTTTCAAGGATTGGGTGAGAGAAAAAGATGTGAACCCATTTCATTCTTAGTTCTCTTTAGTTTCTCTCTCTTTTGCTAGAGATCCTAGCCAGTTGGATGACTTGAAGTTGTGAAGGGCAAAAAGAGATTGGCTAATCCCATCATTCATCTACTCATTCATTCACATGAATATCTACACAGATAAGGTCCCCACCTTCACTGAGCCATGTCAAAAAGAAGTAATCTTTGATCCCCCTTATTCCCCTGAAATAGCCTCTGGATCAATTTTTAGATCTGGTTTAGTATAGGGTTTTTGCATAGAACCTAGAACTTACTTAAGGGCTACAGAAATAATGGATGAACAAGATTATAAGTGCCCTTTACTATCAGTGATCCATGAAAAGGTTTCCAGCCTACAGATTAGACTAGTCCTATATTCTAGTTAAGTATCCAAGCACTAAAATTAACTCATTCACCATTCTTTACTTTGTTGGCACAGTTTATTTTTTTCCCATTTTTAATAAGAGATTATCGTGAGAGCTGGCCGAACTTTTCTTATTAGTGTCAGCATTATGTGTTCAATGCTAATTGATATTTACCTATTCAGGTAACACATGTTTACTGAGTAGCTACAATAAGCCAAACACTATCCTAGGCACTGAGGCTGAAACTTTACATAATGATCCCTTCATGGAGTCAGCAAGTGAGTGAGATCAGACAATCCTTGGCTTGCTGTTCTTTCCAAGACACAAAATAACTTTAATTACGCACTGCTGGGCAGAAAACCAAAGTAAAGAATGTGGTTCTAAATAATGGAAAAGTAAGGATTGTTTGCATTTGTTGACTAGAGGTGATCAAGTTTTGAGGTTCTTTGTTTATCGATTCTATTGTCTGACTAGCTGTCTACAACTGACATCTTAGAGACTGAGCAATATAGGTTAGTTAATGTTTTGTAGAGTTTTGAACCATCAGATACTGTAAGGAAAGTTTTAGAGTTGGTTGTAAGAACCAGATGATCAAAAGACTTAAGACACATGGCCACTCCGGAAGAGCAGAATTTCCCTTCTGTCTTGAACTCCTAAATCGGAGAACCAAAAGAAATACAAATGACTTTTGCAGCCCTGGGCATCTGAGATTAAGGATGAATTATTTTATAGTCTGTTAATGCCAACCTGGGGTATAAGGCATTCAGGCTTCTGTATCAATGAGGGATGTCTCTGATGGTGCATCAGCAATAGACTTAGCAAATAGGCAGCTTAGTGATTTGTGGTCAACAAAATGTTGCTTTCTTCAAAAAATTATCTACTGTTAGACCAGCGGGAATCCAAAGACTCGAACGTCATCCCTGGGCTATGGATTGGATATACCATTCCACCTCCTGGCACTGAGGGGTCTTTTAGCACTTAATTGGAAAATAGCTACATCTCCAACACAGCTCCAAACTATCAACAAGGCTCTGTATGTGGAATTTCCCTTCATTTCTAAACTTGCTGGACTATATCCATTCAATAATAAAGGATGCTTGTATTGTTCCATAACTACTATAAACATCTGCTTATCCAGCCTCTCAGATGTTCTCCTTCAACAAGAAAAATAAAAATGAACCCACTGGCAAAGTCTCAAATAGAACGAATAAACTAATGACAAGTCTTATGTTTTAATAAGCTCAACTTTTGTCTTAGTGAAATTGGTAGATGGCCATTGTTCCCCTACAAATGGAAATGCCATTTGTTTCTTTGGCTTTGATAGAAGGATTTATTTGGAATGCATTGTTCATTGTTGATATCAAATAGAATTTTGTGGTTTTTTTTTTTTTTTTTAGGACCCCGGAATGATCAGAGGAAGAAAAAACATTAATCAAAGGGGTTCTGAATGGTTCTGCATTCTCTCTTTACATTTATGTTTTTCATATGACGAAGGAAACTAAGGATACACAATAGCTCCCAGTTGTCAGGCTCCATTGAGGTATGCTAACTCAGTTTACTTAAGGACATAAGTTTTCAAACTAGTGGAAAGAATAAGATAGATCTGAGTTTGAATACTGACTCCAAACTTTCACTCCATCATTTAATATCTTGGTCAAATGATTTAACCTCCCTGGGTCTAATTTAGTGGAAATCATTTCCTTCCTTCTAGGACTGTTGAAAGGGTTAAATGAGATTTAGCACAGTTCCTGGCATGTTGAAGGCCCTCAAATGGATGCCACTTCCCCTTCCGTCCCCCTTTCCCTTCTCCTTGTAGTCACGTTTATGAGACGACATCAGTTCCCTCAGTGACATATCTTCTAGGTCTCAGAGTTTCCAGATTTCTGTTGATTTAAGAATCCAACTGCACTGATATCATTTACGCAAATGCCAGCTGGAGAACTGATGCCATAACAAGGATAAGTCATTTCAGAACACTTCTTAAGTCTGATCTCGCCTTGGAAAGAACTAGATTTTCCTCACTGATGGTAAAGAATGGTTGGAGAGACTGCCTTGGGACTCAGGAACTTCTCATATAATGCTCTCATAGCATCCACAGTTTTTTGTAGAGAAGGTCCAGGACTCTCCTACGTGACATTAAATAAAGATTAGCAGCTTGGACTTTGAAACCTAACAAAACAATTTGAATCCCGATTGCCACTCACTAGCTGAGCAGCCTCTCAAAGCATCTGTTTTCTGTCATTGTTCTTGTGAAGGTTAAATAAGGTAATGTATATACATAAAGTATTTAGGAAATTGACTTGGCACATAGTAAATGCTCAATAAAAGTCAGTTATAATTTCTTTGTGTGTGTCTGTCTGCCTCTCCCACTCACTTTCTCTCTTTCTTCTCCCTTCCTCTGTCCTGGCCTGCATTCACCTCTCAGCCATTTGCTGAGCACTGAAGAGCCTTCCAGCAATTATCATGCTAAACAGAGATGTTGTTTCTTGTACATTTATTATGTTCTCACTTCTACTGAAATGCCTACATCCTCCCCTTACACACTCCACTCAACATTAATTCATTCTTTGATCATTATTTTGTGAAGTCTCTCTTTATATACTTGAAAGAAACTATAATTATTGCTCAGTCATATGAAACCTCACATCATAACTAAATAAATAGTTGTTGATTGATCATGAAGGTAAGCGCTTAATAAATACGCTTTATCAAAAAGCTGTCTAATTTCATACCATTATTTCTAAGTTTCATATCCTATAGAAATAATTTATCTCTAAATTTGGTTAAATAAAGCTAAAAATGTCTCTATCAAAAATATGAATATTAATAATGATGATCTGAATATTCGTCATGGAACATGAAGTTGCCCTATTGCCATGAAGTGAAGGTTAAGAAAACACTACCTCAGTAAATGAATTAACATTTACCAAATGTCCTTTCGATGCACAGGCCTTTTTTTGATAAATTTTAGCTTCATAATTTTATTGAGAGAGCTTTACATTTATTTTTTCCCACAAAGATCTCTAGATTCTTCATACTCTTAGAGAGGCAGGTATGTCTCTGTAATAATATATATGTAATTGGCTCCTTTGTATTAGCAATATATCACAGAGACATTCAAATTTACATTTTACATTTACACATACAAAAATGTGTTTACATTGTATACAAGGTCACTATCAGTTTCCTGAGTTAGCTGGTACCTATCCTAATATAACTACTAAAAAGTCCATAAAAAAAGCACAAAGCCTGTCTGATGACTCAAGTTCAATATACTTCAAAGCATTTTCCATTTTATTAAAATTCGCATATATTTTTCTTACAGAGGAGTTATTCTGCATTGTAGCATGTGTTTTATTACAAACTTGGAGTTCACTGATGAATAGTGATGGAGTTGCAAATCAAGTCTACTTAATTAGCTCTGCAGGATTTTAGGAAGCTTTTTTCCCTTCTGTGAGCATAAGCCTAGAGTTTAGCTTCGGGCCCTAAGCTGGGTTCCTGGCACCCCGGGCTCTCTCTATGGAGAAGTGGGGTCTCCCCATGGAGAGAGATCCTACCTGAGGCCCTCGCCTTCCGGAGAGTGCTGTCTGCAGTATTCCAGAGTATAGGTCTCAGTGGCCTCTGTGTTGGCAGGCCGCCATCGGATGGTGGCTGTGTTCCAACACACGGTACAGTCCTCAGCACAGATCACAGGGGTGGAGGGTGCTGTGGACAGAGAACCAAGTCAACTGCAGAGTAATCAAAGCCAGTTCTGCTTCCATGGTAACTTGGGCAGACTACTTGAACATGATTTCATTTTCATTTTTGATTAAAAAATACATTCTGGGTTAAAAACCCAAAAGGTATAAAAATTTATATAGTGAAAGTCTCTCTCCCACCTCTGCCTTCCAAACTGCCCAGTTTCCCCCCAACCCCAAACAGCTTCCACATTAGTTTCCTATAAACCCTACATATACAAGCAAATAAAAACAAAGATTCCTGTCCCTCTCCCTTTATACAAAGGTTAGCCATGATCTTGTCTTCCCAAAGTGCTCAATAAATATTTGTTTTAAAAGGCCAGAAGAAAACATAAAATGGTGGGAGTAAGTCATTTTTCCCCCCGAGGTAGTTACAATTATTTTAAAGGCAATGCGAACTTGGCTTATCCTATAACTGCTGCAGCCCTCTGTGAAAAGATGACATGTTAGGAATGTGTTCCCAGCTCCTACTATCACTGAGAAACCTTTTGGAGTTTTTCATATGATGAGGCCTGAGCTTCTTACCTTAGCAAACATGAACTCTATACACTAGCCCTTCTCACCTCATGTCTTTCTTCTCTTTATTTTTAAGTCAAAGAAATAATTCCAAATTTCTTTTTGTGTCCCGAGTGCTCTATACTGTTTCTTATCTTGATGCCTCTGCTCATAGGACTTCTTCAAATGAAATAGATCCCTTTAAAAATTTATTTCCTACTAATCCTTTAAAAGATTTCATTCGGCATCAGTTCTAGAAAGCCATTCCTGATTCTGCCCCTGACTCAGGTTGTCTCAGGTACCCCTCTGGGAGGTTCTTATAATAACCCATGCATAACTGGATCATAATCCTTACCACAAATTTTTTATTATCAGGTTTTCTACCTTCCTCACTTGACTATGAGCTTCTTGAGAACAGAAATCCACTCTTATTCATCATTGCATATCCAGCACTGTATAGCTCCCAGCACACGATAGGTGATTAATAAATGCTTATTAGTTGATCTTAAAAGTCTATGAAGAATTTAGTATTGCCTCCTAACAGCCTCTTAACATCTCCTTACCTGTTCTAAAAATTGCCCTTTCACTGGGCAGGCTACATCCGGTGAAGTTCACAGCCATTACCCATACTTGATAGCATCGGTCAGGTTCTAAATCTTCAAAAATGCAGTAGCTTTCTTTCACTGTCACTCTGTATTCTTCTACCAAGTCTAGCATAAAACACAATAAACTTTGAGGTTTCTTCCAAAGTTAATTGAAAGTTATAGTTACTGAAAAAATTGGTCTACTTTTTTCAGTGGAAACCCAAGCTGATCAACTTACAGATATCATTATATGAGAGCTAGCACTTTAGAATACACAAGAAAGCAATAGCATTCTGAAGAGATCATTAGAATGACATAGTATTACTTGTGAATACTTATCAGAAAACGATAGCGTATTAGTAAAATTCTGAGCTTCATATATCACAAGTAACTTATTTTAATAGCAAATACTAAAATTGCACAGTTTATGTTAGCTTAAATCTCAATAATACATTCTCAAGATAATTTCTAAGAAGAAATGCCAATATTTCAGAAGAATATGTAGTAAAACAAGGACAACCTCATGTTTTCTAAACTTATGATGACATAAAGCATCTTTACAGATTCATAAACTATTTTATTATTAAGTATGATTTTCAAAGTTTCAAATCCTGGTTCCTTCTCATGAATTCTAGAATTCTTTCAACTAGGGATTTCCACAATTTATAGAAATACTTAAATAACTTTTATAGGTCATGAACTATTCTAAGTAACCTGTTCAATTAAGATATTTCCTAAAATTCTCATGTTATTCTACTTTCAATATTTTAGTAGTAAATATTACTCAATAACATTCTTAACATCCGCCCCTTTGGGCCAATCTGATTATTCTTAGTGAAATTTTCTCTCCTTAAAAAGAACAATTTTCTTTTTTAAATTAGCTTACGGTGATTTCTGTTATCCTCCCTTATTACTCTTGAATGTCACATCTTCAAAATTCCTCCAGTTAAGAAACCCGGATTGTTTCCTTTTAAAGGAAATTTAGGAGCTTTTCAACTCAACAGTCTTCTTAATTGCATCTCTCTTTCCCAATTAGCTTACTTTCTGGATACAAAGCTTGATTTAAATAATGTCATAAGGACTTATACACTGAAAAAAACATTTCCCCTATAGCCTCTAAACTGTGACTGCAGTTTTCAATGGAATTATCCCTTCAAGCTAAGTTCTGTTACCCAGGACTTTTTTAAACAATGCACACCGTGTATGTTACTGGAGACCTACTTCACACAACACAGTATCAC
>NW_011888792.1:1027914-1030909 GCF_000151845.1 Pteropus vampyrus | reverse complement strand
AGAATGGTTGGAGAGACTGCCTTGGGACTCAGGAACTTCTCATATAATGCTCTCATAGCATCCACAGTTTTTTGTAGAGAAGGTCCAGGACTCTCCTACGTGACATTAAATAAAGATTAGCAGCTTGGACTTTGAAACCTAACAAAACAATTTGAATCCCGATTGCCACTCACTAGCTGAGCAGCCTCTCAAAGCATCTGTTTTCTGTCATTGTTCTTGTGAAGGTTAAATAAGGTAATGTATATACATAAAGTATTTAGGAAATTGACTTGGCACATAGTAAATGCTCAATAAAAGTCAGTTATAATTTCTTTGTGTGTGTCTGTCTGCCTCTCCCACTCACTTTCTCTCTTTCTTCTCCCCTCCTCTGTCCTGGCCTGCATTCACCTCTCAGCCATTTGCTGAGCACTGAAGAGCCTTCCAGCAATTATCATGCTAAACAGAGATGTTGTTTCTTGTACATTTATTATGTTCTCACTTCTACTGAAATGCCTACATCCTCCCCTTACACACTCCACTCAACATTAATTCATTCTTTGATCATTATTTTGTGAAGTCTCTCTTTATATACTTGAAAGAAACTATAATTATTGCTCAGTCATATGAAACCTCACATCATAACTAAATAAATAGTTGTTGATTGATCATGAAGGTAAGCGCTTAATAAATACGCTTTATCAAAAAGCTGTCTAATTTCATACCATTATTTCTAAGTTTCATATCCTATAGAAATAATTTATCTCTAAATTTGGTTAAATAAAGCTAAAAATGTCTCTATCAAAAATATGAATATTAATAATGATGATCTGAATATTCGTCATGGAACATGAAGTTGCCCTATTGCCATGAAGTGAAGGTTAAGAAAACACTACCTCAGTAAATGAATTAACATTTACCAAATGTCCTTTCGATGCACAGGCCTTTTTTTGATAAATTTTAGCTTCATAATTTTATTGAGAGAGCTTTACATTTATTTTTTCCCACAAAGATCTCTAGATTCTTCATACTCTTAGAGAGGCAGGTATGTCTCTGTAATAATATATACGTAATTGGCTCCTTTGTATTAGCAATATATCACAGAGACATTCAAATTTACATTTTACATTTACACATACAAAAATGTGTTTACATTGTATACAAGGTCACTATCAGTTTCCTGAGTTAGCTGGTACCTATCCTAATATAACTACTAAAAAGTCCATAAAAAAAGCACAAAGCCTGTCTGATGACTCAAGTTCAATATACTTCAAAGCATTTTCCATTTTATTAAAATTCGCATATATTTTTCTTACAGGGGAGTTATTCTGCATTGTAGCATGTGTTTTATTACAAACTTGGAGTTCACTGATGAATAGTGATGGAGTTGCAAATCAAGTCTACTTAATTAGCTCTGCAGGATTTTAGGAAGCTTTTTTCCCTTCTGTGAGCATAAGCCTAGAGTTTAGCTTCGGGCCCTAAGCTGGGTTCCTGGCACCCCGGGCTCTCTCTATGGAGAAGTGGGGTCTCCCCATGGAGAGGGATCCTACCTGAGGCCCTCGCCTTCCGGAGAGTGCTGTCTGCAGTATTCCAGAGTATAGGTCTCAGTGGCCTCTGTGTTGGCAGGCCGCCATCGGATGGTGGCTGTGTTCCAACACACGGTACAGTCCTCAGCACAGATCACAGGGGTGGAGGGTGCTGTGGACAGAGAACCAAGTCAACTGCAGAGTAATCAAAGCCAGTTCTGCTTCCATGGTAACTTGGGCAGACTACTTGAACATGATTTCATTTTCATTTTTGATTAAAAAATACATTCTGGGTTAAAAACCCAAAAGGTATAAAAATTTATATAGTGAAAGTCTCTCTCCCACCTCTGCCTTCCAAACTGCCCAGTTTCCCCCCAACCCCAAACAGCTTCCACATTAGTTTCCTATAAACCCTACATATACAAGCAAATAAAAACAAAGATTCCTGTCCCTCTCCCTTTATACAAAGGTTAGCCATGATCTTGTCTTCCCAAAGTGCTCAATAAATATTTGTTTTAAAAGGCCAGAAGAAAACATAAAATGGTGGGAGTAAGTCATTTTTCCCCCCGAGGTAGTTACAATTATTTTAAAGGCAATGCGAACTTGGCTTATCCTATAACTGCTGCAGCCCTCTGTGAAAAGATGACATGTTAGGAATGTGTTCCCAGCTCCTACTATCACTGAGAAACCTTTTGGAGTTTTTCATATGATGAGGCCTGAGCTTCTTACCTTAGCAAACATGAACTCTATACACTAGCCCTTCTCACCTCATGTCTTTCTTCTCTTTATTTTTAAGTCAAAGAAATAATTCCAAATTTCTTTTTGTGTCCCGAGTGCTCTATACTGTTTCTTATCTTGATGCCTCTGCTCATAGGACTTCTTCAAATGAAATAGATCCCTTTAAAAATTTATTTCCTACTAATCCTTTAAAAGATTTCATTCGGCATCAGTTCTAGAAAGCCATTCCTGATTCTGCCCCTGACTCAGGTTGTCTCAGGTACCCCTCTGGGAGGTTCTTATAATAACCCATGCATAACTGGATCATAATCCTTACCACAAATTTTTTATTATCAGGTTTTCTACCTTCCTCACTTGACTATGAGCTTCTTGAGAACAGAAATCCACTCTTATTCATCATTGCATATCCAGCACTGTATAGCTCCCAGCACACGATAGGTGATTAATAAATGCTTATTAGTTGATCTTAAAAGTCTGTGAAGAATTTAGTATTGCCTCCTAACAGCCTCTTAACATCTCCTTACCTGTTCTAAAAATTGCCCTTTCACTGGGCAGGCTACATCCGGTGAAGTTCACAGCCATTACCCATACTTGATAGCATCGGTCAGGTTCTAAATCTTCAAAAATGCAGTAGCTTTCTTTCACTGTCACTCTGTATTCTTCTACCAAGTCTAGCATAAAACACAATAAACTTTGAGGTTTCTTCCAAAGTTAATTGAAAGTTATAGTTACTGAAAAAATTGGTCTACTTTTTT
>NW_011888792.1:994508-1026664 GCF_000151845.1 Pteropus vampyrus | reverse complement strand
GCAATAAACAGTTGCTAAGAGGAATCTTGGAGAGCCAAGAAGTTTCATGATGTAACTGGATACGCAGGGAGATGAAGTGTGGTACAATAGAACCCTCCGTTATCCCAGGGGAACACATTCCAATACCCCCAGTGGATGCCTGAAATCACAGATAATATCGAACCCTATATACGATGTTTTTCTTATACGTGCATATGTATGATAAAGTCTGATTTACAAACTGGGCACAGTAAGAGATTAACAACAATAATAATAAAATATAACAATTATAGCATATACCATAATAAAAGTTATGTGAATGTAAATGTGGTCTCTCTCTCCCTCTCTCCCTTCCTCCCTTCTCTCTCAATCTCTCTCTCTCTCTCTCTCTCTCTCTCAGTATCTTATTGCAGTATACTCACCTTTCTTCCTAAAGGAATCACTGCATGGCTTCTCTTTGGCATATCCGAATTGCATCACTACTCTTGTGCTTTGGGGCCATTATTAAGTAAAATAAGAGTTACTTGAACACAAGCACTGTGATACTGGGACAGTCAATCTGATAACTGAGATGGCAGCTGTTACATGGATATGCTGGACAAAGTGATGATTCACATTCCGGGTAGGGTGAAGCAAAACAGCGCAAGATTTTACCACGCTACTCAGAACGGTGTGCAATTAAAACATATGAATTGTTTATTTCTAGAATTTTCCATTTAATATTTTAAACTGAGGTTCACTGTGGGTTACTGAAACCTCAAAAAGTGAAACCTCCCATAAGGGGGGGATGACTGCATAACAAAACCAACACAGAGTCAAGCAAACAAAAACGTAAGCTTTGCAGCCTGAAAGATCTCTGTTTGAATCATGCCCTTGCCATGTACAAGCTATACCTCACGACAGTTTTCTCACTTACAAATGGCGGTAACAGCATGTATCTTATTGTGCTGTGACAGCTACATAATCATAGACGCCCAATAAAATAGGAGTTCTTATGGACAAACTCAGCCATCTTTATACTATGCCTATGGTTGCTTTTCTTACTTTTTTTCTAATTTAAGTAAGAATCACATAACATTTCAAAAGATTTAAAGATTTAAATATTAATAACTGAAATATATTATAATTAATTCCTTATTACAAATTGGGCTCCTGTGGCATGTCAACCCGTCACATGCTCAACTGGTTTCTAAAATATATCAGTCTGTCTTCGACACAAAATGCCAGCCCTCTCAGCTCTGACTCATTAGGAAGTACAACCTCAAAATGCCTGGCTTCTAGGTCTTTTTAGAAATACTACCGAACAGAGAGATAGCTACAGAGACTCAGCTGTAAAAGTATCATCCTCTCACCCTACTAAACACTTTTACTTCTAACTGTGCATTAATTTGGGACACCAGAAAACTACACCATAACTAGGCCTATGCCTTAAGAAGTCTAAACTCTGAATTAACCTTTATAGTTTGCTAATAGCTTGTATCAAAGGTGGATCCGAGAAAATGCCAACTATGACATCCAAAGCTGCATTTGCATTAAAATTATTGTGGCAGACACTGTCCGATATAGCTCATTTCTCCTCTACAAAGTGGCACACATTACACTTGTATTTTAGACTTTAGTACTGACTGAAACTTTATTTTCCCCTTAACTCTGGTGTGTTACTTCCCTTATGAAAATGAGAATCACCCAATTGTTTCTGTTATCCTAAGAACTCAAAGTCAAATTTGAATATCAATTACAATATCCATGTTGACTATTGTGATATTTATGCATTTTTGTTTTTCTTGATCCTAATTTCCAAATTTTGCTTTTATGTTATTTCGTACATGGTTGTTGGTTTGTTGTTTTCATATGTGGCTAGGAATGCTTTGTGGAAAGTGTCATAATATTTATATGTTTAAATACTTCACACTGAGATGCAGAAATGTACACATGAACCCATATTTGTGTTACCAATCCTACCATTTAATTCTTGGTCATCTTGTGGCTCCTCCACGCAGTACACCTGGAATGAGTCAATGACATCTTCCTTGTTCATGCTCCAGTAGACTGCAATTGTTGTGCTAGTGGCAGAATTTGGTTCCTGAGGTTCTAACCTAGGAGGCTGTGGAACTGGAATACAAGCAAGATTTATTATAACTAATGCCGCTTTTGTTGATTAATTTTTTTCTTTTTGCAAAAGTCACTTATGCTTATTGAAAAAGTTCACACAATACATGGAGTAAAACTGGCAGGCTTCCCTTGTTCCCAGCACACCCCCTCCCCCAACCCCAAGGATATCCCTTGGAGGCAACCACTTTTTACAGTTGAGTATTGTTTACCTCCGAGGTGTTTTTCTATGCATTTGTATATATGCACGTATAACACATAGAAATAAACAAATATGGATACCCAAACTAGATCGCTCGATAATATTCTTCTATAGTCCTATGTTTAGAGAAATTAACTTATACAGGGTAGAGGATGCATCAAATGATCTGGCTTTCCTTCAAAACAAAAACTTGACTGTGCTTTGATAGATAAACAATGCTATATCCTTCTATATTAATATAGAGTCTATATTCACGATGGAGAAAAATGAAAGCTTTTTAGCTATAGTTGCTATATCATCAAGGCTAAAAAAAAGATTTGCATGAATAAAATATCGAAATACACTTTCTGAAACTACTATCCCACCTTCTCTTTCCAACATTACTATACCCACGAGTTTAAAAAAATTAAACAAAATGTAAAAATTACGTATGGGAAAAAAGTACCCTATTAACTGATTCAAATATAAGGTTTTGATATGTAGTATAATCTTGTTCTGATTTTTAAAGACAACAATATTCTCAAGTGTTTTACTAGAGATTTTAAAAGTCTATAATTATGTAAACTGAACATTAATGGTATATATAACACCATAGATCAAGCTCCTAGGAAATTCTCTTCCAAAATTTTTGAGATACAAAAGCATTGAGCATATTTTGTGAATTAGAGGAAAAGTTTATTCCCATAGTTGAAAAGGTATCATGCTTTCAAATTAATTTTTGTGATTATTTTTTCCAATCAACAATTTCCTGAGAGATAAGCTTACTGAAATAATATGGGCCAAATTTTATGAGATTACTTTATTAAAAGTCAACACTGAATGAAAAGAAAACAAGGTTAGTTCGACAAGAAGTTAATAATGAGGAAAAATAAATGGGTCTAAAGAATGGAACAAAAAGACAAATTGAAAAGATTCAATAAAGAGCTAAAGAGCTAAAGAAATACACAGGTATGAAAAATGAGAAGCAGGATAAGAAAATGATCAAGTTCATGGGCTTCAGAGCAGAGAGACTGGCCTAAGGTTAAATGCCAGATCATCCGTTTATTAGCTGTGTTATCTTAGCCTCAGTGTCTTCATCCTTAAATTGGGAAAACAACAATAACAATAATACCATTTCCTCCTAGCATTGTTGTAAGAAGCAAGATAATGTATATTAAGTGCTTAGCAAACTTCCTGACACATAACCAGTACCAACATCAGAAGGCAAATGGCCTTGGCAAGAACACAGAAAATGGTGGGGAGAAGGCAAGAAGCCCCTTAAGATGGGGGCTGATCTATGAATTTACCATCTGGTAAGTCACGGAGGAACTGTAGAGTTAAGGCATGCTGAGCAGGCTGAATAATAAGGCAGGAAGCCTGCTTGTCAGAGTATCTCCCCAAGGACTGATAATGATTCAGAGATCCTTCTTCTATCTTTGAATTCACTGTTTGTCTTCTCAGCAGGAAATCAGTGTCACATCCTAAAGGAGTCCATCCAGATAAATGAAGTGCAGTAAATTTTCATGTTGCCCAGGTTTACCAAAGAGCCAGCGGAATGCTTCAACTATTGTCAATCATCTTCGAAACGGCACTGGAGAACTCCTTGAGGCATGAACAATGAAAATGCTCCCCTTTTCTTTCTATGAATTATACATTAAGCAATATCTACTTTTTAAAAATGTTAACGACTTTTCAAAATTATCTCTTTCAGGTAGCTTAATTAACTTAAAAACTGCTAATTGACCCTTCCTCCCATCACCAAATATTAAGGGAGAAGTAGTTGCAGAGAATTAAGCAAAGCATGTAGGCTAGAAATAATTTTGTACTTAATGTGCTCTTTCCCCCCAAAATGTTAAAGTTAGAATATCTTTTTTCAAAAACAGGAAGCGCTCTTACTTTTTAAAGTATTCTAAAATTAAAATGGGAATATTTCATAGATGTAATCTAATAACAATGGCTGGATTTACAATTCCTGTGATGATGAACAGTAGAGACCTAGATTTTATATGTTAGCAACTCTGTTTACACTTCTGTAGTAATAAACATAAATAGGAGTAATGCCAAAAATGACAAAATGGGATTTTAAGGCTTCTTCACCAGAGGCTAAGAAATTAGGCAGAGGAATCACTTCCATGGATTCCCTCTGCCTGATGAAGTGTGCCCATAATTGCCGTCACACTCAGAATTTCAGAACCTGTGGCCAGATACAGGTTCTCACTCTATTTGGCTTTCAAAAAAGTCCCCAGGAGAGCAGCACTATTTGCAGTAGCCAAAAGGTGGAAGGAACCCAAGTGTACCTCGATGGGTGAATAGACAAACAAAATGCAGTATAGACTTACAATGGAATACTATTCAGCCTTAAAAAGGCAAAAAAAAATTCTGACACGTACTACAATATGGATAAACACTGAGGACATTATGCTAAGTGAAATAAGCCAGTCACAAAAGACAAATACTGTATGATTCTACTTATCTGAGGTACATAGAGTAGTTAAATTCATAGAGACAGAAAGTATAATGGTGGTTGCCAAGAGTTGGGGGAAGGGGGGTAGGTATAAATGGGGAGTTATTATTTAATAGGTACAGAGTTTCAGGTTTGCAAGAGGACAAGAATTCTGGGGATGGATGGTAGTGACGGCTGTACAACAATGTGAATGTACTTAATATACCACTGAACTGTATACTTTAAAATGGTAAATTTTATGTTCTGCATATTTTACCACAATTGATTTTTAAAGCCCCCAGGAGCCAGAGTCACTGAAGCCTTGGTTGTCACTAATGTATGGTTATCTCTCCTTTAACAGCAATTCACTCCACTTCTTTGGTGTAGAGCAGTGGTTCAGGTGCAAAGACTCTGAAGCCAAACTCCCCCACTACCCATACCCCAAATAGCGGTGTATCTAGGGCAATATGAGAGACATTTTTCTGTTCTCTCTATTTCCTGGCCTGTCAATAACAATAAAACCTGCCTCCTCAGGTTGTTGTGAGCTTAGATGATAGTATATGCTTAACAGTCTCCATAGTGCCAGGCATCATGTAAGTGTGGGATAAACATTAGCGAAAACTATACGATCTTTCCTTATTATATCTGTTTGGTTTAGGGATTGATCAGATTAACTTTTTAGGTACCAGGTGGAAACTTTATAGCTGAGAGGCGTCATTGGTCACAAAATAAACAAAAACTATTTAGCAACAAATCAACACCCTGGCCCCCAATTCTGTGAATCAGACACACAACCCACAGCATTTCTCTCTCAGGGATCAATTTCTCAAAAATGGCTTGGAACTACTGAGACTACCACAGCTATTATTTCTCAGTGAATCATTAACACTTAATGACAATTTAACTCTGTGACCTCTCAAATATATCAAATATCCTCTCATTGTCCATCAGGTATTCAAACAAATATCCTTCTAAATAAACAACAGCATATAATGAATACCTTAAAAGCAGAAGGTCTACTCTGTTCATCAGAATGTCTTAGTTTGCAATCACTGCTCTACTTAAATGCCTCTTAAAGACATTATAAGAAAACACCCTTTTGTTTTGAGACATTTCTAAAGAAAACCTGTTAGGATAAATGACTGAATTTTTCACTTTATATAGAGTTGATGGGGGTTTGGGTCTTTTTAACCCATTTCCTGTTTAGAAAAAAAAGTACAACTTGCTGTCAGCATTAATTTAATTTTACATAAACATGCTCTTTGAGGCTGAAGCAAATCTGACTGGTTTTCAGTGTGAAAACAAAATAAAAACTGTTCTTGGAGTTATTTCTAAACGGAACTTGACTCTAACCCTAAGGTAACAGAAATGTATATGATGATCAGTATTTAATAATTTTTTTTTCATTTGGTAAATTTCAAAGCACAGAACACCACAAAGTGGAACATCACAAACCACAAACACCACAAAGTGGAACATTCTGCAGAAAATATCGTATTTCTCTCTGGGTCTCCTTGAGATCCTTGTGGTGGTGGTTGTGCGAGCAGCAAACTTTGCAGGAACCAGTTGGATTCTGTCTTCCTGATGTTGGTGGTGTGCTCCTGGGGAAATGTCTTCCAGGCAAGCAAAGAGGTGAGACATCATCAGAGCACCGATGACCTCGAAGATGTTGCTGCCCTGGCTTGTGATGCTTTTCCAGCATTCTTTCAATCAACGTCAGTCTAAAGTTTACATGGCTGATCGTGTGCTCAGGATTGTCCTTCTTGGACAGGATGTAGGAGTTCAGCACTATAATGTTTAGAAGGTGGCAAAAGAACTTCCTATACCAACACTTGTGCCTTTTGCACTCAGTTGGATAGGAAGTGAGCATCTGATCAGCCAGGTCCACTGCTCTCGTATTCTCATTATGATCCACAATGACACATGGCGCCTTAGTTTTCTTTCCATTTCTGTTGTTTATTTAAATCAAAGTATCATTGCGGAATGTTGACGAAACTGTCACCTCCGTGTCCCACCATTTCAGTGCCATAAACTCACCACAGAACCTGGCTATAGCCATCCCCTTTGCGATCCTTTCTTTCAGATCATTTAACATCTGTTTTCGGTTCAAACAAGCTGTCCCAACTGCATCAGTCCTGTTTTGATGTAATTCTCTGAAAAGCATGGGAGAAGTATGGCAAACTTTGTGGGTAAAGTTAGGACTGTAATCCACGAGTTACCTCGGGGTAAACGTTGCAGCCGCAAGCACCACCAGAGGGTATTCTCAGGGCAAACAGGAAATGAGTTAAAGACACAATAGCCTTTAACTAGTTACTAAACTAAAATTCTTCCTACAGAAGTGAAAATTAATCGTCAATTCTAAAATAGCAACTGTCTTTAAGTTGGTTTTGAAAGAATGTAGTATCTTTTAAGGAGGACATCTGAGTACATTTTACAGTTAAGTGAAACTTGGTAACTTGACTGAAACATGGCAGCTTTGAGAAATCTAAATAAGTTTCATTGTCTTGTTTGTTAAAATAGCACATTAAAAAAATATTTTGAAGAGCCGGCAAGATGCTTCTGACAGCTGAGTGGGAGGCTCCTGGAGACAGAGCATGATGCTGAGCTGTGAGTTCTCTAAGCTAATCTGTTTAGTTTGAAAAAAAAAAAAAAAGGAAAAAGGCCTCAATCGAAGAGGGGAAAACCACTTATAAGGAAAAATCTGTTCAACACATATGAAAATATTTGATTTATTTTTCCTTCTCTACATGGCTGTTGGTATGAAGCAAATAATCTCTAGAAAAGAGAGACAGAAACCCAATTTGACAAAGGAAAATAAGAGGAGACCTTTTGGTTCCATTGCCACACGTCCCACCTCCTCAATATCCCAGCACAGTCTTAAGCCTCCAAATGGAAAAGGAGTTTATAACTGAAATGGTATGGTAGTCTCATGCTTTATTTCAGAATCTAGCTTTAGATTTTTACAACTAAGATTTCTCTTTCTCCGGTTACATTTCCTTACATTCAAAAACCCTATGAAACAAGAAAGGAAAAACTGCCAAATTTCATCAAGGTAATATATTACAATTCCTACCAGCCACTTGTTTCAACGTCTGGCCACTTCTCGTCGAGCTGTCATCATAATGTTCAAAAAGTGAAAATGCAGCAGGCATTTTCTCTAACGAAGCAGTGCTCTCCATTGCAGAAAGCAACCTATCAGGAGGAAATATTTCATAGAAGTCAAGAAAGTATTAACGTACAGAATGAAAGCTAAATATAATGGTTCAAAATGAAGTTGGTGGTGGTGGTGGTGGTGGTTTTGTGAGACACTGTATCCAAAAAGGGTTTAAACTGTTTCAAAGCCTAGGAATATATGTCTAAACTCTAATTATTCTTAGGATTCGTCAGTGCAACTGATAATATTAGAAATTCCATTCCTACATCAAGTCTGAATAGATTCCATCAAATCTTAATTTTTGCACATATAAAGTTGGTCCTAAAAATTACTACATTTTAATGGTTGTTTTTATTTAGTTCCTGAAGATATAAAGGTTCAGAGCCCATCTGGAAATTCACACATTGCATGATGTCCTTGCTGTTTTCAACCTTCGCTATCATGCTTTAAGTCATTTAGTCTTTCAAAAATAAAATGTTCACCTATTATATGCCAGGTACTGTTCTTGGTAATAGGGATACAGCAGAGAAGGATAAAGTGTATACATTCTTAAAAGGCTAAACAACCACAGTTTATAAATTAATAGTTTTTATAGACTCAAGACTATCTAAGGAGGGATGCCAACAAATACTAATTCTTAGCATTTGTATGCAGGTGAAATCTGGACCTAAAAACAACAACAACAACAACAAAAAACAAAAACAGGTGGATTCTGAAGAGGGAGAAGGGGAAGGAGAGATTGCAAAAGCGTTTATCTGCAGCACGAGGAGGCTTAATTTTGGTTAGGAGCTCTTTGTGAATCTCCCTCATAGAGGACTGAAATTATCTTCCAGCTATTAAGCATCTGTGAGGAACTCCATTGCTTCAGGATCATGGACTTTTTGGTATGGGCAGCACAGAGTCACCTCTAAGCCTCTGCACTTGCTGTTGGAACTTTCTTCTCCTAGATACTTTTATGGGTCCTTCCTCACTTAATTTAGAACTCTTTTCAAATGTCAGCTCCTCAAAGAGGCCAGCCCTGAACACACTAATCATAGTGGTGCCTATCTCCCCTATCCCTTACCTTTCTGCATTTTACTTCTTGACACTATTTGTTTTTGTCTGTCTACTTCACCAGAATATATAATCTACAGTCAGGAGAGAACTTTGTTTTGTTCACTACTGCATTGTAATGTGTTACCTGGCACATAGTAGGCATTTAATAAATATGTTTTGAATGAATAAGAGGACAAAGTTTCATTTGGATGAGAACATCAAGATCTCAGGTCCGGTAAATTTTTTTATCAATGTGAGGGAAAAAGATTATAAAATATAAGTAAAACATTTAAGGAGTGCCCACTATGCTTACTAGTATTAGAAATAATAAAATTTACTATCATTTGATTTAGGGGAGATGGTTCCAGTAGGGGCTTTGAAGAGGAGGTGACAATGGGGCTGAGTCTTAAAGGATGAGGAGGAGTTTTTTAGGCAGAAACAAGGTAAGGAGGTTGGAGCTAGAACGGCCTGGATAAAGGTCTAGAGTTCAGAAAAAGTACGGCACATTCAAGGGCAAGAGGTGACACTGGGCTCCCTTGAAAATTAGGAAATGGAGACAGAGAGGAAATAGAAAGGTGGTTTGTGACTTGACTGTGAAGAGCCCTTTATATCCACCTAGAGTTTCCATTTTATGTTTTCAGGCAGGGAGAGTCACAGAAGTTTTTATGCAAGGGAAATTTAGAAAAATGCCCCAGCACAAACCTGAGAAAGGATGAGAGCAGGCAGACCAGAGAAACAGTGAGGTCAGCTGGAAGGACCCCACAATGCTCCAGGTGATGGAAGACAACATAAGCCTAAATTAAGGCTTTGGAGTTGCAAAGGGTGAAAATGATAGACTCAGAGTCAACAAACAGTAGGAACTAGTACATATACTAAGCCCTCTCAATACACATCATTGACTAGAGGACTTTCTGTAGTATAAAAACTCTGGTTGTAGATACCATAAGTAAAATGTTCTAGATTTCCCTTACGCACTGACCTGTTCAATTTTAACATCAATATGTGAAAGGGCAAGTGGACATCTTTTTATGAACGATGGTTGTGACAGTCTTTTTCATTATGTTAACATAAACGAGCACAACAGAGAAAAAGAATGCATTCTCTTGACAGAACAGCAATTTCTAAGCAAATGTGTTTTTCAAAATATGCAAATTTTGAGTCTAAATATGCTTGACAGCATTCCTTAATTTAAGCATTTACAGTGTTGAGAATAATCATTTACTATACAAACACTGCCTTTAGAGATATAATATAAAAGCAGAAAAAGCAACAAGGTAAAAAAAAAAAATCTAGATAATTAGCACTTCTCATAGAAAGGAATACCAATAACATTGAGACTTTGAGGAAGAAGTTGCCTTGAGGACATGAAAGCCTTCTTAGTGAAATGGGCAAGTTTCATCACATGTATGCATGTTTAACAGGGTTTGTTTTTTGTTTTTTGTTTTTATCATATTTCTTCACCAAATCCCAAATTATGTTGTCTTTTTTCTTTACTGGTTATCCCAAGTATAACCTCCTTTAGGTTACATGCAGCTTTAGCAAAGATTAATTCATTGTCCATTGGACAATGAAATAAAAATTAATTGCAATGACACGCAGATGAACAGTTCAAGCACAAGACTAAAGAAATGGTATTTAGAATTAAATGGGTGTCAATTCATATTAGCAAGTTAATATTCTAATGTTTAGAAAAGTAAAAATGTGCCATAGCATTTTTTAAGGTAAAAGCACTTGCAAATTTTCATTCACCAAATTTTCCTTGCAATTAGTGAGTGGATGAAATATAAATAAACAAATATGCATCTACACTGTCCACTGTATAAAGAATGGCACCATAAATTCATATACTTTTGGATAAAAATAAGTATCAATAATATGTAGAAGAAAAGCATAATTTTTCAAAAACAAAGGAAACTGGGAGCAAGGCCTGGTTATCAGTTTCTAGACTGCCTAGTGTGCCCCAGGCTCCTGCGTGTGAACTGGTGAACGTGCAGACGCCTTGAGCATGGGGCTAATCATGCAGTGGATCTAGGCTGAGGTTCCACGAGCTTCAGTTTCACAAACCGCACGGTTAATTTAGGCACAGACAGTTTTGGAAACCACTGGGCCAGGGGATAGGTTGTTGTAAACCAGAGGTTCTCAGCCTTGGCTGTGTGCATTAAAATCACCTAGGAAGCTTTAAAAATGCCCAAGCCTCTCCCTAGACCAATTAAACCAGAATCTCGGGAGGTAAGATGCAGGCATCAGCATTTTTAAAAGCTCCCTGGGTATTTCTACTTGTAACAGAGTCACTGTACTAAAACCATTACTGAGTAATGCCAATATTAATTTACAAATTGTTTTCTTAAAACTTATTGGCAATATTCCATTGAACAGATTTTTTTAAAGGTAAATAAGATTCATCTGTGTAGTTTTCATTATCTAAAAAAATCAGATTTCTAATCCTGACCCATTTTTCTATATTTTAATATATCACAAATACAAACTTCTGATTTTACTTTATGCTAGTTCATAATCTGACATTGAAGTAAACTGAAGGTAATATTTACAATTTTAGAAATTTATATTAAAGGGGGTAAAAAAGATTAAAACGTTAGGCTCAACCAGTAGGAAAGACTTCAGGTGTTGCTATGGAACAAAAGAGAAAATGTGTCAGATCAGTATAAGCATTTTAATATCAGAAGCTCCAAAGGATAAACAGAGATCCGATGTTATACGTTTTTATAGACAACATTTCCGAATTTCTTGTTGAGTGTTTTGCCTTTTCAAAGAATGAAGAATTTCTCTTAGATTGAGTGTTAAAAACAACAGCAAAAACAAACACATCAATAAAGGAAGACTGATTTAGGTTAGCTGATCAGAAAGAGAAGATAAAATGCATGCTTATCTTTTGAAGAGAACATGAGAGAACATTCCATTAAGATTACATTAAGTCATAAAATTACAAAAGGCAGATATAAATGATTCTTTCAAACACTCATATTTAACTAATAAGTCTAAGTATCTACAAAATGTTCTGTATACAGTGACAGGAAAGATGGTCCAGAATAGGTTGAAAATACAGACTACATCTTAAGGAAGCAGTTAAAAACCTTCATTACGATAATTGTTATTTAACTAAAGCACATGCAATTTTCTTTCAAAGCTGTCATTTAGCTTTGAAAAGCACTGTGTCTAAAAGTGAAAATCCAGTGGCTCACTAAATGTATTTGTTGTTTTAATTGGCAGCTCATTTTCTATAAAGCATCAAAATATTAAAAATAAAGCATACAGTCATGCTATTTTCAGGCGCCACTACATTGTGCCATGTTTTATATACCTTTCATTGATTTCCTCAAACGACTTATGAGAGAGAAAGAGAGAGAGAGAAAAAGAGAGAGAGAAATTAACGACAAAAAGAAAAACCAACCTAGAATGTCAAAGTTATGCATGTCCTAAAATCATTACTTCCCAGCTTCCCTTTAGGTTGTTTCTCTTTTGTGGCTTCAGTTGGGGCAGCAAGAAATTAGGAAGAGTGGATGTCTAGGCAGGGATGGAGGGGGCTTTAATTTCCAGATTTGCTGTAACTCTATATAATCAGCAAAGCCAGCAATGAGTTGCTTATGCTTTGCCTCTCTCTATTCATTAACAAATGGCTTCCAGAATAGAATTCTCTGAAAACAACAAAAATGATTTAAATGTGTTCAATGTGGGCTATATACCAAAAATGTAATCAGTAGTTATCTTTTCTGTGCTTTCCAAATTTCCTAAAAAGGATGTATAAGCAGAAAAAAAATGCTTTCTTGTTTATGATTTGTTCGCCTAGAGAGAAAAAAATATTCTTATCAAACATATGTAAGGTTCTTTGGGAACACAAAGCATTTTATTAATGTTACACTTCACAAGAGGTGCCTAATTTTAAAATATTAAAGCTGTGCCTTAATTAAACCTAAAGCAACTGAATGATTTTCACTCTCCTTTGAGGATGCCATGTCCACCTCACCTAAATTTGCCCTGGCTGGAGGTGTCCCCAAAGGCAAATCAAAAGCCTAACATTGCCCCAATTTGCCCTGCTCTGTCTCCAAACTTTACTAGAAGGCTAGGAAGCTTTGAAAGGGAGGTCCCACTCATCACAACATGGTCCTTTCCTCCAGTTTGACAATTAGGTTTGAGACTGCCCTCAGGGAAAAACCTCTATTAGTCCTGGATAATCCTGGCTCCATGGAGAACCAGTACCTTACTGAATGTTCTAGGAAATTAGAGGAGCAAAGGGATGCCTCTGTGGTGCAATCTGAGGAGCTTCCAAGGGAATCTCTGTCTATAAGTTACTTGTTTGAATTAAGAAATCTGGTCCCCAGGAAGACCCTTATAAAAACATCAACATATTGCTTGAGAGAAGTATCATATTATGTCATTCTTTTGCATGCTGAAAGTGTACCAAAATGTTACACTCTGCCACTTGGTGAAACTCAGCAGGAATGCTCCTAATGAGAGGTCACTTCAGATTAGGGAGCAGTGAAGATGACAGGCCCAGGGGCCAGTATGATGATGCCAGGCTGTGGGAGATCAAGCTGGCCCCCAAAGAGAGCATGGCATAAATAAGGTTTTCAGTTTGCTTTTCTTTCCTCTTAGAAGGTGACCAATCCATTGTGACAGAACAGACAGATGATGCTGTGGCCTGATTTTTATGTATCCTTCAGCTGGATCTGGGTTTTAAGGATTTGCCGGGCCTTTTCCATAGGCATCAGGCATGCTCCAATAATTTTTAAATGTCAGAACTGTAGAAACCCCATAGAGATATATATGACCTTAGGGAATACTGAATGACAAATTTTTAAAGGTAGACTTGGGCCAAAGTGGGTGCAAGGTATTTGGGCCTATTTTAATTGGTGCTTACAGTTAGGAAAACGGTCTCATCAAGCTCCTCTGCTTCTCTCACGATGGTCTCCAGGGTGTCCTTGGCAGTGTCCATGCTCTGCAGAAAGTGGACCATCTGGTCATGCAGGAATTCCATTTTCTTTTTCTTTACTTCCTCAAAGCTCTGGGCTTTCTCATCATACTGTGCTAAAACTTTCTTCATCATTTCTTCATTCTGTTCTTCTAGTTTTTTCTCATTTTTACTACAATTTTCCTAAAACAAAATAAAACAAAAAAACCTCTGAATGAAATAAGAAGTACATATCTTTTTCTTTTTCTTTTCTTTTTCTTTTTATAGAGAAACACCAGCCTTTTAAAGAATTGACCTCGGGCATCCTGATAAGAGAATCAGATTTTATGCACAGTCTAAATTTTCAACCCACCAACCCCCCGCCCCTTGACATAGTTATCTTTGTAATAAAATTCGCTGTAAGAGCATCCTCAAGAAAGATTATTTAATGAAACACACACACACAAAGATATTTGTATGGAAGTCTAGCCCACCTGCTTTCCCACGTGATAAAACTTGAAAATGACATCACAGTGAATGGAGACCCATGGCCTTCAGGTAGTGAAGAGGGCTTAGTGCTATTTTTGCCACTCCACTAAAATCATAGAGGTGGGTAGCAACCAGGATATTGGACAGGGTACTACATTCATAAATGCTCTCCAGGGAGGGGTCAGCTTCCCAGGAGAAACTTTAATGCTCATCTGGACAAACCCAGATGCCTGGCTGTCATCACTAGAGGGCTAGTGATAAGGTGATCATATAATTTACTGTCTAAAAGGGACACTTTGAGTGGGGAGGCACTAAAAGTAATTACCAAGTGTTAATTTCACCTATGACTGGAGTTGTTAAGCAAAAGTCTCACAAGCAAATTAGGATGTGGAGTTGCCCTAGTGATAAGAAAACTGTGCACCAGCCTTCTGCAGGGGCCCTCTGCCATTCCTAATTGACAAGTGGGGACGCCTGGGCCATCTCTGTATACAGATGGAGTATTGCTTTGCCCTCTCTTCACTGCAGAGGGAGCAAGGGCCAGCAGTTATGAGGGCATGATCACATCGAAGACAATAGCACCATGAGAGATACTCATTTGTCCTAGGCATGGGACTTTGGGCAGTGACTTAGAGCATTTCTGCAGAGCTAACCCAGTGAAAGGCAGAATGGTGGAGCAAGAACTCAGACCTGAATTCAAATCTTGTCTCTTAACTTACTATGACCTTGGGTAATATACTTAACTCTAAGTCTCAGTTTCTTATCTATAAAATGGAAATAACAATAACACCTATCTCATGTGGCTATTGTGAAGATTAAATTGGATAGGCATGTAAAGCATTTGCCTTATCATAGCAAGTGCCCAATAAATATGTTATGTGTGTTTAAAGGGAAGTCATTTATCATTAGAAAGAAAGTAGTATCACAGATTACACAAAGATGAAAGACTTTAAGGACCTTCAGATTTAATGAAACAAAAGCAACAATGGCAAACCACACATGCACATACAAACCCCTATTCACATCCTTTTAGCTCAGAATCATTTACTTGTGAGGCCCGCGAACAAACCAAAGTAAAAGGGACATGGTAACTTACCTCAATGGTATTAAAAAAAGATTCTATCTCACTAACAAAAGCTTCAATCCTCAAGGACTTTTCTTGTAAATTTTCTAGAAATTCTGCTAATTGAACCTGAGGAGAAGAATTAAGATATGACATTTAAGTATATGACATTTGGGAAAAGAACTTCAAACAGTGAGCTCCAATGTCCTCATAAATTTAGTATGTTTGGTAAAGATTTATTATACCATCTCACTAATAAATCAATCTAAATTTTTCTGCTGCTTCATCCAAGTTGACTATAGATAATTCTGTATGATAAACAATTAGGAGGATTGTGAGTGAGAGCAATAGAAAAGCAATTTATTTTCTCATACAACAGGAAGAATTTCTTGGTAAGTTAGTGAGTTCAAAGCGTATTTGCTTTAGTGGACTATGAATTTGAATTATTTCTCCTTTGATTTTTATATATTGTCTTTCTTCTAATAGCAGGCTTTTTGCTGAATTGGTCCAACCTATCTGAGTAGTCTTCTCACATTTGCATCAATGACGTCTGGTGACCCTGGAGCACCTGACCCTGAGACACGATCAGAGTGTCACCAGGCAAGAAGTCCAGCATACCAAATGATAGAAACTATCTACTAAAGGGACCTAAAAGTTCTAATGATTCTCAAAGAGTTAAAAATACTCAAGAGTGACAGCCAACTAGAAAATGGATGGGAGATGTGGGAAGATGGTGCCTACTTTATCCAGTTATATACATAGCTATCCTGCTAAACTTAACAAGTAACAACACAGAATAACAGAGCTTCAGCGGCCTGATTCACTATCCACATAATGATGGAGAAATTATACTAATGGAAGCCCCTTCAGGATCTGGCTTCTACTTCCCTCTCTAGCCTCTGCCTCTTCTCCACAAGTTCCCAGGCTCCAGTCACACAAGCCCATCTTTCCTTGGATTCTTTCTCACCTATGTGCCTTTTCACATGGTATTCTCTATCTCTAGAATGTTCTCGCTGCCCTTGTTTGTTGAAGGAACTCTATTTTATTTAAGGCTCATCCAAGCTTCACCTTTCCAAGACACCTCCCCTAACCCTCCCAGTCCCACTCCACCATTTCACTCACTCCCAAAAGGTTCATTTCTCAGAACACTGCCCCCAAAATGGTGTACTAATTTGAGGGAGCTACAAATCCATCCTCCTTTTTGTTTTCATTCCCAATGCTTAGCATAGTTCCTGACATGAAATGGCAGGTTAATAAATATTGAGAAAGAAGGAAAGGAGAGAGTGAAGAAAGAAAGCAAGTGACAGACAAAATAAGCCATCACAATGGGGATTGAGTAGGGAGAGAAGCAAGGACCTAGATAATCCATAAAAGCAACCAGCAGTTTCTGAATAATTACAATGGCCTACTCACAGGATGCTACAGAATTCTCAAGCTATAACTTTTTAAATAGGTTTTTAATTTTAAAAAGTTGCCAACCAATTCTTCATCCTCACAGTAGATTTAATAAAATGAAGCAAGCCTCTTTAGCATTAGGCAACTAGTTTTCTACTTTCTCATACTGTTTGGAGATGATCAAGGAAAAAAAAAAATTTAATGGATTTAAAGCAGGAGACATCATATTTCCCTGAGATGGGACATCACTTGTAAAATTCTTAATCTTTTAGCAGAAAATGAAATAGAACATCTCTTGCAGAGTTAATCTTTTTAGTGAACCTAAAGTTTTCTTCCCTTCTTTCGTTGGAAAAAAGGCCCTCTTCCTCAAATCCTGACAATTGCTGGACACTGGTGACTCAGATCCTCTGGCTATTGATAAGGGTCATCAGCCTACTGTTAAACAGAAATGGTGTTAAGCCAGGCAGGGCTTAGAGTCTGAGAGGGAAGGGGACTTTAGGCCAAAGGTCTTTTTTTTACTCTTTAGAAATATATTAACCAAGCCTGTTTCCCTTTACTCACTTAATAGGCAAATCAATAATAAGTTTGTGTCTTCTTTTTCCTTGTCTAGGGACTGAGGTGGCACTTCAGCAGGAAACCCAAGACCCCACCCTGACTGAGACAGAAAGGGAAAGAGCGCCATGAAACCCCTGTAGGCAGGGACTGCGGCGTTCTCAGCAGGAAGCAGATACAGAAGAAGAGACCTCCGGGCCCTCAAAATCTATACCAATAATAAGGGGATTCATGGCTCTTAGAAAAGAGTTAGACAGGAAAGTTAGTTAGGGGGTTTTGGGTCTGCCTACAAAGACGCTGAGGTCATCCTATCCTAGAAGGGGTCCACCCTAACCCGCCCACAATTAAGCAAGCCAGAAGGCATTTTTTAACTCACACAAAGAAATCAGTAGGCAGAGAATTAGGTACCAGTTTAAGCCAGTCACTCGCACTCGTGCAATGAAGACCCCAATGACCTTCATTTCGCACGTGTGCAATGAAGACCCACTGACCACCAACTCACCTGAGCCTCGTTATACCATCATTATAATATGATGTATATGCCCAGAAGTTCATTAATATTATAACAGACTGAATTCTGGGAACAAACATGCACAGAAAGCAAAATGATGAATCACTGAGCCCTGTCAATCTTAGTTGTCAAGGAAGCCCACTCCTCTATGAAAAGTAACCACCCACAGCAAAAAGGGATAAAATCCCCAAAGCTTTTGTTACCAGGCCTTTTGAGCTACGCTTCTCTTGCTCAGTCCTGCTTCCACTTCTGGAAATGTACTTTCCTTTCTAATAAAACTTTTCTACTGTATTTCGGTGTCTTGCTCAATTCTTTGTTCGAGACATCAAGAACCTGGACAACATGCTGGGAGAGGATCCACACTCTCTGGTAACATCCCCACTTTTAAATTTATTTTAAATTGACAATATTTAGACAGAATGACTTTTTAATTTCTAAAACTCACAGAGAGAGACAAAACATAATTAAGAAGGCTGAAAAACATCTAGTCTTCTTTCTGCTAACAGTGCCCAGCAGTTGCTACTTAACAAAACCAAGTATAATCAAAGAATGGTGTGCATGTCAGTGCTGCTAACACATCCCAATGCCTGAGTTTCATAAAAGAAATCATTCCCTTTCCTACCCCTAAACTTTACCAGGTAAAGTTTCAATAAAATTTCACCCTGGAGAAATAGAACAGATATCAGATGAGTGGAGAAGGATTAATTTTCTAGGAGAAAAAAGTGCAAGATTCTAATACGGTATCCTACCGAATCAAAATAATATGGCAATTTTTAACAGTGATCTAAGTGAATAATCATATTTAAAATCACTACCATTAGCAAATAATTGAGCTCAGCAATATGGCTATACAGCCAAGTGCAAAAACTCTGGTGTCACATAGATCTGGGTACCAATCCTACTTCTGTGTTCCATGACCTTGGGTAAATCGCTTAAACTATCTGAGCCCATGTTGTTATCTGCAAATGGATGACAATGACAGGGTTGTTGTGAGGAAAATAGTTATCTTGTATATAAAGAACTTTTTTTTTTTTAATAAAGATCTTAACACAATGCTTGGCACAAAGTAAGTACTCGATTCTTGTTATTATTTTCAGTTTTAGATCATTCTGGCTACTATCTAGATGATATATTGAAGAGACAAGAATGAAGATTCCAGTCAGAAGGGAGATGGGAGTCTCAAAGACTAAATGGTTAGTTTCCTGTAGTATCTCTGGGAACAAGGGTATTTATAATCATATACATAAGAATATGTGTTGTAACTAATTTTTTAAATTGGGATTCTATAGACATAGCTAAAAAGAATGCAAAGGTTTTCCATTTCTAACATTAATTTGATAGATAAAGACAAGATATGGAGGAAACTGAAATTTAAAATGTCTTCCTGTCTTTTTTAATAAAACTTGCAGTCAAATTGCTCAATGTAATGTAATGTGTATTTTTAAAGGATGATATTGTGGGTAATAGAAAAATGGCTGTTTTACTCTCAAAAGCATATTTTAAAAATTAAATTTATTTGGCTTTTTTGCAGCCTTGTGCTATTTATCTTGGTATCCCCAGAACCTAGAACAGTATTTGACACAGTGTATACACAATAAATGGTTTGTCAACTGATCTTAACTAAATGCCTGGTGAAATATTCTTAAGTTTTTTGGTCATTTTTAAAATTGAGAAAATATAAAAACAAATTCAATGTACATGTATTATTACATACCTATATGCTTTAAAATCTATTTACCTTAACAGCACTTATAGCTGTATCGAGCGTTGAAACCTCATGGTCTTTGTGGGTGCCAAATATCTTGTCCGCAGCAGAAATTGGGCTTTTGCAAGTGTAGCAATATGTGTCAATCTGGGACTTTTTCACTTCCTTCTGTTCCTCCTCCGTGACTAACTCTGATAATAATTGTTCTTCTGTCCTCTCTCTGCCCAACTCTCTCTGTTCAGCAGACATACTTTGTTCCACCTCATTCACAAATTCATTTTCACTGATGTGTTCAGAGGATTCCTTCCCTTGAGATAACACAAACTCAGGAGTAGATTCTGAATACAGTTCTTCTGATAAAGTGTCTTGAGTAACCATTTCATAATTCAGGGATTCAGCAAATTCATACTCATCCTGAATAGGGCTATTGCGGAGTCTATCTTCACTTGGCTCGGGTGGGACCATGATGCTAGGTACTTCTTGCAGTGTTTCTTGAACACAGGTTGCACCAGATGCAAATTCTTCCTCTGGGAAGGACACTTGTACTGGAACATTCAGATTGACCTCTGGATTAGCATTTGCTGCTTCATCACTCTGATTGCTTGTTTCATCTACTCTCTCCAGAACATGATGGGTGTCTTCAAATGGAACCGCATGGGTTATCTTCTGGGTGACCACTCTGACTTCCTCAGTGATGGGAACTTTGCTCTGTATAGCTACACTGTCAAGGGTCTCCATGTGGCCTACTGATTCTCCTTCTCCGTAAGTAGCTTTCTGTTCCTCTTCCAGACTTTTTTCTCCAAGAATAGTTCCGAACCTCCCCCAAATTTCCCCTTCTGCTGCTATTGGCTGGTATAAATCATCCTTAACACCTGGTTTTTCTTCCAGACCTTGGCCTTGGTTCTTTTCAGTTACAGATGTGTCATGGAGAATGTCATCTTTGAGTATGTACTTCTCAAAATATATTCCTGTTCCATCATCAGTGTCAGAATTTCTTCTTGGAAATGATGCCTCAGAATTCACACTATCACCTTCAGAAGCTGTCTCCCCTTCCTTCTTTTTCTCTCCAACTGCTTCTTCATACAGATCCTTGTATAAAAATGCAAGTGCAGGTGGCTCCTCCAGAAGTTCGGGATTAATGGCTTTAGCAGTGGTAGGAAGTATCTGAGTTCGTGACAAAACCTCTTCTTCTGCATCAAATAAAGGCATCCCAGGTAACTTGGAACCCACATCTCTGTTTGCGCTTTTCGAAGCATCTTTATCAGGTGATTTTTGGATAACCAAAGACTTTGGGGTTTCTCGGTGAGATAACTTTTCCAGTCCATAGAAACTTTCATCTAATTTCACCAAGTCATATTCACATTCTATGGCACTTTCCTCTGAACTCTCTGGGAATGAGATAGTTTCTTCTGGAATTTCCTTTGAAAATTCTACTTCAACACTTAATTTCTGTGGAGCTTTCTGTTTTTCTGGGTCTGGGGAGATGTTATAATCAATCAATGTATATTTTTCAAAATAATCCTCTTCACTGGGAATTGTGGGCTGATTAAAGGGTAAATCACCAGTTTCTGAGTCTGTGGATAATTGTTCTTTTGTTTTATGAGTTTCCTTTTGTTTACTTTCTTTCAGTGATGTGACTTTTTTATCCCAATCTTCTAATTTACTCGCCAATGTTTTATGGCAAGCGACTGCCTCACTATCATCATGGAGGGGTAGAGTTTTTAATGAGGCCTTCTCTTCCAAATATTCTAATTTATCTTGCATTTGTTCACTTTCTTCCTGATCAACTGAAGAGATAAATGCAGGAGCATGAATATTCAAAATCTCACAGCCTTCAGAAATGATATTGAAGGCACTCTTTTGATCTTCTGAAAGTCCAGCTGGCTTACTAGTCATTGAAAATTCTTCATCTTTTTCATATGTATCTTCAGGTTCTTCGGATACTTCTCTAGTAGAAACCATTTTATTGGCATTGGTTGTTGTTGCACTTGTTATAAATTGAGCATAGTTGCTGCTTAAAGAGCGTGGTTCATTTATATGGGCAGCTTCTACAGCCTCCAAGTGGTGCTTTGAAACAAGAACAGATTGTTTAGACGTTTCAGATGCTTGCTCTTTTGATGTCTGAATAGTATGGACTGAATGCCTATCTGGAGTCAATTCTTGTTTCATCATTGTACTAATTTGTTTCTTTACTGTACTAATTTCTGGAGAAGCTTCTGAAACAAGTGCTTGTGGTTTCACTGATGACAACAAATATGGTGGTGTTTCTAAGATCTTTGTTTCATCCAAAGGATGATCTAAAATCCTTTCAGATTCTTTAGATGGAGAGCCTTGTTTCATACTCCCTTTTGCGATATCTACTGAACCACCTTTTGACAGCTCTGATACTGTGACCAGTCCCTTTTCTTCATTCTGACTTGCCAAACCCCTGTTTGATTTTTCCAACACCAGATTTCCTTCCTTAGGAAAAGAGTGGTTATCTATTTCATCATGATAAGAAAGATCCCCTGGAAAGAAAGTCTTGGTTTTCTCCATCAGTACTTCACTTTCTTCTAACAGATGTGGTTGGGTTGCTACTGTCTTTGTTTCCTTGATTTCTGGGTGAGCCTCTGAGATTATGATTTCTGATTTTTCAGTAACTGATGTAGTTTTAGCTAATGAAAATGGACAAGTTTCACCCAAAGAATGACTTAAAGAGACATCTGATTCTTCGGGCAGAGACCTGGCTACAGTCACAGAATAAGGCTGAATTTCCTGCTGCTTCTCTCCTTCTAAAAACACATGTGACTGCTTTGCTTTTTCTTTTCCTTTCTCCTCCTTAATAATTTTGTGTCTTTCTTTGTGGTCTTCATTTTGATAGACTTGCTGCAGCACAGCAGCCGCTTTTGATTCCTCCATTTTAATAGGGCTAGATGCATGTGTAATGTGTGCCTTTCCTATTTCATTATTATCTCTTAGCTCTAATGGGGCCACAGTTTCTTGTTTTTCTGCCAGCACCTTCTTTTCTGCCAAAGAATATGATCTGGTTTCCAAGTTATCTTTTTCCTCAGTTGGGCTAACAGACCTGAGTTTTATTTCCTCTTCAGAAATTTTCAAGGAAGTAGGTTTTGGCATTTCTTTATTTAGTCTGTCTTCACCAAGATCAATTAAACTGCCTTTATATTCTTCTACTGGCAAAATTGTTGACTCTGGCTTCTCTGATGCCTTTGTAATATTTTTATTTGTGAAGCTAGAAGAAGCTGATTTTGGCTGTTGTGACATCTTATCTACTACATCAAATGAAAAGAGTGATTTTTCTTTTTGATCACTTCTTGGCTGTTCAAGAACTGAAATATTCCATTTAGATGGAGGAGAGATTTCTGGCTTCTGGGCTCTTTTACTATCAGTGACATGAAGAGGAACAGCATTTTTGGCTTCTTCCATAATGGATTCCTCACTCATGAGAGAATAAGATTGAAGATGGTCCTCACCATCAACAGAAGTAACTAAGTTTAGACCCATTTCCTCTGAAGAGTCTAGGATTTCTTTCTTCCCATGATCTTCACTGGACACCTCAAAATTGGGTTTTGGCTGTTTTAGAACTTCTACATTTGATAAAAGTGTAGGTTTTTCTTTAAAGTCTTGACCTTCACCAGATTTAACCAAAGTATCTCTGGATTCTTCAGTAGTTATAAGTTTTGCCTCTGGTACCAGATGATCAGCTGGTTTCTCAGTTGCATTAAAGTCAGCTGGAGCTGTACCTTTAGGCTCTATCACAGTCATTGCTTTTTCTACAGATGGACTTGGCTGAGTTTCTACATCTTCTTTTTCAGCAACTGTGCTATCTGGAGTGCTTGATCCAAAAAACAAACTGGACACCCAAGATGTGAAAGATAAAATTCCTTTCCTTTCCTTTTCTTCAGAAAGGCCTGGTTTAACTGCCTTTGGTTGCTCAGGCAGCTTTTGTGTCATCTCAGGTGATTCTGGGGGTTGAGGTCTTTCATTTTCTTGGGTTGAGGAGAGAGGTTCTATTTGTGTGGGTATTTTCACTTCAGATGTTGGTTTCCTTGTTTCATTAGCATCATCTACAACCTTTGACTGAACCATTTTTGATTCTTCTAATGGCTTCTCTCCAGGTAAAAGAGACATACTCCCATGTGCCGCTTTTTTATTACCCAGTGCAGGTTCTGCATCTTCTACCTGGAAATGGGCTGCTTTGCCAGGAGAAGGAATAGATTCTGATATGACTTGTTCCACTGATGGGCCAGACACTGGTTTCTGAAGGATTCTTTCAGAAGGTAGTTTGATTTCCTCTTGGTGGTCTCCTTTGCTAGGCATGGAAAATTCTGTGTTTGATTTCTCCAATATTGAACTTTCACTCCCCGTGAAAGAAAGGATTTGCTTCTCCTCTGCTTTATTTCTTTCTACATTTCCAGCTGGAACTAAAGATGTTGGTTGGGGGGCCAGCTTTATGTCTTCTTCAGAAGTTTTAGTTGATAAGGTCTCACTGTTACCACTGGAGATAACAAGAGATTCTGGTTTTTGTAATGATAAATGTGATTCTCCAGCAGAATGTGGCAGAACCTGCTTTCCGATTTCATATGTATGGTCTTTATCTGACAGAACAGCCTTGAGCTGCCCTGTCATCAGATCATCACTGGCAGAGGAAGCTAGCAGCACAGATCCCAGTACACTTTCTTCATGATTACTTGCCAAATCTCTTTCTGGCTTTTCCAGCATCCAGTTTTCATCCTTTGGAGAAATAAGGGTATCTTTCATTTGTGTTTCTTTAACACCTGCAGACTCGGCTATCACAAGTGATTTTGATTCTTCTAAAGGAAAATTCTCTTTCATAATTGAAAGTTGTTTAATACCTAGATCTTGTTTATCCACAAAAGATGTGCTTACATCAGGTAATTTAACAGCCTGATCTGAATGAAGTGCTTTTTCAGGCTTCTCTTGTTCCATGAGAAGGTGAGAAGTGATGTTTGATGGTTCAGTTATACTCTGGGGTACAGGGAATGTATTTGGTTGGTCTCTCTCTTCATTCAGTGTAGTTACAATATTCTCTGTTACTTGTGCTTTCAAATTTCCTAATGAGCTTATTTCTTGTTTTTCTCCCTTTTTAAAGTCAGCTGAATGGTTCAAGCCTTCTGATAATCCTTTTAAAGAAAAAGCATATGGATGAAGTTCTTCTGGGTTGTCTCCTTCAACTAAAGGGGTAAGTGCTTTTTTTGACTCTAAGCTGACTACCTTAGGAGAAATAGATTTAATTTCTTGACTCTGAGGTTCCTCCTTAAGGCATGATGAAAGCTCTGAAATTTTAGGCACTGTAGTTGGTACTTGAAGTTCCCTGTTCTCTTCTTTACCTTCTCCTCTGCTCGTAAGCTCAACTAGGTCCTTCTCTAAGACAGAATCCTTTGTTTTAGTTGTGGGAGATTTTATTAGTTTTGTATCCACAGATGCACTTTGCCTACCTAAACCACTAGTGGATTCCAACTCAGCATTTGGTAATTCTGATACTTGGTGTAGCTTGTCTTCCTTATCAGGTTCCAAAGAGAGCTCTGCCAGAGCAAGATCTTGTTTTTCTGACAGGGAATCTCCCTGAGCTGTAAGAGATATCTCCATTGCCTGTTTGTTCTTATCATCACTAAGGGTTGGTAATGTCAGAGCTAAATCTTCTAGCTCTAAATTTTCCATCTGGGGAGAAGAATTTTCCATCTTTTCACTTATGCCTTTTGGAACTATATGTTTGGGTGCAGGTGACATGTTTTGCGAGAAAGGAAGTTCAGTTCCTTGTTTCTCTATCTCGCCACCTAGATTGAGCAAAAGCACATGTTTGGGCCCCGATACCTCTGAGGCAGACACAGAATTCTTTTTCTGTGATGAAGCCAAACGTTCAGAGTCAAGGACCATAGAAAATGAAAGACCTTGTTCGTTTTCCATCCTTGCTTCCTTAGATACATCTGCATGCTGAGAAGACAGTGTTTTGGTTATTGGCAAGACAGGTTTAACTTCTTCAGTTTCTACTTTTGACAAAATAGAATGGTCTGATATAGAGGATACACTTGGAGGTGAATCAAATTTAATTTCCTTCTCTGCTTCTGACCAAGCTGGATGTTTGGATGCAGCAGTTTCAGTGGGAGAAGAACTAGCTTTAATTGCTATCTTTTCTTCTCCTTTAAAAAGTGAATGCTCATCTATAGATGTTACCCGTGGTGGCAAACCACTTCCTAATTCACTCTTTTCTACTTTTGTTAAGAGTGGATACTCTACAAGGGTGGTAAGAGAAACCTCTGTTGACTTTTCCTCTTTTGCTAATTTGGTTAAGCTTGAATCATGCTTAGTTACAGATGTAGTTATTGAAGAACTGGGTTCAATTTCTTTCTTTACTTCTTCTGATAAAGCTGAAAATTCTGGTGTGGATGGTCCATGTTCAACTTCCTTTTCCACTCCTGGTGAAGTTGAATGCAGTACTCTAGGTATACCAGTTGTTTTAGAATCATGTTTCACTTCTGTTTTTAATGCTGATAAAATCTCAGGTTCAGATAAAGATGTTTCTTTTACTGGTGTATATGGTTTTATTACTTCGGGCTCATTCCTCGACAGCGTTCTCTGTTCTAGTTCAGATGTCACAGTTGGAGCTAAATTGGATTTGACATCCTTCTTTGGCTCATCTACCAAGTCAGGCAGAACTGAATATTTCATCCCAGACCCTGGAACATTTGGAGGCTGAGGCTCCATTTCTTGATCCCGTGATCCACGTGATGTAGCTTCTTCAGATTCAGGCACAATTTCTTCCTTACTTTTAACTTTTAACAAAGCCATCTGTTCATTTGCAGCTTTTGGAGTGAGCAATCCTTCGGGTTCTTGTTCTTTCTTAAATGCATGGACTGAATCAGGTGAAACGGAATATTGAGATGAAGGCAAAACGGATTTGGTTTCTTCCTTTACCATGGATGATTGTGTAGGTAAAGAAACAGGGGTTGCAGCTCCTGATAAACTAGTCTTATTTTCTCCCTTCTCCAATTCACTGGTTAAATACGGTGAAATCAAATCTTCCAACTTAGGTTCTAAAAATCCTTGAGTTACCCGCTTCTGTGCCAAAATGAGATATTCAGATACAGACGTTGAGGCTGTTTGAGCATCTGTTTTCTCTGCTTTATTTGTTGCAGGTGGCAGACTCAAGTCTTCAGGTGCAGATATCGAAGGGGAAGGTTCAGCTTGTTGCTTCTGTGATGAATCGAGATGTTCAGGTACAGGTGTAGCAGCTGTTGGTTCAATTTCTTCCTCATCTGCTTCTGAAAAGTAGGAATACCCTGAAGCAGATATTGCAGTTAACAGTGAATCAGGCTCGATTTCATTTTTCTTTGTTTCTGGTATTCTATATGGTGGGACTGAAACTTGTGAGGCTGAGTCTGGAGAAAAAAGTTCAGCTTCTTCAGTGTCTTCATCTGACAAAACAGTATGTTCAGATGGCGATGTTAAACATATTGAAGAATCGGACTCAAATTCTCTTTTCTCGGTTTCCTGAGTTGCATAGGGTGGAAATGAGAATTCTGACACAAATGCGGAGTCTGGAGAGAAAGGTCCAATGTCTTCTTGCTCTTCTTCTGAGAAATTCATGGGTGAGGAGGCACCTTTTATATTTAAAGGGGATCTGTGGACAATTTCTACCTCCTCTGATTCTGGTGTTGCATATGGTGGTACTGAAAATTCAGAAGCTGAGGTGGAAGAAGGTGTGTACCGCTCCATTTCTACTGTCTCTTCTTCTGATAGGACCACATATTCAGATGGAGTGGCTGAAAGTGGTGGGGCTTGGTATTCAGAAGTCACATCAGCTATGCATGGGGGGAGAGAGTGTTCAGACACAGAGGCCACATCTGGGGAATACGGTCTAGTGTCTTCCTTCTCTTCTTCTGACAGAATCATGTGCTCAGAAACATTTTTTGATTTTAACAGGGGCACATCATCAATTATTTCCCTTAGGGATTCCTGTGCTATATTTGGTGGAACTGCATATTGGGAAGTCAATGTCGAATCTGGTGTGAAACGCTCTCTTCTTGGGTCCTCTTCTGATAGGACTGCACATTCCGATGCAGCAGTTGAAAGCAGTGGTGACTGGCACTCAGACGTCATCTCAGTTATGCATGGGGGGAGAGAGTGTTCAGACACAGAGGCCACATCTGGGGAATACAGTCTAGTGTCTTCCTTCTCTTCTTCTGACAAAATCATGTGCTCAGAAACACCTTTTGATTTTAATGGGGACATATCATCAATTTTCTTGAGTGACTCTTTTGTTGCCTGTGTTGGAACTGAATATTCAAAAGCAGATGTGGAATCTGGAGCGTGATGCCCACTTTCTGAGGCTTCTTCTCCAGACAGGACCATGTGTCCCAGTGTAGCTGCTGAAAACAGTGGGAACTGGCATTCAGAAGTCTTCTCAGTTATGGATGGTGAGAGAGAGTGTTCTGATGCAGAGGCTGAAGCTGGAGAATAAGGCTCAAATTCCTCATTTTCCTCTTCTGACAAAACTGTATGTTCAGACAGAGCTTTTACATTGGATGGAAAAACTGCCTCAACTTCTTGCTTCTCTAGTTCTTGGTTCATATCCTGTGGGACTGAATACTCTGATACAAAAGCAGAATCAGTAGAAACAGACTCATTTTCCTCCCTTTCTTCTTCAGACAAAGCAGCATGTTCAGGTGTTGATGCTGTCAGTAATGGCAGAATGGTCTCCTCTTCTTCTCCCACTTCAGGGGCCAAATGTGGTGGGAGGGGCTTCTCAGAAACCGATGGACTTTCTGGGTAATCAAGTTCTATGATCTCTTCTTCCACTGAGTTAAAATCTTCAGGTTCAGAGGTAGCAGTTATTGGTAGAGAAGTTTCCATTTCTTCTTCCACTGGTTCCTCTAATACTAGCTGTTCAGAAAGAGAAATAGATGGCTCAGGCACGTTTTCTTTCTTCTCTCCTTTGACATCAAGATGAGGAGGGGTTAGTTGTTCGGAAACTGGTTCTGCCTTTTCTAGTGAAGTCAGGTCCAGTTCTTCTCTTTCTGGGCCAAAATCTTCCTGGATAGATGCTGACAGACCTGGTGAATCTGTTTCCAGAGAATCCTTCTCTGCCTCCAGTGAAATTGAATGGTCAGAATACACATCTTCCTTCTTTACATCATCCACTAAAGGTGGTGAGACTGAAGAGTCATGCTCTGAAGTTACAGCTTCTTGTACGTCAGACTCGAATTCCTCCTTTGCTGTTTCCGGGAACACAGTTGCAGATGTATCAGGCGTAAGAGAGGAAGGCTCCATTTCAGAAGGTTTTGCTTCATCACCTGGCTGTTGTGGCACTGACTGTGAAGGGCTGAGCTGTGTTTCTAGTTCTACTGTGTCATTTATAGAAGAGGAATCTGCATGCTTGGTGGCAGATGCAGCCTTTAGAGGAGAATCAACGTAAATTTTTTTTTGATCTTCACGACTAAATAAGGAGGTCAGGGACTTTGATCCTTTGGACAGCGTACCTCCCCAGGGTGAAGGAAGCTTTTTTACTTTATCATCTTCTATGCTTTGGGTTACTAATTTGTCAGTTTTGGAAATTATATTAGAATCACGATTGCCTAAATCTGGCTCTAGACTAATGGATGCATCCTTCCCCTTCCTATAATGTATTTCCTTAATTACATAACCCTTTGGCAATGTGCCATAAAATTGTAGTGGAATTAATTCTTCTTTAACTGAATTAAACATCTTAATTTTATATTGTACTGTTCCTATGTAGACTGGTCGTAACACTAACGGCTTGTGTTCCTTGTATATTGCTCCAGTAATAGGAGGTGTATTTGAGGTGGTCTTCTTTTTTCTCATTTTATCATAATCGCCAGTAGATGACTTCTCTTTCTGGGTTTTCAGTACCTGGCCTTCTGAAACTAAAGGATTTTCTTTTTTGTTTGCTGGTACATCTTGGGATTCAAAGGAATTTCTTTTTTTGTTGCCTTTGCGACGCAACGATGGTGAGCCATGCTTTGACTTAGACGCTCTTTTCCTAACCTTTTTAACTTCATCCACAATAAAGGAAACATTCCCTGCAGGAGGATTCATAGTCGACCCTTCTAGACTACATACACCAGAAGTCTGACTTTCTTCCGAAGCCCAAGGAGTGGAAGACCTACTTGAATTGGTCTCCCAGGTTATTCCACTATCTTCCCGCTGAACTGTCACCATGGAAAAGGAGGGGTCAGATATGATACACTTCTGCTTGGTCTTGCCCTCTTCGTCCTGGTCTGATAACCTACAGTAAGTAATAATAACATTAATAATTATATTATAATAAAATAACCTTATATTAATTACTTGTGATAATAAGCAAATACCATTTTACCAGGTAAAGGACTAATGTGAAATTAAAATACAGAAATAAATATCGCCACCCATATCAAAAACAGAGAAATATACAAAATAAAGTTTTAAAATTGTCAAATACAATAACACATCCCAGGCTAGAATGACTCAATATCCCCAAACTCAAAAAAAAGCAAACATTAAATTCATCACCTCCACTTATAAGGATTGCCCCCGACCTGCCGGGGCTCACCCAGTCACTCAGGCTCACTCTCTAGTCACCAGGACCTTCATAACAGCTCCCGCGTCTGTGCCATCCATTACTACTATTGCCGCCCCAGCCTAGCTCTTTATCACATCACCTCTAGATAATTGCACTAGATTCTTAAATGGTCAGCAGGTATCACATTTACCTCCTACCCTCCCCCACCCTCAATTCATCCTGCCCATCTTTCCAGACCACCTTTACTAAAAATTGTTATCATGTATTCCCTGTTCAAAAATCTCAGTGAAATTTCTCATACCTATAGAAAAAAAGTTCCTAATCCTTAGCTCTTTGATTCCTAGCTGACCTCATTTCAAAGCACCAACTCCACCTACCCCAACATAGTACATTTTAACTCTATAATTCGCTGTCCACTAAATATATCATGGGAACTCTGAATCAGGACCATAAAAAGGACACAGATCACAGAATATACAGAGATCACAAAAAATGTCAGCCTACTGTACTGTAGTTTCCTCATCTGTAAACCAGAGGTAATAACAGAACCTACCTGATACAGTTGTTGTGAAGATTAAATCAGGTACATTAAATGCTTAAGGAAAGTGCCTGGCATGTAGTTAGTGCTCAATAAACATTATCTGTAATCAGGCCTTCCATACAATCCTTGGACTAGAGATTACGGGAGCGTGGGAATGGTCATTTTCAACTGCTAAAGGTATTTGGAAAGGTGGTCTCCCTGGACTGCTCTCATGTCCCCTTAAGAGATGGCTGGCTTTGGCTGCCTCTCAACTGCCATTGAACATCTGTCTCAGACTCTACAATACTCTGGAATTTTTTTAAACCTCCTCCTCCCCTGTGTTCATGCTGTTCTTCCATTTAGAATGCTTCTTTCCCATCTTACTCCACCTTTTCTGCATATCTACATTCTATCTACTCTTTAAGGCTTAGTTTAAACCTCCACTGTTACCATTCCTGACCAGTTCAGTAGTCATATCTGCCATCACTTCATAAACATTAAGTTCAAGATTAAAACTCCAAGGGCTCTTTCTTTCTAGGGATATGGCTACAATTTGAGATAAATACAAACTACTGACTGGCTTACACCTTTCTACAACAAAACAAAAATAAATACTCTCTATGATAAAAAACCACTAAGCATAAGTATCTAATGAACGTCCTTTTAAAAATGCACTCAGTTAGAATTTAGGTCTCTTGCTAATAATTTTTTAAAATCATCAGTCACTGCTTATATTAGTGGTTCTTAACTCTGGACACATTTTAGAAATCACCTGTAAGGAGCATTTAAAAAATATTGATAACACCCATAGTCCTCCCCACAGAGACTCTGATTTAATTGTACTAGGGTAGAGTCTTAGCATTGTTATGTTTTTATATTTTAAAAGCTTCCAGGTAACTCTAATATGCATTCAGAGTTGAAAATCACAGGCCTAAACAATCCTAGCTATGAAACTTAATAATGCATGCCTTTCTTGCTTACCCTGAACCCTTCCTAATTTGTTAGGTTACGCTAAGAGCCAAGACCAGCAGGTACATTCTACTCTCTTTCCTTAAACTTCAGAATTTGCAGTCTGTGGCAAACGGCTAGGGACTGCTGAGATCCTGATCTCTTTAGCCCTCACCAAAGCCAGGTAGAGCCTGGGGCAGCCAGAGCCCCTGGGCCACTATCTTCAATAGCAAGCAGACTCATCCATTCACCCAAGTGTGCCATAAATAATATCGTTTTCTATATATGCCATGAATGAAAAGGGCGAGAAAGCAGTGGGAAGAACTGGTTTCTCCATTTCCCAGGCAACTCTGGCTCTCACTTATTTGCTTTAGTATTAAACTTAATACTAAAGTATTAAGTACTTTACTGAACTTAATTAAGAATTAATGCCCTATCTTGGTTCTAGACTGAAATTTTAGAATATTTTTTTTCAGGCTCTTTTACATAACTTTTTAAAGTTACTCCTCAGAATTTTCAATTCCTACTACTCCTCCCTTCTATTTAACTTAACAGAAGCAGGATAAAATTAAAAATTAAGGTTACAGCATGTAGCTTGGAAGTCAGTATTTTGAATGCCGAGGAGTGCAGTA
>NW_011888792.1:992248-994458 GCF_000151845.1 Pteropus vampyrus | reverse complement strand
AATATGCATTCAGAGTTGAAAATCACAGGCCTAAACAATCCTAGCTATGAAACTTAATAATGCATGCCTTTCTTGCTTACCCTGAACCCTTCCTAATTTGTTAGGTTACGCTAAGAGCCAAGACCAGCAGGTACATTCTACTCTCTTTCCTTAAACTTCAGAATTTGCAGTCTGTGGCAAACGGCTAGGGACTGCTGAGATCCTGATCTCTTTAGCCCTCACCAAAGCCAGGTAGAGCCTGGGGCAGCCAGAGCCCCTGGGCCACTATCTTCAATAGCAAGCAGACTCATCCATTCACCCAAGTGTGCCATAAATAATATCGTTTTCTATATATGCCATGAATGAAAAGGGCGAGAAAGCAGTGGGAAGAACTGGTTTCTCCATTTCCCAGGCAACTCTGGCTCTCACTTATTTGCTTTAGTATTAAACTTAATACTAAAGTATTAAGTACTTTACTGAACTTAATTAAGAATTAATGCCCTATCTTGGTTCTAGACTGAAATTTTAGAATATTTTTTTTCAGGCTCTTTTACATAACTTTTTAAAGTTACTCCTCAGAATTTTCAATTCCTACTACTCCTCCCTTCTATTTAACTTAACAGAAGCAGGATAAAATTAAAAATTAAGGTTACAGCATGTAGCTTGGAAGTCAGTATTTTGAATGCCGAGGAGTGCAGTAGTATTACAAAAGCAACTATAAATTCAAATTGGAGTTAATTATTGATTGAATGTACTCAACCAGAGTAGTTTTCCTTACTAGCTAGAATGAGCTCAAGAATGCTTAGCAGAATATCCAAAAGGTGATTGATCATAAGAAGACAGTTACTGAGGTGGGTTCACCCAATCATTTGCTTACTCATTCACTCATTTATTTTTTCAGTAGTGAATTTTTATTGAATTTAAATACTAGAATACAAATATAAAGACACAAAATCTCCTCTAAAGAAATTCAAAATCCAACACAGAGACAGAATTAAATATTTTAATACAGTATGTTAAGTACTATAACAGAAGATAGGAAAGATATATAGTGAGAACATAAAGGAGGGAAGACTTCACACAGGGAAGATACTTGGATTTTGAAGAAGAAATGGAATTTGCCAAATGAATGAAGAGTGGAGGTGGTGTGAAGATGGGGGAGGTCATTTCAGAAAAATGTCACAGTATATGCAAAATATGCATATGAAAAAATTAGTATAGCTCACTGAAAAAAACAAAAGCATTTTGGGATATCTGGATTATAGGAGAGAAGCAAAGGATAAAAGAATGACAGAGCCAACAGGAATCAGGGAATGACTATATTAGCATGTGTAAAGCCACAGCCCAAGTATTCACATTACACTCAGTCTAATGAAACAACTTCCCTTAATAGATGAGAAATGGTCCCATAGAGTTCAGAAATGTATTTTTTACTCAGGAACATAAGTGTTCTCATCTATGCAAAAATGTATACATCAGCTTTTCATAGTTAGTGGATATTGGCTGTGAATATCATTTCGTTCATTCTCTTCTGATTCTCACAAAGCAAACTCTTGATTTTTGGCTTCCCATGTAGACTTATCTGTGGGGGTGAGGATTAAAGACAGACTTTATTGGTGAAGTCATCTGGACCCAGAGTCTTTTTTTGGTAAGGTTTTTAATTAACAGTTTAATAGTTATGTGACTATTGTGTCCGCATTGGTATGTTGTAGTTTTTTAAAAATTGACCCATTTAACCTAAAATTTTTAAAACTCATTGGATTAAATTTGTTCATAATATCCTTTTAAGAGCTTTTAAATTTTTGTAAGAACTAAAATTTGATCTATTTTTTCACTCCTGATATTATTTGTGTCTTTTCTCTCTCCTTCTTTCCCTCTCTCTCTTGATCTTTTTAAATATTGCCAGGGATTATCATTTGGTAGTCTTTTCAAATAAAGTTTAGCTTTATTGATTTTTCCTATCTCATAAATGTTTATTATTTCCTTTCTTCAACTTCCTTTGGGTTTAATTTGCAATTATTTTTCTACCTTCTTGAGGTAGATTCTTAGATCATTATTTTACACCTTACTCCTTTTCTAATATATGAATTTAAGGCTATTCACTTCTCTTTAAGAAAGATTTCGATGTATCACATAAAAATTTGTGTATAGTATCTTCATTATTATTAATCTCAAAATATTTTTGAATTTTCACTGTGATTTCTATGTGACCCAGAGATTATTTTAAAATA
>NW_011888792.1:976198-991148 GCF_000151845.1 Pteropus vampyrus | reverse complement strand
CTTATCTTTTGCCATTCTGATTGCATGTCCTTGGCTTTCCTGTCCTCTGGTTAGGGCACTTGATCCTTTTCTTTATTCATTCTGTTTATTCCTTTGTTTATTACATTTAATATACTTCATCTCAGTTAGTGTATTCTTCATTTCAGACTGGTTCCTTTTATAATTTCCATTTCCATTTTTATTTTTTATCTCTTTGTTGAAGTTCTCACTGAATTTAACCAAAAGTTCACTGAGCATCTTTATAACCAGTGTTTTGAACTCTGCATCTATTAGGATATTTGACTCATATCTGGATCTCTGTTCTGTTCTCTCATATAGTTTCTGCTTCTTTGTCTTCCCAGTTTGGCTACCTTTCCATGTCTGCTTCTATGTACTAAGCAAAGCTCCTAAGTCTCCTGGTCTTATTAGAGTGGATTTGTGAAGTAAGTGTCCAGTGGCACTGTCCTGAGAGGGGTTCAGCTGCAGGCCAAACTTAGCCCAAGCCTCTACCCCTCCGGCGCCACTTGTTAAGATTCAGCAAGCAATCCACAGATGCTGTGCTTATAGTTGCTTCAAAAGGCCACACCAGAAACCGAGGCCAGCTGCCTCCAGTGTGAGTCTATGTGCTGCTCAGCAAGGAGCACCCGACTCGCTGAGGCTATACCAGAATGTGGCTTGGGTGGGGCCGCTAGTTGGGGAAGGTGGGATTTCAGAAAATCCTCTGGGTAGAGCGACCTCTGTTATCCAGTTTGATGACGTCATGGCTATGGCGGTGTGGTGTCTGCACACTGGTATGGGTGAGGGCTCAACAGGGAACAATGGATACCACCAGCACATCTGTACAGAGTGGGTCTCACTTAGGCCTTCACTCTGTCAGTGTCTCCCTGTAAGTCCCTGGTAACCCCTGAGCACAGCTAAATACACACTGGTGCTCAGAGCGAGTAGGTCCGTCACCACAACAATCCGCTCACAGACGCAGCTCCTTTAAAAGGCTTCTGCCACCGCCACAGCCTCTATCTCACTCAGCCACTCGAGATCGAGAAGCCCTGTGTTCTTGCCCTGTCCTACCTTCTGTCATTGCAGGGTGACTTCTTGTATTTCTCCCTAGTTGTATGGCTTGTTCATCTAAATCTCAGGCGATTTTTTCCTTGTTGCTGCTCCTTGTTTCCATCATAACTTTGATTTGGTCACTAGAGGGATGAACAGAGCCTCTATCATCTACACCATTGTTTTTCCTCCGAAATTGTTTTATTTTTAAAAAAATATTTATATGTTCTTGAGAAAATGTGTCCTGAAGTTTTTCAGCAGCATTCTATATATGTCAAGTAAGTAAGACTTCTTAGTTATGGTATTCAAATCTTTTTTATCTTTAGTGGTATTTTTGTCTGCTTGTTCTATCAGCTACTGAAAGAGACCAGTTAAAATTTCATATTATAATTATGAATTTGTCTCTCTTTGTAGTTCTGTTAATACTTGACATATATTTCGAAGCTATGTTATGAAGTATAAGTAATTTCAATATCTTTCTGGAAATTGTAACTTTTAATCATAATGAGATGTCCATTTTATCTGTAAATAATGTTTTTTGTATAAGTATACTTTGATACTAACAAAGCTTTGCTTTTATATTAACAAAGTTATACCAGCTTGGTTTTGACTAATGTTTTGCCTCGTCTATCTTTTTGCAGTTTTTACTTTTAGCCTTTCTGTAACCTTATATTTAGATGTGACTCTTATAAGCAGCATAAATATTTTTAAATCAATCCTGACAATTTAAATGGAGCACTTAGTCCATTTAAACTTACTATAATTACCATATATTTGGGGTTAAATCATCTATCTTTTTATTTCCCATCTATTTGTACTACCTATTCCATGTTCCTTTTCTTTCTCTTTTCTTGAATCAAATATTTATTTTTATTCCATTCCCCCCACCCGCCATTAGTCTGACAATTATATTTTAACGTTCTTTTAGTGACTACCCTAGGGATTACAACATGCATCCTTGATTCATTAATTGGTATCTTTTATCTCTTTCAAGACAACACAAGGACCATAAATCATTTAGTGTCAAGTTACATCCTATTATAATTGTATATTTTAATTCTATCAATGTTTTTAAATCCCATTCACAAAATTTTATTGTTTTTAACTGTCAATATTCATTTATATTTACCTAGATACTGAATCTTTTTATTGTGTTTCATTCCTTCCTACATCCAAGATTCCATCTAGAATCACTTTCTTCCTCCCTGAAGAATTCCCTTTAGTATTTCCTTTAGTGTAAATCTGCTGGTGACAAATTATCTCTACATTTTTCTTATAAAGTATTTTTACACCTCCATTCTTGATAAATATTTTTTCAGGACACAAAATTCTAAGTTGGCAGGTAATTCTCCCAACACTTTAAATACATCATTCCACTGTCTTCTAGCTTCTATTGTTTCATTGATAAATCAGCTGTTGGTGTAATGTTGTTCTGAAGGTAATCTAGATTGTTTCCCCCTATTACCAGGTTGTTTTTAAGAATTTTGTTGTTGTCTTTAGTTTTCAGAAGTTTTACTACCATGTACTTAAGAATCTTATCCTGCTTGGAGTTCATATGGCTTCTTGAATCTGTACATGGATGTCTTTCATCATTTTTGAGAAATTCTTATTCAGCCATACTCTGTTCAAATATTACTTCTATCCCTTGTGTCTTCTCTTCTTTTGAGATTCCAATTTTTCGTAAGTTAGAACTTCTCACTGTGTCCCATCTATGTTTCATTTGGATATTTCTACCAATCTATCATCCAGTAATAATTCTGTCTTTAAGTGTGTCTAAACTGCTACTAAAATCATCAAATGTGTTAAATTTTTTTGTATTTTAGTTCTAGAATTTTTATTCTTTGAATTGTTTTCAGTTCTCTAAGAAAGTTCTCAATCATGTCTTTTATTTCCATATCCCCCTTTCTCTATAAATAAGCTATGCATTACATAAGCAGAATGTCCCCCGCTCCAAGAGCCATTCTCTTTTCACGTAGCAGTCTAGCAATGCCCTGATTAATATGACTATTTCAAATCAGAGCCTGAAGGTTTGTGTGCTCTGCTACTTCCCTATTTCTAAATTTCCCCCAATAAACCCAAATACATATATTGCATTGTGTGATATAGTAGTGTGTATGTCCATGTCCCTTTGCATGGTGAGCAGGGAACATGATAATGCCTGAATGGTGTTTTGGTATGCTTGCTGGTAATATTCTTATATCGCATTGTTAAATTGACATCACATTTTCTAAGTTTTGTGTGTGCGTGTGTGAGTTGTCTTAGTTCATCAGTTCTCAAGAGATGAATTTCATTAAACGTGCAAGAAAAAAAGCTAAGTTCTGAAGTTTTGAAATGATTTACCAGGTCCTAGAATATGATGATCATGTCAAAAAATCCACGTTTCCTGTTTAAGCAGCGATTGCCCGCCCTAGATACACCCTCTCTCTCTCTATTTCACTTTAACTGAAACAGAGACTAGTAACTTATTGAAAATTAAATTATTAATCATGAATAGAAAGAGCCTTGTGGTTTTATATTTCTCATTTTATAACTGAAAAACAAAACAGAGAAAGGGAATACATATATATTGAAATTGAAAGTTTTAAAGCAAAAAACTGGCTAGCCATCAAAGAGGAGCTACCAAAATAACAGACTCCCTTATTTTATCATCAACATCTTTGTTTTGTTTTCTTTTGAATTGGTACTCTCATTTTTTACTTCTGAAGAAGTAAAACTACTGAAGAGTGAAACAGGTCCTCAAACTATTTTTATACAAAAAGTCAAGATTTGTAACTATTAAATTTTGTTTCTTGTAAGCTCAAGATTTGTATACTAGGAACTGGTAGTCCCTTCCTATGACCAACAACTAAAGTGGCATTAAGGTTCCTTAAAGGAATATAATTATGAACAATAGCTTAGATTTACATGATGCTTTATTCTGTTATCAAGCAATTACAGTAAACTTACCAGAAACATATCAAATGAAAGAAGGCAATGAGTAGGATTTTTCCCAACTAAATCTGTTAAAGTGAGTTAAATGTCAATTGTTATAATATAGAACTGAAATCAGATATGAACCTGTTATTTAGCAAACTTTGAAAACATGTTTTTGCTGCATAAAATGCCAAGCAAGCTTGTGATCTTATAATACAAATTATTAGTGTTTTATGTAGGCCTTAAAAAGAATGAAAAGTTCTTAAAATCATAATCACTAATTCTGCAATTAATATTTCACCAAGAATTAATTGAATATTCATGTCCTTAGCAGAAAATTAATTATATGCATTGCTGAACAAAATTAATATAAAGTAGCTTAGATTAAAAGGAGTTTATAAGCCATTAGAAAGTTAAAAAAAATCCACAAAACTATGAATGAAAACTTTATTATACAGCATTATAATCCCCCAATATAAAGTGCTTGTTTTGTAGATATACTAAAAACACACAAGTTCATTGTGGATGAAAAGAGTAAGTATCTTATTCTCACAATGACCAGACATTTCATAATTTAAATTCACTATTTAAAATCCAGTTATATTTCTAGTTTTACCTTCCATTATTTCCCTTAGATGTGACTCTTATAAGCAGCATAAATATTTTTAAATCAATCCTGACAATTTAAATGGAGCACTTAGTCCATTTAAACTTACTATAATCACCATATATTTGGGGTTAAATCATCTATCTTTTTATTTCCCATCTATTTGTACTACCGATTCCATGTTCCTTTTCTTTCTCTTTTCTTGAATCAAATATTTATTTTTATTCCATTCCCCCCCCCCGCCATTAGTCTGACAATTATATTTTAACGTTCTTTTAGTGATTACCCTAGGGATTACAACATGCATCCTTGATTCATTAATTGGTGTCTTTTATCTCTTTCAAGACAACACAAGGACCATAAATCATTTAGTGTCAAGTTACATCCTATTATAATTGTATATTTTAATTCTATAAATGTTTTTAAATCCCATTCACAAAATTTTATTGTTTTTAACTGTCAATATTCATTTATATTTACCTAGATACTGAATCTTTTTATTGTGTTTCATTCCTTCCTACATCCAAGATTCCATCTAGAATCACTTTCTTCCTCCCTGAAGAATTCCCTTTAGTATTTCCTTTAGTGTAAATCTGCTGGTGACAAATTATCTCTACATTTTTCTTATAAAGTATTTTTACACCTCCATTCTTGATAAATATTTTTTCAGGACACAAAATTCTAAGTTGGCAGGTAATTCTCCCAACACTTTAAATACATCATTCCACTGTCTTCTAGCTTCTATTGTTTCATTGATAAATCAGCTGTTGGTGTAATGTTGTTCTGAGGTAATCTAGATTGTTTCCCCCTATTACCAGGTTGTTTTTAAGAATTTTGTTGTTGTCTTTAGTTTTCAGAAGTTTTACTACCATGTACTTAAGAATCTTATCCTGCTTGGAGTTCATATGGCTTCTTGAATCTGTACATGGATGTCTTTCATCATTTTTGAGAAATTCTTATTCAGCCATACTCTGTTCAAATATTACTTCTATCCCTTGTGTCTTCTCTTCTTTTGAGATTCCAATTTTTCGTAAGTTAGAACTTCTCACTGTGTCCCATCTATGTTTCATTTGGATATTTCTACCAATCTATCATCCAGTAATAATTCTGTCTTTAAGTGTGTCTAAACTGCTACTAAAATCATCAAATGTGTTAAATTTTTTTGTATTTTAGTTCTAGAATTTTTATTCTTTGAATTGTTTCCAGTTCTCTAAGAAAGTTCTCAATCATGTCTTTTATTTCCATATCCCCCTTTCTCTATAAATAAGCTATGCATTACATAAGCAGAATGTCCCCCGCTCCAAGAGCCATTCTCTTTTCACGTAGCAGTCTAGCAATGCCCTGATTAATATGACTATTTCAAATCAGAGCCTGAAGGTTTGTGTGCTCTGCTACTTCCCTATTTCTAAATTTCCCCCAATAAACCCAAATACATATATTGCATTGTGTGATATAGTAGTGTGTATGTCCATGTCCCTTTGCATGGTGAGCAGGGAACATGATAATGCCTGAATGGTGTTTTGGTATGCTTGCTGGTAATATTCTTATATCGCATTGTTAAATTGACATCACATTTTCTAAGTTTTGTGTGTGCGTGTGTGAGTTGTCTTAGTTCATCAGTTCTCAAGAGATGAATTTCATTAAACGTGCAAGAAAAAAAGCTAAGTTCTGAAGTTTTGAAATGATTTACCAGGTCCTAGAATATGATGATCATGTCAAAAAATCCACGTTTCCTGTTTAAGCAGCGATTGCCCGCCCTAGATACACCCTCTCTCTCTCTATTTCACTTTAACTGAAACAGAGACTAGTAACTTATTGAAAATTAAATTATTAATCATGAATAGAAAGAGCCTTGTGGTTTTATATTTCTCATTTTATAACTGAAAAACAAAACAGAGAAAGGGAATACATATATATTGAAATTGAAAGTTTTAAAGCAAAAAACTGGCTAGCCATCAAAGAGGAGCTACCAAAATAACAGACTCCCTTATTTTATCATCAACATCTTTGTTTTGTTTTCTTTTGAATTGGTACTCTCATTTTTTACTTCTGAAGAAGTAAAACTACTGAAGAGTGAAACAGGTCCTCAAACTATTTTTATACAAAAAGTCAAGATTTGTAACTATTAAATTTTGTTTCTTGTAAGCTCAAGATTTGTATACTAGGAACTGGTAGTCCCTTCCTATGACCAACAACTAAAGTGGCATTAAGGTTCCTTAAAGGAATATAATTATGAACAATAGCTTAGATTTACATGATGCTTTATTCTGTTATCAAGCAATTACAGTAAACTTACCAGAAACATATCAAATGAAAGAAGGCAATGAGTAGGATTTTTCCCAACTAAATCTGTTAAAGTGAGTTAAATGTCAATTGTTATAATATAGAACTGAAATCAGATATGAACCTGTTATTTAGCAAACTTTGAAAACATGTTTTTGCTGCATAAAATGCCAAGCAAGCTTGTGATCTTATAATACAAATTATTAGTGTTTTATGTAGGCCTTAAAAAGAATGAAAAGTTCTTAAAATCATAATCACTAATTCTGCAATTAATATTTCACCAAGAATTAATTGAATATTCATGTCCTTAGCAGAAAATTAATTATATGCATTGCTGAACAAAATTAATATAAAGTAGCTTAGATTAAAAGGAGTTTATAAGCCATTAGAAAGTTAAAAAAAAATCCACAAAACTATGAATGAAAACTTTATTATACAGCATTATAATCCCCCAATATAAAGTGCTTGTTTTGTAGATATACTAAAAAACACACAAGTTCATTGTGGATGAGAAGAGTAAGTATCTTATTCTCACAATGACCAGACATTTCATAATTTAAATTCACTATTTAAAATCCGGTTATATTTCTAGTTTTACCTTCCATTATTTCCCTTCATAAATCCTGTGCTCCAGCAAACACTGGCCTTACCCTGCATGTCTTTGTTTATATCCTTCTCTTCTCTTGGAATGAATCATCTCTGTATATCATAACTTTATACTCTTCAGAGACCTGCTCATATCAACTTCTTAATGTAGCCATTACTGATTTTGTGACACAAAACTAATTTTCTTCTTCTGAATTTCTGGAATCTTAATATAATCTTCTCCTATGATATCTATCATCCTAGATTAGAGTTATTTTTGCATATATCATAGCTCCTTTACCAGGCTGTAAACTACCTGTGAGCAGGGATCTTGTCTTTTAGTGGTCCTTTTCAGGAGTCTCCTCTTATGGAGTCGTTCCAAAACATTCGCCTTCGTTTTCAGAGAAACAACTCTTTTACTTTTGCACACATTTCATCAGCTTCAGTAATATTTAATTAAATCATATAATAACAAGTGCAACTAGTATAAAAATGTTTGGGAATAATCACAACCCTTAGTAAAAAAGTAGCTCAAAATAATGGGAATTATTACACAGCAGCCACCTATGGGGCATAATTAGCTTGCCTTCGTCGGTCTATTTTACAGAGAAAATGGGGGGCTTTGGCAACACCAGTCAATTACGTTTAGTGGAAAGTAGTTAAAAGAGCTTATGGTACTCTTTCTGTATATTTCTAGTTTCCATTTATTAGCACTCAGACCCATGGCATTTTTGTTTCATAATTTCAAAACTACAAGACTACTTCTGTCATTGCCTTTACACTGATCTCAAATTGAAGCCCAAAGTCAAGATTCATTCATTCAACAAGTATTTATTGAGTTCCAATTCTGTACTAGGTGCTATGTTAGGTAGAAATTTTTATAGCAAGATAATTATTTGCTGCAAATTTTCTAAAAGATCTTTATAATTCACTTCAAATTAACTGTTTTGGTCTGAGCTACAGATTTGTGGTAGAACTACAAAGTAATCTTTTCTTATTTTATTCTTTGGAAATCTAGGGTGTATTTGCATATCGATACTGGAGGCAGCTCCACAGTAAAGCAAATTAGGTGCTTGCCGAAGCCCTCATCTGCACAAGAGCATCACTAGACACAATCAACTCTCCTGTAGCCTAGCTTGAGAACACTCAGTTGTGCGTGAACATTTTCCTGTTTCATTTATACATGAGTGTATGAAAAAACTATGAGATATAAAGATTCACTTCTTTCTTAGCTTTTCTAAAGAAGTTTTTTATTTGTAAAATTTCTTAAAATTCATAATGATTTATTTAAAATTATTAGTTGGAATGCTAATTTCTCATCCCAGGTGTTTCTTTCCTATTAGTATAACACTCCTTTCTGACCTGGCTTCCCTCTATCACTCTTCCCCATTTTACTCTGTTCCTTGTGCTGTTAAGTACACAAGGCAGGTCCTTATGTGGAGAGGCTGTAGTTCTTCATGGCCCATGACTAGGAATATAAATCTGTATGTTTCTGAGAGTTAGTAATAGAATGCACATTGTTGTCCTATGCCTAAGCCACATTCTTTGATACCATCAGCTTTATCAGTAATAAATTTGACATTTTGATCTCTATTTGCCATTCCTTTGATTTATCTATCAATCGTTTCAGAACTTAGGCAGGGAAAAGAGGATGTTTTATAGTAATTCTATTTGCCAAAGCCTAATGTGAATAAATGGCCACACGTACAAGAGCTGGTAAAACCTAAAAGACATCTCTTGACAGTAAGAACAGATATAATAGCTAACCTACATGCATGTGAGTATTTACCATAAACTGATATGTGGACCAATCAGACGAAGAGAAATTCACCAGTCAGAACTCAGCAATGTCCTGATCACATATGGGTCTCCTTCACAAGCACACAGGCATGTGCATATCTTTGTTTTCACAAGCTTTCAGAACTCCAGAACTACAGTGGTTGACATGATGCTTTATAAGCAACACAGACCAATGTTAAAAGTATATCACTCATGGTGGGTGATAAATAACATTATATCCATGGCAAAAATGTCCATAAGCTGCAAAGAATAAAGGTTGACAATATGAATCAGATATGCAAAAAAGATAAAAGTTGGTATTCTTAAAAGTCTCAGGTTACTTTAGCTTAGGGCCATGCTAGGTCTAAAGCTGCTTCCACTACCATATGCTAACAGGAAGAAGGAGTTTTGGGTTCTAGTGCTTTCTCTGACACTCACTCAATGTCTGGTTTTCAGCATGAAAACAAAACACAATCTGCTCTCATGTTGCTTAAATTCTAATAAGGGGGAAGACAGAGAAAAAACAAAGCAAACAAACTCATGTTAGATAGTGATAAGTGCTACGAAGAAAATCAAACATGGTTTATGGGAGAGAAGGCAATGTTATGAGTTGAGGTGCTGTATTATATAGAATATTCACAGAAGACCTCTCAATTAAAGAGAGATGTGAGCAGAGATTTGAAGGGAATAAGAGGATGAGCATGCAAATATTAGGAGAAAGAGCAGAGCAAAAAACAGTATTCAAGTTGCTGAAACGAGACTGCTTGGCAAACACAAACAGCAAAAATGGGAGTGTGCTGGAGCAGAACAAGAGAGAAAGAGCTAGGAAATGAGGTCAGAAGGGTATCTGGGAGCCAGTTCACCTTAGCTTAAAGGCCATAAAAAGGGTTTGGATTTTACTCTGAATGAGATGCAGAGCCGTTGGACTGTCAGCCCTGCCATCTTCTAGTAGCTCAGAGATGGGCAGTTACTCAGGCTATGCTGGGCTAAGGGCCCATCTACCCACCCTGCCTTAACCTAATTAGGAATTTGAATCTCAAACAGAATGACTAGAAGGCTGAAAATCCATGGCACTCAGGTCTGATAATCCGTCTTTCTTGTTTCTTGGCCCCACCATCACTCCACTGATTCCTGCATGGTTCACCAGTCTACCATTCATTCTGTGAATCCTCAATAGATTCCATTTTCTGTTTGGTATATAGAGATGTTTCTTTGCTCTTTATTAGAGATGACAAGCTTATCACTGAGCTAATTTCTCTTCTTCCTGGGCTTATAGATAGTCTACATTTCCCAGCCTCCCTTGAGTTAGGTGTGGCCTCATGGCAACCAAGTGATGGAGTTCTAAACAATGGAAAGTCAGCACTAGTACTGTATGTCATTTCTAGGCATGGATCATTAAAATCTCCCACATGTGATCCTCTGTACTTTTCCCTAGGCACTGTTTAAAAGCATGGCAACTTACATGCTATATACTAGAGAGGACAGAGCCATACAGGTAAGGTGCTTTGATCTGAGTCACTACTTGGAGGAGAGCTGCCCAGCCAAAAACCTGCATTTGACTTTTAAGTGAGCTCAAGAGAAACTTTTATTATGCTAAGTCACTGAGATTTGGTTTGTTATAGCAGCTAGTATTATTTTATCTAATAAAACCCTAACTACACCTCTCAGTAAAAATAAGCATCTTGCCCCAACATTAAATATCAGTACTCCTTGGCACAGAAAACAACTTTTTTTTGTTTATATATATGCATATATAATTTTAATTTTGGTTACAGAAGTAAATGAAAACTTTCTTGTAAAAAAATTAATCTAACCAGTTAATCAATAATGTTTTGCAAATTGAAAAGAAAGAAAAAACTAAACCTAGCAAAATAAATAATAGAAATTCTGTTTTTAAATTTGATCAAGTACTCATAATGTACAAGGTAACGGGAACACTAAGAGGAGTGACACTATACCTACTTTCTAAGAACCCTGAGGCCAGCATGTAGGTATATCTACAAAAAGATCATTAAAATACAGTGTGACACATGCCACAACAGGAAGAATGTGCAAGAGGCATCAGATGTGGAGGTATTTTTAAACTGTGGAGTGGATTGGGGCAGGCTGTGTGAATACATGTGAGAGGAGGGGTCTGGAATATAATTAGAATATAAAAGGCTGATGTAAGATTTTACAAGATAAAAGTGAGTTTTCCAGGAGAACCAGGTTGGGTGTGGATGGAAATTCACGTAAAAGGAACAATATATACAAAAAAGAAGGAGGTATGAAACCATATGGTATATCTGGGTATGATTTGGGACACCTTTACAAAAGTCTGTAATCTTTAAAATCAAAAGACCCAGTAGCATATATGTTAATAATATGCAGATGCTTCCAAATGCCACTCCTAGTCCAAGCAGATCGAAAAATACCCACCACCCTGTCTTTCCCAAAGTTTTAGACAGTGCCAATAATGACTTAGTGGTTGGCTATACACATATTTATTATTAACAGGTGAGGTAACTTGAGTCATTGAGTGCCTAAGATATATGCTTGACCTTAATACAAGGATTAGACAAAAATTGATCCATTTGAAAGTATGAGGTTTCGAAATAGTCACTATGTTCCTCCTTTCTTTTCTTCACCCCTCCCAACCAAAAGATTACGTGTAGGCCACATGCATAAACTTCTCCATTTACTTCAAGTAGGAAATATACTTTCATGGGTAAAGGTGTTATAAGACTCATCAGACCTCTGGAATTATAGGAGCTGTTTATTTTGCCCAGAGTGAAAACTCAAAGACTATCTATCTATTCAGGGCCTGGCTATGAGCTGGGGGCTATGACTTGATTAAATAAACTGCAGGCAGACATCTGAATCCACCACAGATAAGTACAGTATGATTTTTTGACTTTATAATGGTGTGAAAGCAATACATATTCAGTAAAAACTGTACTTCAGATTTTGAATTTTGATCCTTCTTGGGACAATGACATTCAGTATGCTACTCCCTCACGATGCTGGTTGGGGGCAGCCAGCTGCAGCTCCCAGTCGGCTGTGGGATCATGAAAATAAACAATCGATGACTCCACAGTGTACTGGGTTGCCGGCATTTTTTTGGACCTTGTGTTCTGAGCATGTTTAAGGTATCCTAGGCTAAGTTATGATGTTTGGTAGGTTAAGCATATTAAATGCATTTCGACTTACAATACTTTCACTTATGATGGGTCAGGACATAACCCCATCATAAATCAAAGAGCATCTGTATAACAACTCATCCACTAAATTCTCCACTATTACAGAAAACTAAAGGCAAAAAGATGCCCAAAGAACCAAAATAAATAAACTACAGTGCAACAGGGCTGGTTCATAGTTTAGTGACTACTTCAGACCAAAACATGGGCAAGCTGGTTATTTGTAGTGTTGGGAGCTCCTCAGTGGTGGCACTATTGATATTTTGGGCTACATTAATTCTTTGTCGTGGGGACTGTCCTGTGGGCAGAAGATGTTTAGTAGAACCCCTGGCTTCTCTTCACTAGATACCAACAGGACACCAACCTCAGTAGTGACAACCAAAAATGTTTTCAGAATTACACTAGTTGAGAACCACTGGTTTGGGCAGACTCAAAAGTGAGAGAAAAAACAACCAACCATGGGCAATATTAATCTTGGCTGAGGATGTAAATAAAAAACCATGGAGAATAAGAACTTTTTTCTAGGATTCCCAGGTAAGGAGTTAAATGTAGGCTTAGCTCTTTAGAACTGGAATTCTTTAACAGCTACTGAGTATTAGCACAGAACAGAAACTGTGCCCCACCAGACACTGCTGTCAAATTCCTGTGAGGGTTGAGTGGTGGTTACTAAGAGACAGAGCACTTCATCTGAATAGAATGTGTCAGGCTGGGATTTTTTAAAAAGATATCGGTGAGACAGAAGAGGCTTCTCCCCTGCTATTCAATTTTTTTTTTTCTTACTACAATTATACTAACTCCATAAAAGCACAAAAACTTATTGGTCCAAAAAGTAGAAGACATTTGATCAGGTTTGCTCATCTCCAGCAACTGACTCTCCAGCAATTTTTCTTAATTTTGCAACAGATAAAGAGTCCTTAACTTATATCCTGGAAAGTAACAGTAATATGTTTAAAAATAAAACCCAGCTCAACTATTAAATGGAATGAAGGTTTGTCCATATGCCTAGCAGAGAATATGGCAGCATTTTTTTCTCTGTTATTTTTTTAAAGGAAATAATAGTAATAAAACACGCCAAGACCTCACTCCAGCAGATGCTGCTGAGATGAGCAGGGATGAATGAAAAACCTCCCAGTCCCGGAGCTTCCAGAGAGGGGACCTTTCTTCCTGTGCCAGCAGGGGACTTGGGGGATAGTCAATTGGCTCTCCCGGCCTATCTGGATCAATGTCACAGAGATAAGACCGGAGGCACAATGAGGGCACCCTCCAAAAATGAAGACGAAGTTCTTGAGAATCTTCTGAATGTAGAAAAGGAATGCAAGATAGAAGGGGAGAGGTGTTAGCCCAAAATTCTGATTGAGCCTCTACATACCTCCCTAATTTCCAAGTGCTCCTTCACTGACTTTTGATCTAGTCCCCACACTAATGCTGCCAATAATTCATTAAGAAAAATTAATTACGATGTTACAGTTACCAACAAATCCTAAGATGTTTTCTGCTAGATCAGCTCTGGATGATAACTCATTAACACCTTAACTTTGTGGTTTCTGCAAGGGCAGTATTAGAAGTATGTTTTCGTGCATACATAAAATGTTTAGAAAATTTCCCCATCTCTATTTTTTTAAATTCTCAAACCAATTATCTATAAGGTTGGGTGGGAAACTTTATCTTTTTTTGAATGAGTTTATCTCTCTCTCCAATGTGATCTTAAATCTGGAGAATTGCCACCTGAAACATTCATCTCTCAAGGACATACTTTACAAAGTCAGGTGATCAAATCGATATTGACAGCTGAACTTCGCATTTCTCCTCTTCAACTCTGTAAGCAATTGTCTAGATATTCTACATTCTTATAGTCATTTCACCACCTGCAGTGGTTATTGCACTTTAATCAAATTCTGTCATGTTAAGTTGGTGGCAGAGATGCCTGGTTCCTGCAAAGTTGAAAGCATACCAGCAGCAGCCTGGCTAGAACCAGAGTTAACGGGTGAGAAACATCCAGAAGACCTAGTTGATGAGCCCCCCTTATCAGGCTCAAACACCACAGCTAGAAAAAAAAAACAAGAAACCTTTTGCCTACAACATAATGCTGACAGTAAGATCAACATCATAAAAGGAAGTCTCTCAAATTACAGAGGGAAAAAGAAATGAGATTAAATAAAATTCCTGTTGATACACTAGGAAATAACTTGACAGTAGCTTGCTCTAGCCTTTTTGTTTCTGATTGTAAAATCTTGAAATTGGAAAAATTGGAAGCCAGCAACACAAATCCAATAGTTTAATTCATTTTCATAGAGACTATGTTGGAATAAATAGGACTAATGTAAAACTTTGCATTCCCCAAGCCGATTTTACAAGTTTTAAAGTACTTAGATCTCTTTTAGCAGTTCTAAAACTCAAGATGAATCTCTCATAATATCCTCTTATTCAGCACTCACAAAAGAGAGAAAAATATAGCAAAAAAATGCTATGTATGTAATCTAGTAAAATGTTTTAAAAAGCATAATATAGACAACTCTTACTAATACTTTTCTCCCTATTTCTTAGTTGAATTCAGGTGAAAATTCAAGATTTTTAGGTCCTG
>NW_011888792.1:917407-976148 GCF_000151845.1 Pteropus vampyrus | reverse complement strand
CTCCCTAATTTCCAAGTGCTCCTTCACTGACTTTTGATCTAGTCCCCACACTAATGCTGCCAATAATTCATTAAGAAAAATTAATTACGATGTTACAGTTACCAACAAATCCTAAGATGTTTTCTGCTAGATCAGCTCTGGATGATAACTCATTAACACCTTAACTTTGTGGTTTCTGCAAGGGCAGTATTAGAAGTATGTTTTTGTGCATACATAAAATGTTTAGAAAATTTCCCCATCTCTATTTTTTTAAATTCTCAAACCAATTATCTATAAGGTTGGGTGGGAAACTTTATCTTTTTTTGAATGAGTTTATCTCTCTCTCCAATGTGATCTTAAATCTGGAGAATTGCCACCTGAAACATTCATCTCTCAAGGACATACTTTACAAAGTCAGGTGATCAAATCGATATTGACAGCTGAACTTCGCATTTCTCCTCTTCAACTCTGTAAGCAATTGTCTAGATATTCTACATTCTTATAGTCATTTCACCACCTGCAGTGGTTATTGCACTTTAATCAAATTCTGTCATGTTAAGTTGGTGGCAGAGATGCCTGGTTCCTGCAAAGTTGAAAGCATACCAGCAGCAGCCTGGCTAGAACCAGAGTTAACGGGTGAGAAACATCCAGAAGACCTAGTTGATGAGCCCCCCTTATCAGGCTCAAACACCACAGCTAGAAAAAAAAAACAAGAAACCTTTTGCCTACAACATAATGCTGACAGTAAGATCAACATCATAAAAGGAAGTCTCTCAAATTACAGAGGGAAAAAGAAATGAGATTAAATAAAATTCCTGTTGATACACTAGGAAATAACTTGACAGTAGCTTGCTCTAGCCTTTTTGTTTCTGATTGTAAAATCTTGAAATTGGAAAAATTGGAAGCCAGCAACACAAATCCAATAGTTTAATTCATTTTCATAGAGACTATGTTGGAATAAATAGGACTAATGTAAAACTTTGCATTCCCCAAGCCGATTTTACAAGTTTTAAAGTACTTAGATCTCTTTTAGCAGTTCTAAAACTCAAGATGAATCTCTCATAATATCCTCTTATTCAGCACTCACAAAAGAGAGAAAAATATAGCAAAAAAATGATATGTATGTAATCTAGTAAAATGTTTTAAAAAGCATAATATAGACAACTCTTACTAATACTTTTCTCCCTATTTCTTAGTTGAATTCAGGTGAAAATTCAAGATTTTTAGGTCCTGTCTTTAAAAGTAAAGGTTTTTCTAATTGCCAAATATAAATTTCATTGTAGAATATATAGGAAAACAGAAAAGCACAAAAAATAAAATAAAATTAATCAGTAATGCCAACACTCAAATGACTATTTTTAATATATTGATGTATTTCCTTCACTCTCGTTCTATCCTGAGATTTTTTTAAAACACAAATGGTATGTTTTATAATGTGCTTTTTAAATTTAAAAATATATTCTAAACATTTTCCCATGCTAGTAAGTATTCTTTTCCAACGAACACCCTCAAGCTAGCTTAAATAGAGGGGATTTATCTTAAAGAAACAGGGAATCCAAGGGTAAGAGGTATATCTGGAAGGAACTCTTGGGTAAGTGGAAACAGGAAAACCATTAGGAATCAAGAAAGCTAGTCTTCTCCCCTCTTCCTTTCCCCTCTCCCCTCTTCTCTTTCCCTCTCTAACTCTCTCCCTAACTCGTTCACCCTCCCTCCCTCGCCCACTCCCCCTCCCTCCTTCTCTCTCTCTCTCTGCACAACTTCCTGTTTCTCTTGCACATGACTCAACAAGGCTAAGGCCAAATGGCATCTTCAGTCCCAGAGTCTACAGAATTGTCTTGGGATTCTTAGTTTTCCTTTGTAACAAATAATTATTCCCCAAGAAGATTAAGAGATAAACCAAAACCAAAAGCAGAGGCTCCTGCCTTTCTGAAAAGGTGTTTTATTGCTTCTCCCGTCAGAGAACAAAGAGGGTAGAAAAGCAGTACAACCTCACCTCTGGCTTTTGGTATGACCTGCTTTGAGGAAAGTACGAGCCCTTCCTGGGTGACAGGATGGGTTCATATGGCTTTTATACATGGGTAGACAATAAGATGTGCTCACAGAAGTCTGAGCCAGAGGCTTTCCTTCTAGGTGCTCTATTTTGGGTGGACTGTTTTAAGGATCTAGAACTCACTTGGGTGATCCTGCATTCAGATTCAGCTGATATTTAATGGGAACAGGTACCTCAATCTCATATGGTTGTATTTTATCATTGCTCTGTGTTTTATTTTCAATTAAATTCCTTATGGAAATATTAACTAGTTGATTTGTTCCATTGTTTAAATAAAGTGTCGTACATCCACAGAAAAAGTAAAATCTACTACATCATGTGTGAAATTTTCTGAGGATCAGGTATTAAAACCTGAGGCAAGCCTAGTCTAGTGCCCCATGCTGCATCTGACATCCTTTTTGACAGTCCAGCATCTGACCGCTCTTCCCATTTGGTAAATTCTCCATGTGGTGAATTCCTACAAGAGGCAGAGCTGACAATGTCAGATACTCTCCCAGCGATGCCTTCACACCCATTCCGCACTGACCTGAGAGCTACTGATGAAAGAAATAGCCAACAGAGCTCCTCATTCTCTCTGGAGGTAGCAGAGGTTGCAACATGGAGCTGCTGGTATGGAAATGGCAACAGTACAAATTGTGACATCTAGGGCCCAATAATGATGGCAATCATTTCCTTACCACAGGACTTTTTTAAAAAAACAGCTTTATTGTGATATAATTCACATGCCAAACAATTCACCGGCTTAAAGTGTCTAATTGGCTTTTAGTATATTCACAGAGTTGTGCAACCATCACCACAATCAATTTTAGAACATTTTCATCATCCCCAAAATAAACCTATACCCATAAGCATCATCCTCCAAGGCTTTCCCCACCTCCCGCTCAGCTCTAGGCAACCACTAATCTACTTTGTCTCTACAGATTTGTCTGTTCTGGACATTTCATATAAATGGAAACATATAATATGTGATCCTTTGTGTCTGTCTTCTTTCACTTAGCACACTGTTTTCAAGGTTCATCCATGTTGTAGCACGAATCATACTTCATTCCTGTTTATGGCTGAATAATATTCCAGTGTATGACTATACCATTTTATCCATTCATTAGTTGGTGGACATTTCAGTTGTTTACACTTTTTGGCCATTACGAATAATGCTGCTATGAACACTTGTGTATGAGTTTTTATGTGGACATATGTATTCATTTTTGTGGGTTTATATTTAGAAATGGAATTACTTGGTCACATGGTAACTCTGTGTTTAACTGTTTGAGGTACTATCAGATTGTTTTCCAAAGCGGTTGTACCATTTTACATGCCCACCAGCAGTGTATGAGGATTCTGTTTTTTCCACATCTTCACCAACACAAATTGTTAATTGCCTTTTTGATTATAGCCACCCTACTAGGTGTAAAGTGGTATCCTGAGGTGGTTTTGATTTGCATTTTCCTGATGGCTAATAATATCAAGCATTTTTTCTTGTGCTCATTGGACATGTTCATATCTTCTTTGAAGAACCATCTATTCAGATCATTTGCCCATTTTTAAACTGTGTTATTTGCCTTTTTATAATTGAGTTATATAGTCCATCAGACCAGTTTTGAGGAAATATAAGGGTTCTTGGCTACCTACACCTGCTTTTCATGATTCTATGAGCTACCAATATCCTTTGAATAAAGTCATGTTCTGCTTAAATCTGTCACAGCTGCTATTTCAACTCAAAAATCTGACTGACAGTCTCTGGAACTGAAGGCAGCACCCCTTACCTGGAGAAAATCACTTACAGAAGGCTTTACTGGCAAATGGAAACCTGTTCCGTGGCAGTGTTAGGTTTCAGGATTCATGATTCTAAACTCTTAAACTATGCAAATTCAGTCCAAGGGGACTTATGGGATTGACAAGTAGAAACGTTAGCAGGCTGAGCAGCAATAGAAACTGGAGCGGAGAGAAATAGAAAGAAAACTAAGAAATGGTTGCCATTTCTTACTGTTTTCTTCTAAGATAAAGTAGGCTATCAATTCTTATAACTTATATAGATATTTATGCCCTGATTTTCTGATGCTAGCAAGTCTCTGCCTTGGTCCTGCAGCCATAGAGAACCAAAACTGCCCTGCATCTCCCTGCCAATCTAGGTTGGTATCCAGGGCTTTCACTAGAATTTTCTTCCAAAGAGTCAAGTATGTAAATGAAGTAGGAATCCTAAGTCTATCAGACAATTTAACTACACATTTGGTTATCGTACAATTTTAGTTCCTATATCAATACTACTAACTTTGAGTCAGGGAAATAATATCACTCCCTCCCAGAGTTATTAGTGATTTGAGGCCGAGGGTTTGGAGAAACTTGTTTTCTGCAGTTTCCTGGGGAATAAATACCCTTAGCTCACTCCTCCGAGCAGGATGGACTAAGCACACAGGAATGCCAGTCTGCCTTTGGTGTCTCCTCACTCCTCTTCTAAGCACCCATTTTCCCCTTTCTGGTGCCCTCTTCTCCCAGAAGAGTATCTTAGACCCTGTATTTGAAGGAATTTTTTTTTGAAAGGGCATCCAATCTAAAACAGATGCTGATAGATTTAAACTATCAACCCTCTCAAAGGTGTTTGCATTTGTCATTTATCTCTCTCTACTGACTTGCATTTTGCCAAATTCAAAGACCACTTCTCAGTTCTCATTCTCCCTGCCCATGTTTTGGCACCTAAGAACAAGAGGATTTGTTAAGAGTGTGATGATATGAGTGGTGTAGATCCGAAAGAAGGAAACCTGAGATCCTGAGATGAAAATTTTGGGAGTGAGACTCAATCACTTATTCACTCAATGACCATTTCTTAAGCACCAACTGTGTGGTAGTCACAGTATTCTAGCTGCTGAAGATGCAGCAGGGAAAAGAAGCAAGGCCCCTGCCCTCATGGAGCCTTCTCTATAGTGGTGGCAATAAACAATAAATAAACACAAGGCTATCATTTCAGATAGTGATAGATGCTATGAAGAGCAATGCGAAATAGGGAGTAACGTGATAGTGAAAGACATGAAGACAGCCCATGAGGTAGGGTGATAGAGGAAAGCCTCTTTAAGAAAGTGACATTTACTTTGAAACCTGAAGAGCGGATTTGGGGAACAAGCACTCTGGGAAGAGAAAACAGCAAGTGCAAAGGAACAGGCTTAGCATATTAGAGGTTCAGAAAGAGGCCAGCATGGTTGGAATGCAGTGAGCATAGCAAAATGGTATGAGGTGAGCTGAGGTATAGGGCCTAGAAAGCTGTAATAAAGACACAGAGAGGTTAAGTATCTTGCCCCAAGTCACACAGATGGTAAGTGGCAGAGCCAGAATGACAATCCAGGTCTTTCGAATCCTATCAAGTATTTTTGCACTGTAGCCTACTTTATGCCCAAAATGGTGCTGGATGAAGAGGGGGTTTATTGAAGCCCTTCTTGGAGATCCCAAAACTCTAAGAGACAAAGACCACTGTCTCACTAGCTTCTCATTCTCTCTTGAAAAGAAAACACTAGATATAAAAATTTCAAAGTGTGCCATGCTAAATCCAATACAAATTCTGTCTTTTAAATGCAGAATCTGAATTTTATACATATTATGATAAATACCCAGTGAACATTTATCATATGATCCCATATAGTATGTAGAGAAGTTATTTTGGTGTTGCTATATTTGACCTTATGAAAATTAATCACACTGGATTGCCTAATGTCTATTTTTAAACACAAGATCTACTCTCCCTATCACACTTTAGGAAACTTAATATAGCTAAGGTGCTGGTCAGGGTAAGCTACTATGTAGATTTTCTGGGTCTTTATGCTTTGCTTTTAAACTTAGAAGTAAATTTAAAAATATATTTTTTAAAGTAAATTTATACTCAAATAAAACAAATTGGCTAATAAATACCAGATATGTGTATACTGCGTGCATGTGTGTATAAGTATACACATGCACACATATACATATATAATCTTGAGATAAGCATTGAATTCATCAATGTTCCAGCACTGGTTCTGCCATTAGACTAGCATATTTACTAGCTATCTGATACTACGTAAATTACTCGATATTGCTAAGCCTCTATTCTCCATAAAATGGAGATGAAAATAATGCCTACATCTTACAGCTATTGTGAAAATTACTCAAAATAACAAGTGATAGTGTTTGAAATTGACTAACTATGACTTAAGAAAGTGGTTTCTCTTCCCTTCTCTGAAACGTAAGCAGGTCAGGGAGATGATGCTATGATCCCTTCTAGGATAAGTATCATCAGCAGCCAGGCTTCCCTGCCAGACTTGGACAGTGAAATCTTTTGCTATAGGCGAGCAGAGAAGTGCTAGCAAGATGGACCTGGAGACTGACAGAAAACTCCCAGGGGAATGAGCAAGGATGCTTCAGAAGCCGGGATTTGAAGGGTTGGGGTCCTAGTAGACCCTTAGCTCAGTTCCCCAGGCCCAATTCATTTCACCAATGCATGTGCTTTAACTACTAATTACCTGAGATTATTTGTTTAACATCTCCCCTCTCCAGATACCAAACCCTAAACATTAGGAACTCATTTTATTCACTCACTTCACATTTACATTGCTTCGCACACAGTAAGCCCTCAAATATTCAATGAATGAATAAACCTCTTTTCTTATAGTAGATGCATTTCTGAAATTTTAGGTACCACGAGTTTAGCTGAGCTACTCCATGTATTGCTGTCTCCACATTCATTTTGTTTGGCCTTTGGGGGCCTTAAACTGAAACTAGCCCCCTCATGCAAGTGCATGCCCTAGATAATCAGCAGAGCCACAAGTAAACGTAAGTTCCTGATATGACTTCTCTAACGGTCCTTGTGATCAACAATCTCCTCCACCCTACCTTCTAGCACCTTCTACTTGTGTGCCCCTTAGGTAAGACCCCTATGAAGCTTACCAAGACCCTGCTCATTTTGGTTTGAATTGACCAATCCAGCCTTAGCCTGGGAACCCCAAAGCACTCCATCCATGGACCCTAATAAAGGCATGTGCCCTAGGTCCTGCTGCTCTCTCTGTCGGCACTCTCTTTGCCTTGGTCTCCGTATGTGGCTTCTCGAGGTATGCCATGTACTTCCTCCAGGGCCTGTGAGTAATAAACGTCTCTATTTCCATTTCTCTTTTGGTCCTTTGTTGGACTGGGGCTTACCATCCAGCACTCTATGCTCCACTTAACAAATGTTAACAAAGTCATAACAGGAGGAAACGAATTTTATTTACAAATCAACGATTTCAAGTGCCCTAGTAAAATCAGCCATTAAGAGGAAGTTTGTGATGAATGTACATTCCTGGTTACCATGTGGATTTTTTTTTTTTTTAAGAAAAGCATACCCAAACTAGGAAAACATAGTAATGTCTCCATGAGGTGGCTTTGGGCACTCAGGGTTTGGTAGAATGAACAGTACCATTAATTAATCTTCCCACATATCTTGGACTTTATCAGATTAGGATGTGGAATTTTGGAACTGAATATGCTCCAGCTGCCTAACAGAGGACTTTTCTCTGGGCAAAAAGCAAAGCCTATTCTTATCCTTCCATCCATGATCTGGCTAAAGGGTTAGTCTAGGGGAGACTTTCCAACAAGTCACAGAAGGTGGGAATGATGACCACTGACATCCTAAGTGAACAACCCCCTCAGTACTTACCACTGTTCCCTCTAAGCTACTGTTTCCAGAGTCATTGAACAGTGTCAATCCCTAGTAAATGAATGGTCAACCACCAATAAAATTCTAAGTAATCTAATGGATTCGACATCCCAACTAAATATGCTTCTTGCAAGACTATGGATGAATTGATATTCACTTACTCATTCATTTATTAATTTATTCATCCACTTGTTTATTCTATAAATATTCTCAGTCCTGGAAACCTCAGTAATTCTAGATGAGAAAAAGAAAACTCAGAGCAGCAATTGGCAGCACAAAAGCTGGAACCAAGAACTAATGGAATATCTAACCACATACTGTGCTTGGAATATCTTTCTGCCCAGCTGTAGTACCACCTCTGCAAAACCTAAGTCTAATTTTAAAAAGAATATTTGTCTTTTCTCTATTCCTTTGTTAATCTCCTTAGTGTAGTGCTATGACATTATGTTGGAGTTAACTGCTTCCCCCCTCAATAGACTGTGAGCTTGAGAAAAGCAATTGTGACATCTAATCACCTTTATGTTCCTGGCGCCTAGCACAGGACCTAGCCCATAGAACTCATTATCAATGGAGCAGTTCTGTGTATTCGAATGAAGCTAATGGATTTCTAGGTATTATCAGGCCTGCACTGTCCAACATGGCATCCACCAGCCACATGTGGCCATTGAGCATTTGAAATTAAGCTAGGTCAGGAATTGAAATGTACTGTAAATGTAGAACACACATCAAATTTCAAAGACTCAGCACAAAAAATATATAAAATAACCTATTAAGAATTTTGCATTGATTATATGTTGAAATGATATTTTGGATATTGGGTCAAATACATATATTATTAAAATTAATTCCATCTCTTCTTTTTACCTGTTTAATGTGGCGATTAAAATTTTTTAATTACATATGTGGCTCACATCTTATTTCTGTTGGATAATGCTGGACTAAACCAAAGATTACCATTTCAGGACAAATCACACAAGTCTCTTGTACTCGATTCTCTATGTTTTCTTGGTAGGAAGAGGAATTTGGTTATATTGTCTGAATTGATTCAAGGCACTCATTAAGCATAGATTCAGAATATCTAAGGAATAGAAGACACTTTTTTTCTTTTTTGCAAAATATCATCAGTCAATACATCCTATACTTTTAGTAGGTTTGCTGTTTTAGAGGAAAAAATAATTCCGACTCTTGCTATATTCCCCTATATTGACTCAAAGTCTTACCAAAAGCATGTAATACCCATGCAGTCAACACTTAAATAGCTCTTCAATTTCTGGTTACAAGAGCCTCTGTTTTATCCTCTGCCCTGCCTCAGTCCCTGGCATCCTGTGCAGTCACCCCTCCCATCTCAATTCTTTCTACTGACCTTAAAAGAGGGCTGGCTCAAATAACATACTTGTTAAAACACCTAGGTAAGCACAGCAGTGGGAAACATATAAATAGATATATGGAAACAGAGTGCTTCATACTGATAGCAAAAACCACTTACAACTCCCTTCACCTTCCAAAAGGTTTCCCACAATGATTAGTTAAATGTAAATGTTGCGATTAATTTTAGTTCTATCAGCTTAGATAGACTTATTTTGTACAAGCACTGACAAAGCTGCAATTCAAGGTGATTTTTAAGTTTTGGGTACTGCTGTGGCAAAAATCCTCTGTGCTTAACCAGGGAAATTAAAATTGACCAACAGAAAATGATCCAAAACAAAACGACTGAAAATTTCTAACTGATCTATGGGAAAGACTAAAAGAGTCAGGCTTCACTGGTCTACAGTCAGAAAAAAATAAAAACAATGTCTATTTATATATGTCCTTCCATACAGGAGACCATGAGTTTGAAACATTTAGCATAGTGTTTGGCACATGGGTGTTCAATAAATATTAACTGAATGAATATATGAATAGGTGATTACTATTTAAGGGAATACTACAATTACCACGTTTTGTTTTGTTTTGTGTTTTAAACCCTGAGTGGTATAGTAGACAGAACACAGCTTTCTATTTTACTCAGAATAAAATCTGAAGCTTCAGGGCCTGCAAAGCCCTACCTGATCTGCAACTCAATCACCTCTTAGACTCATCTCCCACCACTCTCCCCTTATTTACCATACTTCTGCAACCTGATCTCCCTGTGTTCCTGAAACGAGCCAAACACATTCCTGCCTCGGTGCCCTGTGCCAGCTCTTTGCCTAGAACACTCATTCCTTCAGACTCTGCTCAATGTCCTCTCACCTCTCAGAGAGGCTCTCTTCACCACCTGATCCAAAACAGCATATCCCTTATCCTGCTGTATTTGTCCTCCTATCTGTCCTCACTTATTATCAGCTGGCACGTTACATAATCATTTGTCTCCCCAAACTGGAAAGTCACTCTCAGGAGGGCAGGGGCTTTGTGCATTTTGTTCACCGCTGTATCCGTTGTGCCTAGGAAGTGGCTGGCACATAGTTTATTCATTCAACAAATATTTATTGAGCTCCTACTAACAAACATTAGACTGGAGTCCAGACACCTGTACTAGTCCTAATTCTACCACTAAAAAGTTGTGTGACTTTAAACAAATGTCTCCTGACACTCAGTTTCTGAATCTGTGAAAGACTTGGTTGGGAAAAAGATATTTCTAAGGCCTCACCTGCCTCTAAAAGCATTGAATTTTACAGAGCTGCTTTTTACGTACAACTTTTGTATGAAGTTTTAGAGACTCAAAAGTCTTTTTCTAATATCCCTGCTCCAAAGACCCCTGATGAAGCTTTTCTCAATCTTTGAAGGTTGGGTGGATCCCAGGGCTTTTTCCCATTTTCAGGTTCTTCATACAGACCTTTTCTTCCTCAAATTTCTTAACAGTTAATGATCTAATTATGCTTTTCTGTTTCTGTACCGAGAATGTGAACACCTTGAGGACAGTATGGATTCTGAGTAATTTTTGTATCCCCAGCAAGTTGCATGGTCCATGACTATTAGTAGGCAATCCCTGAATGTTTAGTGAATAAATGAATATAAGGAAAGCCAAAGTGGAACAGGATCATTACTCATATGGAGAACTGAGACCATCCCTTTCCTTTCTCTGAAGAATGGTGGGCAGAAGGCAAAGCTTTGCTGCTAATGATTCCTCTGAAGGGATGAAAGAAACTAAATCTTATTGGGATTTTTTTTTTTACTAAAACCAAGCATGCTTACTACACACATTCACAGAGTTTATTTAATCCTAAAACAACTTAACAAATTAGGAATTATTACTACCATTTTACAGATGAGAAAATCGTGGCTCAGAGACGATAAGGGATTCTGCCTATGATAGAATGAAGGGCTAAAAGAATTCACACTCAGGGCTCTTCATGCCATGTATCATATTCATATCACACAATGATACGTCCGAAGGGTAGTCTTCCTATCCAGTGTAAGTTGGTACGAGTGATGGTAAGCTTTCCTGCGCTAGAAAAACATTTTTACAATGAACGGGTTTTTTTCCCCTTGATTTGGAAAGGTGGCTATTGATAATTCTAGTATATATTATTCCTGAAGGGGTAAAAAAAAGAAAGAGATTTACAAGCAGATTACACTATGTGACTTTTGAATTTTTTAACATAAACTTTATATATCTGATCATAAAATGCACTACCCATTCATTACAGAAAAGAACTGAAAAATACAAATAGATATCGAGAAAAAATTTTAGTCAACTATTATCCCATCACTCAGAGACAAGCACTATTAACCTCTTTAACCTTAACGTTAATAAAGGTTACTATAACCTTTATTATGTTATTTATTATGTTAACCTTTATTAACATTTGAAGGCTTTTTCCAATTCATATTTTATTTTATAGTGAGATCATTCTAATTTATACAATTATTATTTTTTCAAATGCAATATATGCATTTTCTATATTGTTAAAAATCTTTATGAATAGCATTTTAATAATGGTTTAATAATATCACATCAAATAGATGCAATAATTAATCCTTCTGTTATTATTACTTAGGCTATTTTCATTCATTCGTTGTCTCTCAATTTCAAAAAAATCAGCTTGCAATTCAACTTCTGAGAATGGTTCTGATCTCTAAGTAAACACAGAGACAACCTTTCCATTCAAGAAGGGGAAAAGCTCCTAGTAGTATTTAAAGAGATGAAGTCTCTCCTTTTCTTTTAATAACCTTTCAATGTAGAAACTAGTTGGAGTCATTCAAGTTTCACCTACAGAGAGGAGAGGAGGCAGCGAAAGTCTAGCAGTGGCTCGAAGTAAACAGCCCCAGGTTCGCATCTTGGTTCTTATACCTTCAGTAAATTATATAAAGCCTCAGTTTCCTCATCTGTAACTGGACAGGCCCCTCATAGTGTTACTGGGAGGATATAAAATAAGAAAACATTTGTAAACATTTAGCACCAAGACTTGCACAGAGTGAGTGACTCCTTTTTTAATTGTAAAACTTTAATAGAAGAGTCGAGAGGACATCATTCTTACTTTCCGTTCATTAGAGAATATTGCAAGTGTTCACCTCTAGTCTCAGAAGAAAAAGAGCTTCAGGCTATATTTACAAACTCACGCACAACAAAATCGTTTGATTTCTGACACTCTGAAGTAGGAGAAATTCAGGAACTCCCAGTTCCCCTAGAAGTTCCTTCCCACACTATCTCCCTACCTCTAGCTAAAGCTACCATCCCTGTTCCCTCTGCCCCAGCCGTGGATCAATCCCTAGACATCTTTCTCTCTGTACTGCCTCTCTGATCTGAGACCTCCCCAAATTCAACTTTCCAATCTGCCTGTCAACCTAATTTCCCAATGACACCACTCTGTTTTTCTAAATCCTATTCAGTTTACTGATTTCTTGTTACTGATGTTATCAAATCCAAATTTTTTACAAGTGTGATGATTTTCAAGATCTCCACCACCACCTACCTATTCCCAAATGTTTCCCTCCACTGTAATCATCTGGTTCTTGCCTCGGGATCCACCTTACCATCTCTAGTCAGAGCAAGCTAAAGTTGCTGCAGATAAATCATATCTTTACCCGAAGATCTTGACCTTTGTCAAAGGTCAATACAAACTCAAGTGGTTCTTTCAATCGTTGTGAGCTGTTCACATTTTATTTTATTTTATTTTTATTTTTTAGGTGAGGCAACCCTGGGTCGACCTCACAGATTGCAAGGACCTTGTCAGCTTACAATCCTTTATTATTTTATTTTATTTTTTATGCCTACAGCACCTGGTCTCCCATCCAAGTACTAACCAGGCACGACCCTGCTTAGCTTCCGAGATCAGATGGGATCAGGTTTGTTCAGGGTAGCATGGCCGTAGAGGAGCTATTCACATTTTAGAGTAAATAAATTTTCAGATTCTCTGGGGCATAAATTTTGGTTGGGCAAAGATAGGATCCCAGACACATTAGGGAGAAAAGGTTATGAAGTCTGGGAGTAACAGATTTCTCACAGGTTCCTACTCCTTGTTTCAGTTCCTACAGGTGCTTTCTCTACTGCTTTTCCCTTCTGCAACTCCTACCCATTCTCTAAGGCCCAGGTCATGCCCACCTCTTCTCAAGGCAGTCACAAATCTATACACTCTCTTCTAACCTTCTACAGTACCATTGGGTACTATCCTTCCTACCTTCTCACTTATTTAGTACATAGTCTCATAATCCCCACATTGCTAGCTAACTTTTTCCATAAAGTGCCTGCTTCCCACTTGGTAGTTGCTTGGTAAATATGTGACCAATATCCAGACTTCTTATCTGACTGACCATTCACTCTAATCACTGCCACTCTATGGGGTATTTCAACTTCAGCTCTGCAGACTTCACTTGGGCAGCGCTTCTAACAGGATAAGATGGGCATTCTGAAAGGCTGCATTTCCTTATGTCACATACGAAAACTTTCTACTGATATTAATAGATTTAGGAAGGGACATCAGTGACAGACGAAACAAAAACCAAAACAAAAAACCTATACTAAAAAACTAAAAACAAACAACAAAACAAAACCCATACTCAGAGAACAACAGAAAGCAGAAACAAATCCAAATAGAAAGATGATTTCTACTATTCTCATTTCAGAGCCTCCATGAAGGGAGGGAGGAAAGAAGGAAGGGAGATCCAAGTGTAGAGAGACCCCTACTTTTACATAGTATTACTTAACTGCATTCGCATTAATTAAAAAGCTGATACTTGAGGCCATGGGGAAAAAGAGCAACATTTTTAGAAAAGGGGTTACTGAAACTCATGCTTCTTTTCTCCAAAGACTTTATGGGCCTTTGCACCAAAATAAAGTCCCTTTATAGCAACTTAGCCCAGTACTAGCCATCCAAGAGACACTTCCTAGTCATCTGAAGGTTCTAGGAAGGTTCCACCACCTCCACCCCGACTCCCATCCCATACCCCTTTCTCCTATAGCTCAGGCTTTTAAGATTGTTCCTATGCTTTGGGCCAAAAGTCAGCATCTCAGCATATTTTTGTAGTTAGGCAGGACCCTAAGGTAAACTCCCAGGAATAAACAAGAGCAGCAAGTCACAAGGAGCTGGGCTGGGAGGGGAGGGCGTAGTGAAGGAGGAAGGGGGAGGGGGGGTTAACTTAGCTGCTGCAGGCGGGCCTGTCACTCCAGCTGATAGGAGTCATCTTCACCTTCAAGTTCTTACCAAGGCACAGCCCCCAGAAAGAAAGTTGGAAATGAACTCTAGTGCTTAAAAAGAAAAGCTGCCCTGCGAAGCGCCTGCCCTCCACGGCCGCATTTCCAGGCCCCGGGCCGCGCGCTCGGGCTGCGGGCCCGAGGAGAGGGGCACGCGCTACCTGGTGTCCGGCTCCTCCTCCGACTCCGCGGCCGTCTCGTCTTCCTCGGCCTCTGACTCCTCCTCCGTCTCGAACCCTCTGGTCGCCTCCTCGTCCCCGTCGGAGCCGAGAGAGATCTCAGTGGCATGGTTGCTGTCGCTGCTCGCCATCGCGTCTTTCCGGAGCCGGAGCCGCCTGCGCCGCGCCTGGTGTTCTCCCTCTGACTGCGCTTACTGGCCCAGCGGGGCAGCTCGGGTTCCCCGCCCGGGGGGCGGGCGAGCCCCGCGACTTTAAATAGAAGGCGTCAAAAAGTTTCGCCACCGAGCTTCTGGGGCCCGGGCTCAGCTTCTCCTCTTGCCAGCGCGTCTGCCAACTTTCCCCGAGCCGTCCGCGCCCCAGTTTAGGCAGATGTTTGGCAGGCCCTTGGGGCAACTGGAGATCACCCACCACTCCAAGGGCCGCAGGCTCCATCCGGCTGAACCAGGGAGTTGAAAGGAGGAAAGGCACTCAGCCCCGCCTCTTTCCTCTAGAGTGGGCTTTGGTAGGTTTTGTTTCCAGCCAAGCTACTTTATGGACTCTTTATGCCAAACAAATAATTACTCCTTACTGAGCACAGCCCTCACTGTAAAGTTCAGGCACTCGGCTAAGGGTCTCACCTTCATTATCTCCTCACAACTCTGCTGTGGTAGGTTTAACTGCAATGCTGGTTTTACAGATGGGAACATTGAGGCTCAAAAGAGCTTGGATAGCTATGTTGCTCAAGGTCTGGTGGCTAGTAAAGTGACCCAATGGGAAACAAAGCTAGGCCTGCCCATTTCTAAAGTCCAGTTTTGAACCACTGTTGAGCATTGGGTCCCTTCACATTTGCAAAGCAATAAGTTGTGTATTCTCTTCCTCAGAAGACCCTGGATTGTTCAATTAGGAAATTTTTATCTCCACTAATCTTAAACCTTGAAGATAATTTTCTCTACACTGGCCAAAGGCTAATTTTGTCTAAACTCAACCCAAATATCCCCAGACCTTTGGTTGGATCATGTCGTGTCCGTGCTTAAAACCCAATGGCTTCTGCCTGCTCAAGGACTAAGACCTAACCTCTTCAGAAAGACAAACACTTGCATAACAGCCCACATCTTATCTGTCTGGTCTCTTCTCTAGAAGTTATGGTTCCCAACATTTATCGTCACACCACTGTGCCTTAAGTTCCTTCCACCTTAAAGGCTTCTCCCACCTTTACCAGTTACTCATCATTCAAGATCATCACCTCTCTCTGAAATCCCCAGCTTAAGCTCAATACCCCTCTTCCGGGTTCTGACCTTATCCTGTATTTAAATTGTCTCTTTCCCTCAGTAGACTTGTAAGTTTTTACTCATCTCTGTCCCACCATCCCCATCTTACAAGCCCAGAAGCTAGCAAAGTACTTAGCACATAGGAGGTGCTTAATGAATGTTCCATGAACTAAAAGAACAGGACCAGATCTGTAGAATATTCACAACAGGTAGAGCAAAGTTTACAATGCATATTCTTTTCATGAGGATTTTATGGCTAGAACAGCTAACATTTATTTTTAATTACAACAAACTATTCATAGAGTTGCTATATATGAATGTAAGTTAGGTAGTATTCACCAGTTACACTAGCTTGTATGCATGTATTAGGTCTGTGGGCAAAGAACTGCAGATAGTGCAGATACAATATAGTATCAAGTAGTGTGCATGAGAAGAGAAGGCAGCAGAGTCCAGCCTTGTAGCATTCACTAAATCAGGTTTAACATCAGCAATATTCATTCTCTTAACACAAGTGAGGCTTTTTCATTAGTAACCCCAAATGACTGCTCACCAAGAACGAGAATTCAACAGCAGCTATGAGAATCTGTTAAAACAGTAATCAAAACTAGAGGTAGCCATTGTATATTCCTGTTATTTAACTCAAAATTTCTTGGGAACATTAAAAGTAACCGAGATTTATTTGCAAAGATCCTAGTTCAAACCAATCCAAATTTTAGAATTACAATACAGGTTGCACAATTTTAACTTTGACACTGCTCTTAATACATGCAAATATATAGAAATGGTCAGATAGATATAAATAGAAAAAAGAATGTATTATTCACATGATTATATTGAAAATAATTTCAAAGTCTAAAAACCTCATATTAACAACCCACTTATTTGACATATTTGGCTGTCACAAGATATAAATCTTAGGGTTCAGTCTATTAATATTGTATTGGGTATATGTTTATTAATTTCTTGATCTGTTACAGTAAAACAGCTGAAAAGCAGCAGAACTAAGATGGCAGGGGAAAGAGTGTCACTGAAAGCTGAGAAAATTGGAAGCAAAGAAGTCTACACCGTGGTAACTTCTGGGGCTTTATTAGGAAACATCATAAAAATGTCAAAATACTTATAGAAGCAGAACACCCCACACACTTTCCCATGCCTGAGAGCTGCACAGTATATACAGTACTATGACTACTGTTTACTGCTCATAATGATTACCTGAAGTCATCTTTAGAATATTAATTATACTCAATACATTCTGATAAAGAAGAGTTGCACAGTATGTAATGCATTTTAGAAAAATTGCCAAGGAAAGGAATATATAAAGCTTAATTGCTTTAAAAGTGTTAAAACATCAGTAATCTAAAAACTTCACCTATGTGGAAAGCTTCATTCCTAATCTTGCCAGAGAAAAAAGGGCGTTACTGTCATTATTTGGCTTAACAATGAAATAAACTTGATTCTAAGATTCTCTATATAACCTAAATAATCATGCACAATAATTGGATTCAGTTCAATTCTAAATAACTACAACCTCAATCTCATTTCAAAAGTAAAGACTTTCACAGAAAAAAAAGTCACATCGACAATTTCCATAATAAACTTTATTCCATTTGACATTATACAAAAATTTAAATGAAAATGAAAATATCCACCTTTTACAAGTCAAAGAAAAGCGAAAGTCTCAGCATTTGAACTGGTCTGCAAAAAAACCCAAATACATTAGAGGTACAAACTGTGCCACAGCAGGTCTAAAAGAAGTTGTACACAGTCCTTTTGAAAAAGTTAAAATTGTTTCCAAGATTACTTTTCATATTTAAATGTACAGGTACTGACAAACTTACAAATATTTACATAACCCCAAAACAACCTTAATAAACACTGTAGCTTTTTTAGCAGCCACCACTACTTCTTCATGTGGAAAAGAAACACTAAAAAAGATATTTTTACAAACATTAAGCTTTTATTTATAATAATTTTATGTCTTACTCCAAAACATTTTATAGTGGCTTACTGCCTAAAAATTCCAGTTTAGATTACAATCCCATAATTGTACACAGAAAAAAATCTGATACTATCAATAGGTTATAATCTCAACTTTGATCTTTATGTTTCTGTTGCTTCACGTCACAGGGAAAATAAAAGCACGAAAACGAGAAGTAAAGCTAAAGTGCACATTGCACTAAGCTATCATAAAGCACAGGGGACTTAGTCTTTTCAAAATGCTCTACACGGAACTGATTCTTTAAAACAATTCACTAACTGCTGTGCAATACAGAGTTAGTGCTCATATTACTACAGTGCAAAATGTACTGTTGTTTCAACAAAAAATTTAAAGCAATCTCAAGAGTACATCAAAAGCATGTGAGGTACTAATGGAATGCTAATACAGACACATCCAAAGCCTCAGTCTATCCTGGTAAGTCAAGTGAAGACTTAAGGCAATTGTCCAGTATTTCATGCCTCTGCAGTGATTTCACTGAAATAAAAGATTTCATTTTGCTTCAAGTAACTGAATAACTGACTTGAATCTTCACTCTACTAGAACAGACAGGCAACAAACTACTACTGTAGGTTATACTTTAAGTATGTATGAATCAGACTCTTGCCAAAATTCTATACATCTCCTCAGTATTAGCATGTGGTATAATTAAAGTTATGTCAAAAATCTTTTATTTGTTCAGATAATTCCCCCTAAAATATTTTATTTGATCGCCTGAAAATTCATGCCATAATATTACTAATTGTCAATGTAAACATTTTCAAAAATACATCTTTAAATCAAGGAGTTTTATTAGGAAATGTCATAATAAAATATGCAATCTTTATATGTCTTCTTAAAAAAAAACCATGAAAACAAGAACAATTAAAAAGAAACCATGATGGAGGTAAACAAAATGCATTATGATGTTACTATTGTTCTTTATTTCTCAGAAGAATTTATTAATAGAAGCCAGTCATCTTTGCAGGACAGCAGCTCTTAAAGGTAGTATAGTATTCAAATCTCTTTTGTTTTTCAATCTGTGCCATGACTGGGAGAGAGAGAAAAATCATTCTTAAAACCTAAAATATATGAAGAACAAAAGACTGAAAGAAAAGTTACTAGAAAATTAATAGTTCTCTCTGGTGGTAAAATTTAGGGTGATTTTTTTCTTCTTCATGTTTTATCTCCCAAGTTTTCAACACAGTACAAGTATTGTTTCTGTTACCCGAAAAGAAAATGTTATTTAAAAACTCTATTCTTGTGTGGCTTCGATTCATTAATAAAGAAATGGGCGCACAGGTGGTATGAAAATATAATTTTCACATTTATTCATAGATTTAAATAATTTCATCTAAAATGACAAGGTACAAAGTAATTAAAACGAAACCTTTAGGTTTCAGAGGTAAGGGAAGATTACTTCAATCACCTGATTGACTATTTTGCATCTAGTAAGATATTCAATTAAAAATAGTATTTATGAAGGAAAAAGGAAATCTATAAAAAAAGTATTTTATATATGCCTCTAGAAAAAAAAAAAGAGTAAACAGAACTGGTAAGAAAAAAACTGAAATTCTTACTCACAAGCTAAAAATTTGGCTGACTTCCTGGTGACGGCAGATCTTTGTAGTTTGTTCTCACTTTAGTTGTTCAATTGACTAAAACTATTGGTTTTATAATTAAACAATTCCTAATGAAAGTTCACTCATCAATAAGAACGGCAATGTAAGCAATACTATTTTTTTTATGCTATACTCTTAAGTCCCCAGCAATGCTATTTTGAGTTCTCAATTTAAATGACAAACAAAAATATTTCCTCTTGAATGTCTGTTTTGTCTTGTAGCATTCACTTAAAATTTTCTGTTCTTGACAAACTGAGTGGGCCTAATCTGAAGGACAGCTTATGTGATATGCTTACATTTTTAATTATCATAAATATTAAGTCCACTAGTATGTCTTGATAAAGTATGCCTCTAAAATGATCTTTGCTGATCTTTTTCTTCTATGAAGCATTTCTTCTATGAAGCACTTCGCTGATCTTTTTCTTCTATGAAGCGTTTCTTCTATCTCATTGTACATATTTCTGTCAATGTGTTTCTACACTATACTATGGAATTCCTTAAAGACAAGAACCACAACTAGCAAAATTACTGATGAGTAAATTCAAATTCACACTGTGGACTAAAGCGCTAAGGAATAAACTACAGCTCATACATATATTATATATATATATAATATATATAACATAAATACGACTTTAGGAGGCAAAAGAGTCCATCAGGTTTTAGTCATTCTGAGACCTTAAAAACTCACTGTGGAAATGCTTATTTCCACAAAAGTGAAAGCCACGTGAATGAAAGCAGAGCCAGACTCTCTGAAGGGAAGTTATATCTAAGTCCAAGTAATAAATTCCCTATTGTACCACATTAATTGTACCACCCAGGAACCAGGGCTGTTCTGTCCAGTTAAATATACCTTTTTTCATTTTCAAAGCACACTAATCCACTTTTTTTAAGAGTTTATCTGAAGCACTGTTTACCTTTAAAAACTGATCCTTGATCATGTCAAACTTCTGTTTTTCATGCACAGCTCTAGCTGTATTTGTTCCATCAAAAGGTTCTGTAATGTTAAACACATATATAAACAAGAAATTATTAAAATAAGAACTTCAGCTTTTTTTTTGGCTGAACTATATGAAATTGTCAATATTTGACAGTTTTGACCTAGAAAATAGCAATTGCATATGGTTCAAACTAATATCTTATTAGACTTATGCATATAAAAAAGTTCTATATAGGTGTGAAATGTCTAGTAAGGCAAAAAGAATTCAAGTGAGAGGATAACTAAAAATAAAGTCATCAGCATAAGTATGTTAATTCTAAATTATAAAAGTGGATAAGATTTCTGAAGAATTATAGAAGGTCAAGGACTTTTACTTAAAGGAATATAAATAAAGAATTAAAGAGTTATCAAAAAGAATAAAGCACTATATCCAACAGAGGTGGCCAGTGTCAAATATCACAGAAAGGTAATTTGAAATTTAATTTTAATTAAAAAAACAAACACTGATTTGTCTAATTCGACTTATAAACCACTTCAGAAAGATTAATACCTTTGAAAATAGAGGCATAATACTGGTGAGGATGAAAGACAGTCAAGAGACTTATGGTGTGAACGGATGGTTTAGAAAAAGGAATTTCACTTGTATGAGAAATTTGGCAGTGAAAGGAGAAAAACAGGATAGCAAGTAGAAAAGACAGGAAGAAAACAAAGGAAGAGTTTTAAAGAACAGAGCCATTACCTTCCACATCTTCACTCCTGACTCACTCAACCTTTATCCACAAGAGGGAAGAGACCATATATAGAGAAAAAAATGTATAGAGAAGACAAGGAAACTGAAGATAATAGAGATAAAAAGGAGGATAACTAAAGGCATTAAGAGTGAGATGGGATAGCTGAAATAATTCCAGAAGTAGGTAAAAATTTAACTAGAGTTTAAGAATTTGAGTACTGAAAAAGAAAAAAAACTACTTTTAGAAGAGCCAGGAGGATCAAGTCAACAGAAATTTTTAAAGGATAAGAAGAACTATGTGTGCCTTAAAGTTGAAAGAGAGGGACTAGAGAGAAGAAGAATGAAGCTGCTTTAACACAGGAAAGGTGACTGAGAGGAAGGACCTGGAAAAAGTGTAAAAGGATAGAAAATCTCATAACGAGGTTAACTTCAGAGTTCTCATACAGTCTAAGCAGGCCCATAATTTAAAAAACTCCTTTTGTTTACTTTCTTATTGCTTAGAAAGGCTATTTTAAAAAAGAGTTTATTGTCATAGTACTGTTTTTGTAACAGAATAATGCCATATGCCAAACTATCAGATCACATCATGCATAGCACTTTACAACAGTGTTTAATATTCAAAAGAACACAAGTAACTAAAATAATATACACCCACCATGCAAACCAAACACCAAAGCAGGAGATTTAATTTCATTTTCACAAACTTTTAAGATATGGCATCTAATCCAAGATTAAAATATTCTAAATTTGATGTTTTCCTACAAATGTTGAATCTCTTTATTCTTTTTTATCTCAAGATTTACAAAAGTCATCAACTTGCCACCTGTGAGAACAATTTTGCCTCTAAAGTCAGTTTGCCACCCACCTAAAGAAACAGTCAACTAATACAATTTTAGAGAACAGAATACTTCAGAGCATTTAATTTTTAAAGTAAAATCAATTTCTATTCATAAAAATCTAGCTTGCATCAAGATCAGTATTTTAAATATAAAAGAACTCATTTCAATATAAGAATCATCTCATGTATAATATTTTCTTCTACCTATAAGTCATGAAATTAAATTTCAACCAACTATAAGCATGAGGGATGCATAAAGACTGCTCAAATCTTACCAAATGGCAAAACTAAACGCCTAAATCCATGTTTATTATTTCTTACAACTAAAGAATTTTAAATAATTTTTAAAATTAAATTATAATTTCATAACTAAAAGACACAAACCACTTCAGAACATAAATTTATTACTTTATAATATAAGCTGAAATTATTGAAGTACTTCTCTCAGTACCATGATGATAACTGAAGGTAAAATAACAGTTGTGGCAAAGCTACCTTCTACACAGATGTATTTATTTCTCCATTCAATACCATCAGGCCTGGGAATGGCTTTGGCTTCACGAACTGATATCATTTGACTGTTCCAGCTATAAGAAGAAACACATCAATCGTTTAAACTATTTTCTTAATTTCTCCTTTATTATTTTTATTATATCAGTAGTAAGGCCTACTCCGATTTTGTTAAAGAATACTGAAACTTGCCTCAACCCTGAGCACCACAATTCCATTTCCCCTTCTCTCTTTTTTCTCCATAGCGCTTATATTCTGACAATTTGCTTATTTATTGTTGTTTATGGTATGTCTCCCCAAAGCAGAATGAAAGCTCCAAGATGCTGAATTACTTATGTTTTTTTACTATTCAGCTATGTTTAGTCCAAACTAAGCACTCGATACTTATTTATTGAATAAGTGAAGTAATATCATAAGGTGTAAGTAATCAAAAAAACATGAAAACTATGCTCATTCTTAATTCTCCAATTTGAATTTTTTATTTAAGAGAGAAGTAATCTTGTGTTGTTTCCTGATATTATTAAATAACTTTTGATCATGTACATATCTATTTATAAGATTTAAGAAAAAGTAGAAGTAGATGTTGTTTTAGGAAAATAAAATTAATACCCTATAAAAACATATATAACTATATTTCAGATGTGGCTACTAATAGTGAAGTTTTATTCAAGTAAAATAAGTTTACCAGGATGTCTGAAGGTAAATTGTCCAGTCTTTGGTATATAAAAACCTTAGATTCTGTTTTTTAAATTTCTTTGCAATTATAATAATTTGTACAAGTACTTTTTTTTTTTTTCAAGGAACATTCTAAAATGTATGACTACTCAGCCTGTACACAAAAGAAAAATGAGCTTGGGGAAAGAACAGCTGATACCTTTTTCCAATCATATTTAGCTTTCTCCACCAATTTAGTAAGAAGAGAAAGACCATGGCTGGAACCTTCCAACTCCAACACTTGGCCTACTCTTCCTCTATTTATCAGATAAAGAATCCGTAAGAATATAACCATGGGTCCAGAATGGCCCTTGTTTCTAGAAAACGGATTAATTTATACGTTAAATACTAAAGAAAATGTTGTATCTTATGAAGTTTGACAATTGAAAAAGATGCCAAAACTATGATTTTCTAGTTTTTCTAATTTTTCTTGAGAGTACAGTTTAGAAATTTGCAAAGACAGCTTTAAGTTCTTTTAAAAATACATACCAGAAAGCATGCTTTTAAAAAATAAGTAGTTTGTCAAAGAGAAATCGCATTTTTAATAGTAGATGTTTTAGATCTTTCAAGTACAGCACTATGGATTTGAAAGAGAAAATAAGTACATTGCTCTATTGGTTCAAGTACGTTTCTAAAATTTTCTTTACAAAAACTATATAAAGGGGAGACATATAACCACATGCCTGACCCAAACAAGAATATAGCAGAATTATACTTTGTGCTACTACACTATATTCTATTTCAGACAAATTTCACTAATAAAATGAACTTTTTTCCTGAGACTGCTTGTTCTTAATGTCAAATTACAGTTGAATTTACAGTACAATTAAAATTGGAAACAGTATGTTAAAAAAGGGTAATTAAATTTTTTTCTTTAAGATGAGCTTAGAATATTGAAATACTATGTCCTAAAGTTAAATTACAACTTTCACTTCCTTAAACCAAAGAAATTCTCCTCACCACTAATTTCTATTAAATCCAATCCTGAATTTATATGCAATCTAGTACTTGGTTCTAAACTGGGCCCCAGAAACATATGTGACATACCTATATTTACTTTATCATTCCTAACCACACATCATTTAAGCTTCAACCTTTAATCAACCCAAATAATGCAGTTACTTAAATGACTATATCATCTGAAGTACTTCATAGAGGGGAAAAAAGAATATTTTGAATCACTACCATTTAGACTGACTCAATCTACTGCATTTTCAAAGAACATTTAAATATTTCTAAATTATTAAATAGTTCAAATCATAAAACATGATATATAACTTATACACTACTTTTATTCCTAGAGATGAATTTAAATGTAGAATTCAAATGGTCATTTAGAAATATTTTTCCTAAATATTTTACTTTTTAAAAGATAGGCCCTAAACTAAGGCTTTTATTATACCATATTTCTCTACCATAATTTCCTTGCCATGTGAAAATCAGTTATTGTCACTCATTAATAAAGTGTAAAATAAGATACAATCTATGGAAAAGGGATGTTTCACAAAAGAATAGAACAGATATGGGGCTTAATTTAATCTAAAATAGATTTGATAATATATAATAATCTTTTGAATATAAAATTGAGATTATAGACTATATTAGTAAGATGTTTGCTTCTTTTCTTCAGTAATGATAATGGACTGGTACTCATCTATTAACTCTTTGAGATGACTGATTAAATCGGAAATGTAGTCTTTGGTAATATTACAAAGAAAAATTTAAGTCTAACAAAGTCAAAATTATGGGTCTGATACCATATGGCTGCATATATAGTACAACTAGTCAAATTAAGTGAATGAATATATATAGCTTTGTTTTATTATCAAGGGGTGGGAAGCAAACAAAAAGAAAACTTTGTTAGGGATTTGAAAATTCTTAAGCAGAGAGAAAATATTACTCTAATCCTTTTGTTTTGATTGGCTCTTTTTCTGCCTAATCCTTTAAGTGTTGGTGTCCATCCGGGTCTTGCCTCGTTTTAACTTCTAATGCTAAAGCACCCATCCTAGGCTTCAACACTTTTTTTTTTTTTAAACCAAATCTTTTTCTCCAGCTCTGACCTTTCTATTAAGCCCCAGGCCAATATTTACAACTGACTATTGGAAAATACTACCAGAATATCATACAGGCATTTATCCCTGTGCCTATACTTTCAAGATTAAATTTAATATATTCTGTCCATGGTCAATTATTAAGATTACTTGCCTGTATATCCCCTCGACTCTCTTACACACTCTTGCTGCACTGAACTGAACTTGGCTGAAACACAGCTAAAATTCAATCTTGTCTACTCCAAACCTTTCCCATGCAGCTAAACAGGGCTGAAGGAAAATATGCAACCATGATGACCTATAAATTCATGATCACTTTAACTTCATTACGACTTAGCTCAAAAAGACCTTAAATGCTACTACCTACCAATGTACATATATATACATATTCTGCTTTTTCTTCTTATTAATTAATTGTCTATGTTCCTATTCCACTTGTGCTCTGGATTTGAACTCTTCTTGACTCGAACAAGTATATATACTGTTTAACGATTTACTGTCTTTTTCTGATATCATCAAATTTGCCATCAAGATGGGTTATTTCTCATTTCTAAAAATAAAACCCAAAGCTCGATCCCATTTAATCTTCCAATTTCTACTCCATTTTTCTGCTCCCTTTTACAAGTAAACTGTAGAGTTTATATATACTAACTTATCTGTATCTAATTTTTCTCCTCCTCTCCTCTCTTAAGCCCACACCACTGATGCTTTTTATCACCATTATTCCATAGAAACTGCTCTTGTCAAGGGTCCAGTGGTCTCCATATAGACCAATGCTCCCATGGTCAGCTTTTAGTTCTCATTTTGTATATGACATATCAAAAAATGTGACTTGGATAATCACTCCCTCCTCCATAAAACATTTTTTTTTGCCTTGGATTCCAAGACACTGTATTCTACTGGCTTACTTCCTATCTCAATGAGTCTTTCTTTTTAGGTTAGGTTAGTTCCTTCTCATCCCCAATCTCATTTTTATTTCATCTTTGTATTATAAAATCTTTTAAAGAGAAAAACAAAATCAGCATAAAACTCAAAAACAATTCAAAAGTTAACATTTTGCCACATTTGCTTGTGTCTGAATTGAACCATTTGTTAAGCTGTAGATATCATGAAATTTCGTTTTATTCTTTGGCATATCCTTCTTAAGAATAAGACCATTCTCCTTTATAACACCAACAGCATCTAGAAATGAACAGTAACTCAAACACCTCTCCATACTACAATGTAAGCTCCATGAAGATAAGGATTCATGTCTGTTTTAACTGCTATATCCCCAGTACATAAAAAATAGCTTGGTATACAGTAGAGACTCAATGATTCATTGATTAAATGAGACAAAAGATTAAAAAATTGGACCTTTGTAATTTCTCTTTTTTAAAAATGCATGTGTTTAAGTTGTAGGTATGTATTTTTAATTCAACAGATAGATTAGCAATAATGGCATGTGATTAGGCATAAGAGGATTACAAAATAGGTACCTTTCAAGGTACAGGGACTCCCCAGTAACTATGAGTCTATAAGATATTTAGAACTTAATTTTTTATTTTGTTTGCTAAAATAGAAAAGTATTACATTCTATTTTTTTCTAGATTGCCTGAGCCACCTCATCAATTTTCCCCCTATTTTGTCAGTTCCCTGTTCCCAGGTACAGTTCTAAAAGCCTGGCTTCATTTTGACAATTTTCAGCAGCAGTGTTTAAGAGAAAGCTGTAAGTGAAGTAGATAAGAAAATCCTAGTAATTTTTAAATGGCCATATAAAATTTCTGCAACATTTATACCATGTACTCAAGTATCTTTTAAAAGACACTTAATTCTGTCTTCAAGTACAGAGAACTTTTTAATTGAACATCTCAAAGTTTAGAGGAAATTTTTACAAACATTTCTAACAGCTGCGAGAATTCTTTTGTATAGCACCTAGTTAATTAACATGACTACATTCTTGGCTGTGCTCTCTACAGTCAAATTGCTGAAAATATCTGATATAAAAACAATAATGCGCTTAACAAATGCATTATATGGTGAAAGAGTAAGGGAAGACGACTCCTAAATCATGTATCATAGTGATAACAAAAGTTCAAAACCTCTTTCAAAGCATCCTAGCCAGTATCATTTAGCATAGGAAGCTAGTTTTTGTTAATACTATACTAACACAAACCTGCACATCTACCATCTTGTTTCAGTCCAACAAAGAAAGTGATTTTCAAGGTATGTGTATGCAGACGCTCTAATCCTAAACTATATGTAGCAGATATATATACTTCTCCTATGATCCTTCTCCCTCTATACAAACTTCTCCCAATCCCTAATTTACATAACACAACAGATGATGCCAATACAATCTAACAATTAAGATTGTGGTTTTGTATTCAGGATAAAGTGATACATGAATCTCAGTTCTCTCACTATATAGTGTACTGCCATGGGCACCTTTCAAGTACACAAAGTTCCTAAACTTAACAGGGGGTTATTTTGAGGATTAAATGAAATAGTATATGGGAATAACTCAGCATATTCTAAGGACACTAGGTATATAAATACTCACTAAACAATAGCTATTGCTATTGCAACATTTTAATTCTAGATTAACCTTTACAGTTTATGTGCCATATTTCCTGTAGTCTTAAATCTTTCCTCATCTTCATATTAATGAAGGCTTCTTCCTTTTTATCCATATTGCCTAGATTTATATTTAGGTCCTTTTTAATCTGGATTATTGTTAACTTCATTCTTACTAAAGTAGTTTCCTACAACACTTTTCCAACACCTTTTCTTAACCTAATTCAGGAATTTTTAAGTCATCTAAAGGATCTCTGAATCATGTCCATGATCCTACTTTCTGCTTCAAAATTATTTATTTATAATGAGTATCTGTCAAGTACGCACTATCTGGCACTGGGGTAGGTACTGGAGACACAACTGTAAACTAAACAGGTACAAATAGTAAGGTATAAGCTTTACTTGGAGGAATTTAAATAACACTTCATCTTTCATGCCCTATGTTTTAAATCATTTTATATGGGTCAAGTTTTCTTTGGAGCTACTACATCATAGCAGATAAGGCAATACCAACATTGCAGTAAAAAAATCATATTAGAGTGTTATCTGAAATACTCCACTTACTACCTGTGAGATCTTGGGATAAGTTTCTTCACCTCTCTATACGCCTCACTGGTAAAATGGGTACAATATAATACTATTTCATATGGTTATTATGTAAACTGAATGAGATAATACATATAATCAGTTTAGGACAGTTTTTCCCATGTAATAATAACAGTTTATTACTATTATTATTACTATTCCCTCTCCAAACTTCTTCAAAGTGGTATCCTATGGTCACTGTACTCTAACTTTGTACAACTCCTAAGTCCTCTTTCTCCTTCAAGCTTTTCTAAACTGATCAGAAGAGCTGCAATCTATGAACAAAGATCTCCCATGAGAACTGTCAGTTCTGTCCAGTTTGATTATACTTTAATGTTTCATGCTTAGATACCACCGCAAAAAAATAAAAAAAGGAAAAGGAATATTCTTTGATTTGTATATCACGCTAATACAGCTATTTAATTCAGGTATCAGGTATTACGTAGATCTTTTACCAAGTTTGTCTTAGCTGTGTTTTTTACTACGATGTAAGCCCCCCCTTTACAAGTTCCTAAAAAAGAGATTTCTGAACCATATAGCACCTACATAGGATCAACACAAACATTTATTCAGTCCTACTATGAAAAGAGCCAGCTAAATATAAAATGGGATCACTACTGAAATCAACTAAAACTGGGCTTACTGAACTATAATTTTTTTTATTAGCTAGAAATATAAAATCTATTTGGTTCCTAATCATTAATCATCAAATATTAAGTTTTATAAACTACACATTTCCGGACAATTTTACAGCATTCAGACTGACAAATATAGCTTCTTGACCAATTTGTAACATTTACTTACAAATCAATGAATAAACACAATTTGAGGTTTCACTTACTCAAATTCTGTAGCATAGTATTTAAGAAAGCCCAGTAAGAGGTCCCCAAGATTTGATTCATTCTTTGAGAGGTAAGGAGGAACATTACTTGGAGCTTGATGTACAAGGTGCAGCTGAATAGCAGGACTAAAAGATTCCTGTCACAAAGAAAATGGGAAAAATGTAAAGTCATTTAAAACATACAACTAAAAACTTTATAAATCCTGATCTAAGGCTCTCTGAGGAAGAAAGAAGAAATTTTCTTTATGTTGAAAATGTGGAAATTTGAAGATTTTCTTCCACTAAAGATTTTACTAGTGTTTGGAATAGGCCAGAAAGTATATGAAAAACTAAGATATTCTAATCCTTGACTGAGCAATATCACTCAGTTAACCAAATGGATCCCTTTGGTGGCAAAAGATTTCCTAACTCATAAATAAAACCTTACTTTACATACCAACATTCCATCCCATATAGATTTCTTCACAGAAGTATCTCCTTCTTAATTATTTCTACAAGGAGCAGTTGTACTTTATGAAAGCTATATAAAGCACAAAATAAGAGTTCTAACTGCCACTTAAAATTTCTCTCAAATGCCATAGAAGTAACTTTAATATAAAAACAGTACTTACACCAATTTTAAGATTTTTTAAATTTTGTTTTGTTTTTGTATTTTGTATAGTAGAAAGAAGACAGTCATTCAACATGGACTGAACTTGAAAAGACAAAGAGGGCAAGGAAATAAAGAAACATAGGAAACATACCAGCAAGCAATATTTGGCAAACTTTCACAATATTCATAAAAGAGGATATCATTTGTTTGCAATCCAGGACCAAACAACACAATTCTTAGAAAGAATACTAATGAGTATTTGTTCTTTTCGCCTATGATATGCCATTCATTTTCACAGCTAATTTTTCCTCTACTAGCAGCAAGTTCTGGCTCTAAAATATACTAAATGAACTACAGATATTCTTGAACTAATGCATGTCCATAAGTTAGAAAATAATCTAACATAATTTGCACAGTACCCTCAAGAAGAGTTTTCTATATTCTCCTTTGCCATTAGAGTAGAAATAGATTTAAAAAAAAAGGCAATTGGTTAAGGCCACAGAATGACAACTACACTACTTAAGGTTCCAAACTACAATAGATCGACCTGGGGTTTACTGATACCAATTCAATTAGTAATGTGTAAATAACTCCAATGTTAAAAAATAGAGGATCTCCAAATAACTGAGTTATAACACAGAGAAATAGGGCAGTATACCTATTTAATGTATATCTATCTATTGATGATTCAAAAATCATCAATAAAAAACAAAAGAGTAAGAAAATAAAAATACCTTCCTCTGCCCCATTACCTATAATTCTATGAATAATTTTTAACTACCAAGAAGTGATTCTCTCACAAGAAAAATTCTACTCCAACCACAAATCAGAAAGCAGGCACTCTTGAACTTGGGACTTCCCCTTACACTTCTAACAGATTTAGTACTACAAGTAGCGATCTTAATTGTCTCTAAGACTGGGAGGAGTAGGAAGGAAGCCTCCATTTATAATAAAGAGTAAAAGCAGAAGGAAGAACAGATGTACTGCCTCTACCACCCTTTGTCTCTTACTTGTTATTTGTAAAATTGAATTTGGGACAACATATTTAAAACGGTGAGACTTAAATATTATTTTCTGGCAAATTAAACAAAAAGGTATAATTTAAGTTCAAACGACAAGAAAAAGAAAAGTGAGTCACTATGCTCTGAAAGCTTCTTATTAATTTTGATTTCTATCACGTGGCATAATAAGCATTCAATTTATGAGTTGATGATGAAACAGAACATTTTCTTATGTGAAGTTTAAAACTGTTGAACCACCTTTAAAATTTTTATTTTTTTAAATAATTTTAAAAGATCAGCAATTGTAAGATAAAAACTGAAGTTGTGAGACCTACTCTACTAAAATGCTGAATGACCTTGGATCAATTTGACCATTCTCTTCTTTGCTCCACTGTTCTTTTTCATGGTCATATACAAAAATGGCTATGTCATACATACTGGAGGAGAACTGAAAGCAAAATCAATAATAATAATAATAATAACAATAATGATGGTCCAAAAGAAGCTACAAGTAAACAGGAATTCCATTTAACCTCAAGAAATCTCCATTTTTGGTAACCGATCACATTACAGAAAGATTCTCTGCTCTAAGAAAAATTTCATCAGTTTTTTAAAAAGGGAGCTCCCCCATAATACTTATGCATTTAAGAATAACATAATTCTACTTTGGGTAGAATTTAAGCTAACATATTAGAAAGCACATAAAGAGCCAAAAGGGAAAAAGCAGCCTTAAAATTACAACCTAAATCCATGGAAAGACAATCTAACTAACACAATGTAACAGCTATTTTTTAAAGCTTTTCCAAAGGTTTAGCTTCTTCATCTATAACATAATGAAAATAATAGTACTTATAGGATTGTATAAAGATTGAATGATATAATGCATAGCATCAATAGTATTCCCTAAATTACATTTAGTTTACTCCAGGCATCATTATACTATAACTACATTTATACAATAATGTAGTATAGTTATGTCCTATAACTTTTAATGTATTAATTCAAAGTTAACTCCTTTATTTTTAACTTTAAAAAAAGTTTTTTGCCATTTAAAAAAAGTCTTCTAATAAAGTTTTCACTAAAATTTTTTGTCTTTCCAAAGGTATTATTTTAAAGTCTGTTTTATATAACTAATTAAATCCCTCATCATATTATACACATTTTAAAACTGAATAAAGTTGCTACATGTATGTGTGTAAATATGAATATATGTAAAATTTAATGTATTTCCAATATTTAACTGCACAGAGTAACTCTACATTGTCAGAATTCTGTATTTCACAACTATAAAAAAGAGGGTTATTTTCTTACATCTCTATTTCGTTAGCATAAATAACTTCCTGGAATATGAAGATACCGTTAGGAAAGGAAACAAATATAAGTTATCCTGATAAATCTACCTAGCATAAATCTAGGTAAATCTCATCATAATATGGTTACATTAAAATAAAGATCCTTTCATAAGCTTAATCTGAGTTTAGATATTTAAACTCTCTCAACTTCATTTCTTTAACTCAGTAAAAACTCTTCCCTCTATCACTTATGTTGTTTTAATAAGTCAACAAGAATTAAGCAGTAATAATAATTCTATACTATGATGTAGCTTTTGAAAGATATTTTTCTTTCATCCTTTTCTTTCATAATTTAATATATAACTGAATTGAAATATTATACCAATTTTAAAAATATTTTATCAAATTTTGAGAAAACTATAAAAATTACTAAAAAGGGCATAATATACTGAACATATTTTATTTCTATTCCAAAATTTTTTCTTATTTTTTAAACTGTATTTTAACTATATTAGAGAAGCTCGAAATATAAAAAAACCTTGTCCCCTTGTAAAGTAACAAAGTTTTCTTTGTTAAAGTTTCTTTTTTATTTTTAGACATTCTCAAACTTATTTACACAAGCTGAAATTTTATCATACCTGCTTTCCTTAAAGAAACGTCTATTTATATAGGTATAATCAGATAAACACAAATAAAATGTAATAAGCAACAGAAATTAGATAAAATGGTAAGTGAGTGAATACTACTAGCATTTTGCCTTTCCTCAGTCAGCAAAGTAAATTAAAAAAAATACTACTTTCCGGATCCATAATTTGTGACTACACAGTTTGGATCAATCAAGTAACTTTTTTAAGATTTAGTTTCTTCACGTGAAACAAGGATGATACCTTACAAATTTGTTTAGGATTAAAGATAATGTTGTGTGCTGACATAAAATAGATACTAAAATGATAGTTACTAGAAATAAAACACAAGCCAATTTGCTCGTTCCCTCAAATGGAGCTCTGAGAAAAGCAATCTACTGATCAGCTTACAGGTTTCAGATAAAATAAAAAGTCCTGTTAAGAGTGTGTAGTAAGTCCTTATCCGTGTACTCATCAGTCTTATAGTAAAGATAATCTGCATTAATGACTATGTATTCCCATCTGAATGCAAGTTAAGACATTCCTAAATCTAGTATGTCTTGCTATTAATATTTTTAAAGGCTGGGCTAGTATTAAAGCCTGTTACAGGTATAGAAATAAGATTAGCAAAATAGAATTGGAGAATATAGAGTCAGAGGTAGTATATGGTAAGAGAAGTCAAGACTGTCATGGGAGAAAGCTAGATAATTAGAAAAATGAAACAGAAGAAAAAATGAGGCTCTTCGAACTAGGATATATTAGTAAGAACCTGGGTACCTTATCATAAAAGTAATACCTCTGTTCTCGGCATAGTGCATTAAATTGAGATTTCATCTGCATTTTATTAGTAAAAAGTGTTCCACGACGTACAGGGTTTAAGTGAGATTTCCATAGAAGCATCTATTCAATACACAACAATAGATTCTTTAAAGAATAAGTTTAACTATTAAACTCTTTGTATGCTGAAAAATATATGCACCTCTTTCTACACTGAAATCTAGGTCTTTAAGAAAAAAGAAAAATAAAGTCGAGACAATACAATGAAATAGCAAACACCCCCAGTCATTACGTTTGATCTTTCAGTATGAGCTAAATAAAGAAGTAATGCTTTATGGAGGAAACCATTTAAGAATAAGACCTAAAAGTTCAAGTTACTGTTCTTCCTATATTTTTTAATCCTTCCATTTTTATAATGTTTAAAAGCATAAATACTGATTTCTAGCTATACTGGAAACTCATTATAATAATAACAGAATAACAGAAATTAAAAGGAGTTTTTAAAAGGAGGAAGATAGATACCCAGATTCCAAAAGATTCTTGTTACAACTGGTATCTTCTAACAACCCACCACAATCTGGGAGGGCCCCACAACAGCAAAACTTTATTACAGTGAACCCTTTATTATCTGGCACCTTGCATGTATGTATTGCAATAATAACTAATGTTCAAAAACAAAAACACCAGTTCTTCTCAATTATCAAGAATTAAATTATATTTCATTTAGGTTCCATGTCAAGTATATTTATTACATTTTGTGTGCTACATACAAAATAAATAAGTTCTTTAAATACTGACCACTCAAACTACATATTCTTTTCTTTTGTGATATGACCATTTAGTAAATTTATGAAAGTAGAGGTAAAATTGTATGATTTCAGAAGGTTAGTCAAACATCTTAAACAAATAGCTTAAATAATACCTCCAAATAAAACCAGGTACAAGGATGACTATGGAGGAAAACAGAAATGGTGGGACTATAAAACAAGGAAACAGAAAATTCTGGAAAGAACACAAAAAAGTGGAGAAAAAACAAAAGTATTCATATAGATTGTGAATATGTACATTACCTAGGTTTCTCTAAACTCAAACTGAGTATATACTAAACTTTTTCTAGTCGGTACATTTCATTTCTTGAGTGTTGCCAATTAATTTCAGCAAGATTCTTAATATACACACAAGGAGAGAGTACTAACGTTACCTCTGTTGGTGTATTACTTAATAAGATCAAATGAAAGATGTAATGATTATCCAGTTGTTTAATTTCTTAATTTTCTTCCCTGCTTCCAAAGTATACATGCACTAGGCTGAAAAACTTCTGAGTTAACTAAAGAAATGCTATACACTATATTTAAAAATAGCATGAAGAAAACTGGAATGAGTCCAAATGGGCCTTGACCAAATTAATTTAATTCCCATTAGTGATAATCATAAGCATCATGCAAAAAACTTCACCATTAACAAAAATGACCAGATTGTCTGCCAGTAACAAAATACATATCAGAGTCTTCTAAGTATATGAAACATTTTTAATGTCTTAGTGGCCAATGCCTCAGCCTATATATAAAATGTTATCAATACTTAGAAGATAACTATTACTATTTTTATATTCACATTAATACTACATATAATAGTCTCACATATACTTGTCATAATATGTATTATAATAATTTATAAGAAACACTTACTGGGTAAATTTTTTGGATGGATGGAAGGATGGGTTCAGGTAGGGCTATAAAAAGAAAAAGTTTAAAGCTTCTGTGATTCACATAATTCATTTTATAAAGCAATAATTTGTCAGCTAAGACCCCCAGGTATGAGAATATAAGGGTTTCTACTAAAAGTTAACAGTTTCTATATATTTTGTGAAATTAATTCTGACCCCTAAAAATTTTAATTCAAAATATATCTAATTTGATAATTTACGGTTTGCTAACAAACTATGGATATTTCTATGTAAACCAATGTTCCTTACATGGTTTTAAAATAACAGGCCATCAATAAATAGACACACATCATTTGTCCACATTCAGACACACATGAAATAAGCAAGACAAGGATTGCTCTACAGATACTGAATGGATATTGTAAAGATGTATGTAGCTATTAAAAAAAAAATGTTTTTAAGTACAGTCTAATAATATAGTCCAACGATAGTTCTATCACAACTCTCCCTTTATTACTTAACTTCTTCTAACAATAATACCAAAATTGAAGTAGTTTCTAGAAATTGACCTATTGAAAAAAACTGGAAAACATCTTCAACTTCATTATTTTTAAAAAGAAGGCCTCAGCAAAGTTTAGAAATCTAAAGTCAGATATATATACCAATTCTCTAGAAAATAAAACTTCATACAAAGGAATCGTTATCTTCATATTACTATATTTTTTAATTATCATTCTTCACCATTCAATAGCTTTACCCAAATCGAACCTCACTAAATGCATTACTAACAGTAATTTCACATAATCATGATATAAATGGAGTAACATTAAAGGCAAAGTGCCTAAAAGTCACAATAACGAATGTATAATGTCTTGAGTATGTTAAGATACAATTAATACATTTTCAAGATTTCTTTAAGATTAAAGACCAATTAGAACCACAGGATAAACTATTTAATAATGAGAAATACATTAGAATTAAATGAAGCCAGTAATAATTTTTAATTCACTTTTAAATGACTTCTAGAGTACATTAATGAATATACGATCAATCATTATGACCAACTTACATGTTTTCCAACTATGACTGTAAATGTATAAATTTCTACCACACAGTATTTAAATTTCCCTTCTGTATCATGCTTCATTCTCAAGTTGAAAATTGAAATAAAATAAAATTCCATGATAGTCTGGAATATTCACAGTGTATGACTGAGAGTTCACAGTGTATGACTGGGAATAACAGGGGGAAAAAACTCACTCATTACTTACCAGAATCACTCGTAGAAAATAAGGATACATATTTTTTCCCATATGCATTCAAATGCTTAAAATTCTAGAAGACTCTACAAATAAACTCAAGCCCCATGTACTTTAACTATAAAAGTCTATACTTGTAGGACATTTTTAATGGCTTTCTAATAATTTTTATTATAATAGAAGTCGAATTTTTAGAAATTAGTTTACTTAATTAAAAAACATGAATTCCTTTCCTACTGAATATTCTTAATAAATTAAAATTATAAGGATGAAAAGGTTGTTAGAGAATTTTTTAAGTTTATCTCCTTCTAGAATAATAATAGGAATCCTAAGAGAGAAAACCAAATACTAACCACTGGCTTAGGGTCTTTCAGTAGACAAAGAGTCTTTAGAACTAAGCAATTTAGAAGCTTTGGAGGGCAGGAATATCATTCAGTAAATCGCTGTCTGACAATCTTCAAGATTTAAAAACACTAATCATAACAGAAGCAATTAGTATACTGTAGCAGTTATTTACTAACGCTATCCTGACAGTAACCTCAACAAGTTTACTAGTTTTTCGAATATTTATTTAACTCCAAAGCAACATACATTCCGGAAGAATCTAGCTCTAACATCTATTTTGACTTCAAAATTTTGTACTTCGATCTTTCAAATGTCTCTCTCAAAAGCAACATAAGACAAAAGCTTATTATTGCATGTGATCAATAGGTAACACTTTGAGAATAGATAATCTGTAAGATTTTACTTTGCAGCTCATATGAGAGTTTTCTAGTTAGACCTCGCAAATTTGTACACATACACATTCCATACTGATTCATCAAATATTCAACCAAAAAAAGGAAGATTTTCAACAACACTAAGTAACCATTAATTTAAAAAATGCAAGAACAGTTTAAAATGCCTAAGAGACAGTTCTGTACCTGGTAACATGATAAACATTCCATGAACCTTCGTTCATATTATTAATTCTAACTAATTGATATTTTTGCCTTTATTATTCACTCTTAATCTTAGATTGCCATTAAAATCTTTTCTCAATGGGTTTTCTCCTCATGCTTTCATCAGTCACTATACAAGCATATGAAGTCTATTATTGACTTGTATCCTAAGGAATGCTTACTTTTTTTAACCTTTCTACATATAGAGGACCTGTTTCCTTTCTGTTCATGGCAGAAAAAAATATTAAAGCACTTAAGAAGTTAAACAAAACTTAAAGGTCATCTAATCCAACTATTCCTATTACCAATGAGAATATTATAGCCAATTTTTGACTTGGCCAAATCATAAACACTAGTTCATTATGCCAGAGCTAGAACTGTTTAACATACCTGACAGAATCTCGTACGACAAAAAAAAAAAAAAAAAAAACTAACTATTTATTTCAATCTCTCTAATTTCTTCAACAGAGGAGGAGCTTAAATTAGCCAAAATACAGAGCAGCACATCAACTGTGGGTAGCAAATGTCATTTAACAAAGACCTAGAAATCGTTGATAACAGTGCACTAAATTACAAACCACCTCAATGAATGGGACCACTGTGTCAGGAATAAAATATGTTTAACAAAATCTAAACCAAATTTTACCATGATTTCATTACACTAGTAAAACATTAATGTTTGATTGCATTACATTAGTAAAATACTAATGTTTGAATTTTCAAATTGCTTGCAAAACCACCTTGGGGCATTTGTAATTAAAGTACACTTTTCTAAAGAAGGCAATCAAAATTTAAAATGTAACGTATAAGAATGGAGATATAGGACACAGATGGATGTTCATACATGTTAAATGCTTTAGTCAATCCAATTTTTAAATCACAACTAAAACTAAAAAAAAGAATAGATAGTAGATAATGGCACATGAATGCCTGCTGTATTATTCTTTATATTTTACAGGAATTATTTCTAACCTATTCAAATTTTAATAAACATGAACTGCAATCCGCAAGTGGACGGAATTCATTAAAAAGGCATCAAAACACATGTTTCAGATTGAACTGCAAAACTGGACAAGAGAACGATTAATGATATATAAAACAGTATCTAAAAGAGCCAACATCATGTTTCAAATCCTTTTAGAGGATCGAATCAATCATCAAACTAGCATATACTTAAAACTGGTCACAATAAAAATTTATGTATTATAATTAGCTTGAAACTTTTTAACAGCGAAGAAGATGAACCTTTCTGATGACTGATTCATAAAATTTTGACTCATTTAACTACTTTAATTCTCTCTAACTCAAAAAAAAAAAATCACGATTCCATCATTCAAATAAAAATAAACTCTTATTTAATACATATTATAAAACATCTCCAAATAATATGTGAAGGAAACAAATCCTACTGTCCATATATAACCTGATAAATTTTTGGCACATACCTTTTCAGTATTTGTTATACATATGAATATATATATACAAACTCAAATACAGTTACTATTTTAAAAATAAAATTTGTATCACATTGTATATGACTTAATGTGTTATGAATATTTTCTCATAACATTAAATATTCTAAAAATATGATTTTTAGTGGCTGTATAAATTTCATATCGGGAGTTATTATAATTAATTTAGTCATTCTCCATTCTTAAAAATGTAGATTATTTCTAATCTTTTACTATTTCAAAAACCAGCATGAAAAACAGCCTTATGAATAAACTCACATGTATCTTTGATTATTACCTTAGGATAAATTCCTAGAAATGGAACCATTGAGTCAAAGGATGTGAACATCAATCTTACTATCATTAACCCAGAATATCATTAACCCAGACCAGATCAGACTCTAGACATCCTGGTAGATGGTCTTCTATTACATAAACATCAAGTCTTTCACCAATCTCCATGCCAGCTCACAGGGAATAAAAGCTTCTTTGACCAACAAGAAAATCATTTAATTTCTGTCTCAAGTGGAAAATAAAAAACATGATGAATGGTGCTCGAGCTTATTTTTGTAAACCTTCCAAACATTCATCTGCTTCAAGATAATGGGTCCACTATACAGTGGTGAAAGTTCTTTAAATATAAAATGAATACAGAAAACTGTCAAAAAATAGAAACACAGTAAAACTTCTTTTTAATATTTTCCAGGGAACACATTTCTAAAACAGTTGTTTAAAGCAACAATATAAAAAATATCATCTTATGGACCTTAGAAAGAACTTTTAAAAACAATGCTATCTGAAGGTATGGTCAATATGGAAGACACCATAATCAAGTTCCATTTTAAAAACTGAAAAAAAAAAAACCATAATACTTACTTTGTAAATAGTGCAAAACCATCAATACAAGACTATAGCTGCTTAAAGTACCACGACTGGCATCGTTTATCTCATGGTGACTTGCCCACTTCTTAATCACCAGTACTAATGGACGAACTCGATTTTCAACTGAAAGTAAAATTAAAACTTAAAAATAGTAAGAAGATATTATAGCTTCTTTGAAAGCTTACATCATTTCCCAATTCCATGCCAATAAAAAGAGCACTGCCTACCTGTGCATTAAACAGTGTTCATCACAAATGTGTTTTATTTCTAAAGTACACCTTAGTTACTTTTTAAAAAATTACTCATTATCAAAATTCATTTTATTGACCTATAACTCTGGTAGTATAATTTTAATGTAGCAACATATTATGCATGTAATAAGACATTACACATAAACACAAAGAAATGTCAATGTTTACTACAAACATCTTTTAAAAAATTATGAAGGATAAACACAAAAGCTGATAATTATTTGAAAATAAACAAAAAACTTACGGTATGCATAAGTTCTAAGAAGGAATGTGTTTCTTATTCCAACAATATTGTTTACATTCAAGTCAAATTCCACACAACTATTAAAAAAAAGAAAAAACTTTAGCTCAAGTACAAATTAAACTAACTCCCTTATAGTAAATGAATAAATATCCATCCATCCAATGATATTAAAATAGCATGGGGCCAAAGACCTTAAATTGAAGCACTAAAGAAATAAGAATGAATACATATTCAGTATATTATTTTAAATGATTTAGTGTGTATTTAAAAATATAAAATAGAATTCCCATTGAAAGATCCATAATGTACTAGGGTAAGGCTTCTACCATCCTTAACAAAAGAAATTTAAAAATTTTGTAATCTTTTCCAGATAAACAAAATTATACAACCAAGAAACATTTCTAGGCAACTTATCCCACTAAGTTATATATTCTCAACTAATTAGGAATCATAGCATCATTTGCTTTAATACAATGAGAATAAAAGTCAAAGTACACATGAAAAAATAAAAACTGTGTCTATACATTATATTCCCTCCGAAAAGACTGGTAAATTACATTATGCCAAATTTAGCTACTAATATCTGGGAAAAACTAGAACAGTCAAACACGTAACAAAAATACTTCTTTGAAAGTAAAAGATATGAAATTCACAATTTAAAAAAATTAGGCAATAATGATGAGATCTAAAAAAATAGCTAAATTCAAAATAATAGGAAAGATTAATGTGTAAGCAGTGAACCCATATATTATCAGGTCTAACTTTTTCTGAACAATGAGTTTTTCTATGAAAACACTGCCTAAAATAAAAACTTTACAAATATCCTTTCTACAGCTTTTAATACAAAATCTTGAAATTTATCATTTCAGATTTTCTTTTTGGGGGGAAAGAAATCCTATGATCTTTCAACTATCCACACAAATTAATAAAAACAGATAGTAGTATTAACACTTCAGATATCATACATATTTGGCTTTGGGAAACATATGGTAACAATGGAGTTATGTTCTTTAATTGTGTTTGTGCAAGTCTAACACTGAAACCAGTTTTCACTTCCCATATATAAATCTAAACAGAGAGGAAAACTAGTCTGCAATTAAAAACTTTTCCAAAAATATGAATTTGGAGCTTTAAAAATATCCACATTGCTTGCTTCAAAATCTACTTCTGGAAATACTAAAGTAATCCTTCATATAAAAAGAATTTTATGCATAACATGCTTATTCTAACAGGGAACTGGGTAAGCTAAATGATGATATCCACTCAGTGAAATACTGTAAAGCCATTAAAAATGAAACCAGAAAATATTCAATGACACAAGCAAGTGTTCATGAATAAAGACGTATGATCTCAATTTTAATTTTAAAAACTCTTATGCACTCAAATGCATAGAAAAGGGACTGAAAGGTTTATACCAAAACATTAATATCGGTTATCTATGGGTGTTAGAAATGTATTTTTTTTTTAATGGTTTATATAGAGAAGAATTATGGAATTTATAAAGAATACTTAACAATTAAAAAAGCTTCTATAAAAATATTAAACAGAAATATAAAATTGTTTCTATAACTACAAACATATTTAAGAAATAATTATAATTAGCTAACAGTTTTATTTATGTTTGTTTTTTTCCCCTATATTTTTATGTTTTAGAAGATTCTACCTTTATTTACTTGGTAAAAAATTCAATAAATATTTACAGATTGGATGGATGTTTGGATAAATGGAAGGGAAGATCTGAGCCAGGAATATCTAAAGTTTCCTTTAAAATATATGTATTATATATATATTCAGTCAATTCTGATTATTCACAGTAGTTACATTCTATAAAGTCACTGCAAACACTGAATTAGTGAATACTAAACCACTGCTTCTAGGAAAAGCAAAGAGTTAGGTTTCTACAAGCCTCTAGTCACAACATTTTCATCAACCAATCCATATGTAACTTTGTTTTATGTGTGTTTCTGTTTAAAGACATCTCATTTAATACACTGTTGATTAACAGTAGATGAGTGAACTCATAGCCAAGAACACTGTAACTCATGCCTGAACAAAGCATATCTAACAAACATATTTCTCCCATAAAGTACATCACAACTTCATATACAGAAACACTAGATAGTACCTCAGCACTACGCTTGGGGACGATTTTAAACAGCAAAATCACCAAAAAGCACAAAAATGTAAAAAAGCATGGTACTAACTAGACTAAAAAGGACGACTAGTTACAGTGTAAAAGCTGAAACAGAAGGCAGACTGTCACATTGTTTAACCTCAGCTGGGAACATTCACCTTGGGTGACTCAAAATTTTCCCTACTCTGCACATGTCTAAAAATGACCACAGAAGTGTTTCAAGTATTAATTTGGGGGGGGAAGAGGACTGGGGAGGTATTACAACGTAAATTCACCAAATAAGCAAATTCAAAATTACCAAATCCATGAATAATGAGGATCAGCTGTGTATGTATTTATACATATTTCAGTATCATTTTTATAAAACTGGGCTAGTAAAACCTGATTTATCACAACTGTATTTTTTTAGAAAACAACAAATCTTTTTTTTTTAACCAAGGAAACACTCAAGACCTAAATATTTACATTTTATATTCAAATAGTATATAAAAGATTCTAATTCAAATATCTAAGAAATTCAGAACACAAGCTAGTAGAATAGATATACAAAAACTCTCTGATACATGACATTTCATCAATTATGATATATTAAGAATTTATTCATTACATTTCCAAAAGGCAAGAGATCATTTAAAAATCTGAAATATAAATATATATTCTTTAAATTGGATAGTCTCAAATATTCAAAATGTCAGGCAGAATAACAAAGTACAGTTAAGCATGTTTAACTGAAGAACTGCTCAATTTTTAAAAATTATTTCAAAGACCAATTCAAGTGATTTCTAAAAACTGATGAAAATAAACTATTATAGCACACATTTCTTAATTATCTACCTCAAAAAAATATCTAAAAATGATCTAAATCAACTGAAAAAAAAAGAATTCAATAATTTTTTACCTGACTTTATCCCTGAACTTCACAATTGGCACTTTTGCTCGAATCAGCTGAGGTCTCTCAATGTAGCCAGCTGAAGAATAAAAGATACTGTGAATATCTATGATGTTTCTCAAATTCATAGTGTACCGATGCATATTTTTTAAAAAACAGTATTTTACAAAGCTAAAATCATTTAAGAAAACACTGTCTTTGAGAAAGAAAGTAAAGAAAGGACATTATCGAATTCTTTTAACACTGGAACTTCCAACACATTTAGAGGGCTTTATATCTAATAACATTTTTAAAGAAGTTCATCAGAGCATTATAAACACAAAAAAATATCTAGGCTAGCAGCAAGGGGATAGCTAAATTCTGGTATAGCACATTTCAGGGTATTATGGCAGCTACAGAAATCATATTTTTAAAGAGTCTTAACTGTGAAAATGCTTACAACATGAGACAGTGATACATTCAAATAAGAATGATCTCTAAGAAGAATAAAAAATACATATTTTTTATTCCATCAACTTTAAGAAAATTTTTTCTGAGTTGAAAGTAATACCTGTTCATTGTAGAAAATTAGGAAAATACAGAAATGTATTTAAAAAACTCTGGAAACTTCTTAAGGAAGCAATTTCCTAATGTTTTAACTAAAGAAAAACGTAATACCAGATTTAAAGACCAAAAATTTTCAGTATTACTGCTTTACCACCAAAATCGTAAAATAAATCAAGCTTCAAATGGAATTTATGTACAAGAATTCAATGAGGGTTAGTGAAAAATAAGATTAGGAGCTGAAAGTTTCAAGTTCCAAGTACAAGTTCAGACACCAGCAGAGAAACTATACTCCAGGAAGTTACTGAACCCATGGATCACCAGTCTCAGCTAGTAAAAACCCAAAAACCAAAACCAAACAAACAAACAAAAAAAACCCCATTTCATTTGAATTAGATGACTTCTAATGTCTCTTCTATTTTTAATAGTTTATAAATCTAATAATAGCTATTAAAAATCCACTTAAGGTATGAATTACTCCTTTATTTTGTAGATATGAAAACCTAAGTCCACTGAAATAAATCATTTATTTCTCTCCTACAATAGATATAAGTTGTTCAAGGGAAACTTATAATTTCACTTTGTATTTTCCAGCTCAAAGTCTGACACATAAGGAGTATCTGTTAAACAAATGCGTAAATGTCTTTCCAACATCACACAGTTAGTGTGACTTCAACTTTCCACAATGTTCTGTGGAAGTTTAAAATAAATTAATTGAGATGGCTTAACATGTGGATTAAAATCTGCTTAGTTAGCTTATTCAAAGAATAAAATTTTACAATAAAATTTCCTGTCAACAATTTTGCTTTCTGGTGGAGTAATTCATTTGGGCTTTATGTTCAGTGATCGTATTTTTAAAATTTGATGTCATAAATTGCATGTCATTGCAAAACAGATGAAATTGTTTCTTCCTCACCCGAATAAGGCTTTAACTCTATTCCCCTTTGGCTTTTCAGATACTTTGCATTACTGCTATTTATATTCATGCCTTTGCTTCCCTAACTGTCTACAATCTTTTGAGAAAAAGAACTGAAGCTTATGTATCTTTGAATTTTCTACTGCGTTCCGTGTGATATCTTGCACGTAAACTCAATAAAGAATTGTTGAAGATATGGTTACTCTTCTTAATCAAAACTTAAATTCATTTGGAAAAAAGGATCCACATTATAACTATCCTGACCAGAAAATAAACAATTCTTACCAGAAATAAAGTGAGAGAGACATTTTAAATAAATAGTTATGTCAGATGACATATGAACTTGAGGCATATCAGACTTACAAAGTCTAGTACAGAAGTGTTTATGGACTAAGGTGAGTATATGCCGTGCTTCAGTCTTCTGATTTACCTGAAAAAAACACTGAAAAGTTAAAAATAAAGTGTTTTTTCATTATCTTTCTAAACTTAAGTGTTTTATTTTCTTATGTATCTCAAAGAGAAAACATACAAAGTATACTTTTCTTTGGAGTTATTTTTCAATATATACTAAATTACATCATAGAAAAAGTCAACCTTTATGCCATCTTTCACATCAACATTTCTAAATCAATTTCTGATTTTAAACTTAAAGCACAATTTTAAAAGAAATATTGAAACAGCCATGTTATTTTTTTCCTTCAGTATAAACGTACAAAAAGCAATGTTCTCCAAGAAAAATAAAAAGAATTTTTACTTTCTGTAACATTTTTTATTTCCCCATCTAGAATGTGAGCTTCTTAAGGATAAGGTTCAAATCTATGGTGTCTCGGTATGAGTATAAATTCTGACAACATGATTTAAATTTGTGAACAAAACTGAAAGATTAGCAGGAGGTGCCTGAGTATGGTCTAATTGCATGAGAGAAAGTTTTAATTAAAACTCTAGTATTCTCCACTATGTTTATTATTACTGAGGTTTTTTTGTTGTTGGGTGTTTTCGCTTTTCCTTTTTATGATTTCAAAGCCTAGAAAAATAACAAGTTTCCTGGAATAAATCCCTTTCTGATTTGCAGTAAATAGAAGCCAATTTTGTTAGTGGAATAATTGGAATGGTAAAAATATATATTACCATTCAATAAATTTTATTTATATTTTTTAAAGATTTGGACAATAAGGCATATTAAAATTATACTGAAATTAATTTATTCTTTGGTAATTCAGAAGAGACCTCAGCATATTAAAGAGGCTGTTTCAGGTCAGCTTAATGAATACTAATTACTGTGATATTAAAAATATACAAGAGTATCAGCTAACAGGAAATTCAAATAAACATAATACTCAATAATAAAATTTGGTTGCTAAAAAAAAAAAGAAAAAACAAAGCCAAAATATCAGAAGAAATATATCACAGTAGTCTTATTTTAAATTTCAGTGGTCTCTCTTCTTGTATTCTAAAATAAGAACTCCAAACGCCATAGCATTTCGAAGGGGAAAAAAAAAAGATTAAAAATAGAATCACTGAAAATTCAAATGGAAAGGAAATATACCAAGAAAATAACACTGACACATGCTCTTTTTCTTTGCTGCCCCCTGGTAACATATTAACCCAATGACTGTGCAAAATAGAGGCAGAGCTCTTTAAAAACACAGTGAAGCCATCTCACTTTAACAACTTAGAAATAAATTAAGCTAAAATTACTGTTATGCTTAATGCACACGCCTTAAAAGAAAAATAAGTATTTCCTGGCTTTCCTTTAATCCAAAGAAGTAATTACAACGGAACAAGTTCTTTTCCTCAAAGACTTTTATATGACATTTCTTAAATACCTTAACACAAGAAATACACTTGGAATAAATGTTTCATTACTTACTGGTTCCTCTTTAACAACGAGGCATAAGTCACCATCACTGCTCCGGGTACCAAATCCATTTAAAGAGGACCCAACCAAGAAAAGTCTGCTTTCTAGAAAAACAGGAGAGAATTATAAGGTATTATTTAAAATTTAAAACAGGAATTCACATACATAATTAGCATGAAAAACAGAGAAACATACGTGGAAATAACAGCTGAATTTCTCTCTGCAGTTGTGTTCGACAGAGTTCTTTCTTCTTTAAATCGCTTACTTGCTGTTGACATGCTTCAAATAACTCCAGTACCTGCTGACTTAACTTGAATTCACCACAAAAGAAAGTAAAAATTTTGTTCAGAAATGTAAAAGTAACAAAGTGAGAAGTGTATAACAATACTACTAGCAGTATTTAAAAAATACTTATTATCTCCTTAATGCTTTCTAACCAAAAGTACTCACTCAAGTAACAATAGGTACTCAGTTAAGTCAAAAAGTTACTTTTACAAAGTAGAGTATCACTGACAGGTCACAGAAAAGTTTAGTCACAGATAATTCATAATGAGTATAATCCATGGGTCAACAAACTGCAACATTCAGTTGCTGCCTGTTTTGGGATGGTACATAAGCTAAAAATGGTTTTATATTTTTAAAGTGTTATAAAACAAACAAATATATGTGACAGAAACCATATAAAAGTGTCAAAGTCTAAAATATTTACTATCTGTCCCTTTAAAGAAGAAGTTTGCCCAATCCCTGGTATTCATACCAAATATAACAGACTTTACAAGAAAAATCCCTCATCATCCATGCTCATGTAAACCACCCTCTTCTTCATTCTTCCAAGATCGCCTTGAGCTCTACAGTACAAAATACTGAAAGTTATGAATGAAATGATATGACACTTCTTCCCTGTTTATCTTACCTAACTGGTTCACACTTTCCCCTCCAACCCAACTCTTGCCATCACCATAGGTGATTTTCTTATCCATAATGAGCTACATATCACAATGTACTCCCATGACTTCTGAACTACTTTTACTCCAATATATTTCATCAGTGTTACACTCCCATAGCCACATGTGGTCTTTGAAGTAAAAGAGAACTCTCTGGCTCTGAAATTTTAAATTCTAATATACTATCTTGGCTTTGATCTCTTGTCTAATTTTTTCTTACTCCCCTCATACCTGCTCTAGAACCACACAGACCTGGATCCCTTGAATCCTCTCTTTTCTCCCAACCCACCAGCATCTTAATAGCATGATTTCCTTCCCTAACCAATCTATATCCCACAACACAACCCCTGAGCCACTCTCTTTTATCATATCTTAATAACATTATCCTCTTGTCATGCTCTAACACGGGTCCTGCAAAATCCTAATCTTAGATCAATACAACCACCTTCTCTGCTCTTACATCTGAGTTGCTAAGATGTGAAACTGAAAAAAAAATTAAGAATCACAAAATTGGTGCCTTTCCAAATTATAGTTTAAGGACTAGCCTAAGGTTGGCCCGTAGTGTCACTCAGTAATTACTTTCATGTCTCTGGGTTAAATATTGCTCTTATTTTTCACCATCACCATTCCAAAATCTTTACTACTTTCCTCAAGCCTCCTATACTTACCTTACTTTCTTTAGCAGATAACTTCATACTAAAGTTTACTAAGAAAATTGAGGATACCAAATGTGACATTCCTCGGCTTCCTACCCAAAAACTTGTAAAGTAATGCATCTGAATGAAATCTCATCTCTTTACCTCTCCTGTCAGACAAACTGTCCTTTTCCCCCGTTCAAAGCTAATCCCACTTACCAATACTTTTGTATCCAAGCCTTCTTATCATCTCCAGGACACAAATACCCGTACCAGTTTTGGGGTCTCTCTTTTGCATTTTAAAACTCTCCCTTTCTAGGCTTTCCCTGGAGTCTATTTCAAGGCACAAGTCAAACATTTTCTTTTACCGTACTTAGAATACTCAGTTTAAGAATATTAAGGCAGCCTGGGAAACATGGCAATTCTTTTAAAAGAAACATAATTTTCAAATATCTCTGAATAACACTCCCCCACAAAAGACAAAGCAACTAGGAAAATAAAACAAACAGATCAAACCAAAACAAAATAAAACATGGCCAACAAATTAACTACGTATCACTCATGAACCCCAAAATATGAGCAGTTGGAACCAAACACAATAGCAGCAACACTCACATGGTACCAGAAACATTAAGAGGAAGAAAAGTAAAAGGACTTTGGACACCCCTAAAGGGAAAACATCAAAAATCAAATTGCCTATAGGTACCACCCCCTTTCTCAAACTGAAGGGTCCAATTTGGTGTGGAACACCAACTAAAACTGGGAGTTCACAGACTACTACCCAACGGTAAATCCAAGAGGAACACAGAAAAATTAGAACTCTCAAAACTAGTTAAAGCTTTCTTCTAAGTCAAAGCAATACACTAAGCAGAAACTGCCAAGAGAACTCAACACTAAGCAGTACAGAGCCATTAGAAGCAAAGGAAACAGGTCTAGAACAAGAAAGATTCAGACTTCCAGGGAGCATATGAAAATGTCTGGAAACTTTTTTGGTTATCATAATTGGGGAAGTGGGGGGTACCACAGAGTGGTCACTGCCATCTAGTAGGTAGAAGCCAAGATACCACTAAACATCCTACAATGCCCAGGACAATTGCCCACAGCAAAGATTATCTGACCCAAAAAGCCAACATTGCAGAAGGTGAAAAACCCTGGTCTAGATAAAAGGGAAGTAGAAGAGACAAGGTCTGAGAAACTGTATTTCTGAACACTGCATAATAACGGAAGATTCCTAGAGCCACATACTATAAAAGCTAGCCTGCCCAACCTTCCTCATCCAAAAGTAGTATGGAAAAAGTCATCTCAGTTAAACACAAATAACAGAAAAGAATTAGAATCTCATAAAGAGAGGTGAGAATAGAAGAACAAAAATTATTTGAAAGAATAATACCTAAAAGGGATTCTAGCCATCCCTACACAAAGTTTTTAGAAGAAAACTAATAGAGTAACATTCCTATAGATAATAAAAGCACACCAGAAAGACATGTCCACAAATCTAGTGAAAAGTTTAACATAATATATCAAACCAAGGTTTTTTCTCTTATGTTCTGGTTTTCCAAAAAGATAATTAACTACAAAGCATATATACTAGTACTAGCAAAAAAATGGAAATTTATATTTTAAAAATTACCAGTAACAGCAAAAAACACAAAATACATATATATATTTAACAAAAGATATGCAGGACCTATATACTGAAAATTACTAAATACTGAGAGAAATTAAATACCTAAATAAATGGAGAGATATACCATGTTTCTGGATCAGAAAACTGTTAATATGTCAACTCAATTGATTCTGTAGATCAATTTCAAGAGAGTTGACATCTTAACACCCATCAAAATTATTTTTCTTTTCCAATCAAAAGCCCAGCAGTCTTGTTTCTAGAAATTGAGAATAATTTAAAATTTTACTTGGAAAGGCCAAAGACCAGGAATAGTCAAGAAAAAGAAAAAAGTTGGAGCATTTACAGCTACAGTAATCAAGATGGCATGGCATTAGCAAAAGGAGATAAAGATAACAGTACAGAATACTGAAAGTTATGAATGAAATGATATGACACCTGGAATTGGCTTCAAACTCATGAGGAAAATATAGATGAAATAAGATTGCTGTATATTGGTTAATTGTTAAAGCTTAGTGAAATGAGGATTTATACTATATTTTTAGACATATGATATTTTCAATAAAAAGCTTTAAAAAAAAGTTCCCACATTTATAAACAATTTGAAAAAGGTTACCAATAAAAGTGGTTAATATAAAATTTTAAATGACAATTGAATGATTAAGTTTTATTCACTCAGTCAGGTTGGCAAACTATGGCCTGGAGGCCAAATACTGCTTCTGAGGGGTTTTGTAGGATTGGCAAGCTAAAACGAATTTTACATTTTAGCAATGTTTAAAGAAAAGAAAAAAGGATATGTAACAGAGGCCCCATGCAGCCCCACATACCTAAAATATTTACTATTTAGCCCTGTATAGAAAAAGAAATAAAAGTGATCTCAAGGAGATACTGCACTCCCTGCATTATTCACAGTAACCAAGATATAGAAATAACCTAAATGTCCATCAATAGATGAAAAGATAAAGAAAATGTGGTGTGTAAACATAAATAATAAAATATTATTTGGCCTTAAAATAGAAGAAAATTCTGCCATTTGCAGCGTGGATGAACCAGGAAGACGTTATGCTAAATGAAATAAGCTAATCACAGAAAGACAAATCAGCATAATCTCACTGATATGTACAATCTAAAAAAGTCAAATTTATAGTAGCATAGAGCAGAATGGTGGTGGTTATCAGTGGCTGGGGGAGGGGAAAATAGGGAGTAAGTTCTGGAAATGTAATACTCAGTACAGTGACTACAGTTAATAATAATGTTATATACTTAAAATTTGTTGAGAAAGATTTCAAGTGTTCTCTCCACAAAAAAATATGGTAACTGTGAAGTGATGAATATATTAATTAGCTTGATTATGGTAATCACACAATGTATATATCTATATCAAAATATCACATTGTACAATTAAATATATATAATTATTTTTGTTACTCATCTCTCAAACCCTAAAAATAAGACTGGTAGGCGATGTGGGTATATATATTTTTTAAGTATTTGAAATTCAGTGAGCTAATGCTTTGTAAATATTTTATCCCTTTTTTCAATTTGTTCTTTGTTTTCAAATAAAGTGAAATACTGAAATTAAAAAAATAAAATTTTAAGATAGAACCTCCAAGAGATCTATAAGATAACTGTCCCGAAACTATTCCTCTAAGGGTGCCAAAAGGCTCCAAAAATGTGTTCCTTTCCAAAATTAAATATTACACTAGAAATCTTAAATAATTCATTCACAATCATCTTTTCATTTCACAAGTACCAAGAAATCCTCAGCCTAACTTCATCTCAACTCAAAATTCAAAATCAATTACTTTGATTCACTTAATATCTCCAAATAAACCAGGATGCCCAGAACTATATATTCACCTAAAAGCTAGAGTGAAATAAAACTAAGATTTTCACTTAAACAATTCTGTTTGTTAATGTAGCAACTTGAAAAACAGACAAACGATTTTAAAAGGGAGGAAACAATTTAAACTCAGAGGGTACTCATTTTTGAAAATTTAATTTTTTAGGTTTCAAAACAGAATATGAATTTTCAAAGTAATTAAAATTTCTAATAAAATCTTTCCCTGGAGTTGACTGAATCAGCTAACTGATTTATTAATAATAGTAAATTCATTATTATCAATCTTGAGTGAGCTCTCTGCACTAGTGAATACTGCTACAAACTTTTTCCACTGTTTTTCTGCTTACCCTGATTTCCTATACCCAGTAAATGCTATTTCAAACGTTCTCCACTATTCTCCAACCTCAGATATCCCACTTCATCCTCTCCACTCTCAACATATGACCTTGCATAGTAATTCAGAGAGAAGACAGGAAGAATCCACTCAACTATGGAAACTCCATTAACTTCTCCATACCATTGTCTACGAACTTCCTCATATCTATATCTATCCTCTCCTATTTTCCAGTTCCAAAAAGCTTTTCTCTTACCTAAAGCCAGTCACTGCTATAGGCAGGACACATGCCCTTTCCATCTTCTAAGGAATCTCATTCATGACTATTTTCTTTCCAGTGTAATCAATCTCTCTACTGAATCTTTACCGTGAACATGTGGCTAAAGTTTACTCCACCTTAAAAAAACAAAACAAAATAAAACCTTTGTTCCAATGTCCCACCTTTAGCTCCTCCCCTTCATAACCAAGCTTCCCCCAAACAGCTGTATATACTCTTAATTTCCATTTGTTTTCTCATTCTTTCCTCAGCGTATAACAGTCTTAGATCTAAGCTCTCTTCTCTCCCAGGACAATCATTTCTATACTCTTGCCTTCAATTACCATCTATACACCAATGATTACCAAAATATACATTCCTCATCAATACCTGGCCCCTGAATTCCAGGTCTATATATATTAAACTATCATCTCTAAATATCTAATTTGATGTTTCAAATGCACATTAAAAGTAACATATCCACAGACTCATGAGACCCCTGCTCATCCTCTAATTCCTTTATTAAACACATAAACACACACACACACAAATCTTCCTCCTCTTTCATTTCATTATGTCTCAGTGAATGGTAACACCATGCATCCAATTGCAGAAGCTAGAAACTTAGGCATAATCCTCAATGTCTCCTTCTCCATCTAACCCACTGGTTCTTAACCTGGGGCAATTCTGTCCCCTGAGTAACATTTGGCAATACTGGTAGACATTTTTGGTTGTCATAAGTGGGGATTTGTTGCCTCTAGCAGGCTGAAGCCAGGAATGCAGCTATACATCCTAGGATGTGCAGGACAATCCCTCCACACCAAAGGAAGTTGGTTCAAAATGTCAGCAGTTCAGAGACTTAGAAGACCTAATCTAATTCAGCATCGAATCCTATCACATAGGATTCCACCTCCCACATACAGCTTAAATCCACCAATTTCTCTTCATCTTAACTACCAGCACTTCATAATTCAAGGCACCATTACCTTTCACCTATAATACAATAACTTTCCTACATCCATACTTGTTCAATTTCATACAATGAACTCAGAATAACTTTAATTCATTTCTTTCTTGTTTACAAAACAAAAAACCCTGAATAGCTTACCACTGTTCTTAGACTGAAGACCAAACTGACATACACATCTCTGCATGATCTGTACCTCTCCCTACTCCTATCACATCTCAACCATTTTCCTCCTAATCAACCAAACTGTAATCATCTTGTACTCCTTCCAATTCTTCACATATTCCATGTTCCTTTCTTCATTAAGGACCTTCAAACATGTTGTTCCTTCTCTCTAAAGCATTCTCTCCATCCCCACCACTTTCACTAGTTAACTCCTACTATTCTTCAGATCTCAGCTCAAACACTACCTCCTCTAGACCGTCCCTCAAATATATTCTCTCGGTACTTTGTAATTTTCCTTCAGAGCACTTATACATATATTTTTTAAAACCTGCAACTTTGATTATTTTTAATGGCTCCCCTCACTCTACTGTATATACGTGGTAAAAAATACGTGTATTTAGCAAATAGTTAGCAGTCCGAAATATTTGTTGAATACTAAATAAATACAGAATCTAATCTACTCTAGGATTTTCAATTGCCGCTTTTACTACAGATGACTTCAGGATTCATCTCTCTGGCCTCAGCCTTGCTTCTGAAATACATATTGCCAGTTCAGCTACAACACATTTTTCTGCAATACCAATTAGCTTATTGACAATTGGTAAATAGGAGGATATCAATTTGTGGAACTGAAATTGTGAAATTATAACCTTCATGAGAGAAGAAAAAAACCCTCAGGATGGCCGCTGCACAAGATGAGACCCCTGAGAACTTCCTCCCACTGGTTTTTGCCTAATTGCTTTTCCTATCTCATATTAAGAAAAGAATGAGTCTTTTTAATAAATAGAGATATGACAACTAAACAAACAGCAAAAGAATGAAGTTGGACCTCTATTTCACACCACATATAAAAATTAACTCAAAACAGATCAAAGACTTAAATCTAAAAGCTACAACTATAAAACTCTTAGAATAACACATATGCATTAATCTTTGTGACCTTGGATTAGGCAACGGTTTCTTAGCTGTGAACCCCAAAAGCTCAAGCAACCAAAGAAAAACAGATAAATTGACCTCCATCAAAATGAAAAGCTTTTGTGCTTCAAAAGACACCATTAAGAAAGTAAAAAGACAAATGACAGAATGGAAGAATATATATGCAAATCATGTATCTGATAAGGGTCTAGTATTCAGAACATATAAAGAACTCTTACAACTCGACAATAAAAATAACTACCCCATTAAAAAATGGGCAGAGGCTCTGAATAGGCAGTTTTCCAAAGAAAATATACAAATGGCCAATAAGCAAATGAAAAGATGACCAGTATCATTAGTCATTAGGAAAATGCAAATCAAAAATCCCAATGAGATACCATTTCATACCCACTAGGATGGCTATAATCAAAAAAAAAAAAAAAAAGAAAAAGTGGAAAAACTAGAACATGCGTACATTGCTCGTGGGAATGTAAAATGGTACAGCCACTTTAGAAAACACTTCAGCAATTCCTCAAGAAGTTATAACATAACCCAGCAATTTCACTCCTAGGTATACCCCTAAGAGAAATCAAAACATGTCCATACAAAAACCAGTACACAGTTTTTTCATAGCAACATTATTCAGAATAGCTAAAATGTGGAAACAGACCCAAAGTCCATCGACTGAGAAATGCATAAACAAAATATGGCCTAACTATACAATGGAATATTATTCAGCTATAAAAAAGAATAAGGAACTGATACATGCTACAACATGGATGAACCTTAAAAACATGCCCAGTGAAAGAAGCAAGATGACATATTATATGGTTCCATTTACATGAAATGTCCAGAACAGGCAAATCCACAGAGATGAAAAATCGATTAGTGGTTGACAGTGGATAAGGGAGAGGTGGAGGAATGGGGAAGGGGCCACTATTGGGTATAAGGTTTCTTTTCGAGGTAATGAAAAATGTACTGGAATTAGATAGTGGTGATGGTTTCACAACTTTGTGAATATACTAAAAACCAATGAATCATACACTTTAAAAGAGTGAATTTTATGATACGATTTTATCTCAATTAAAGACAAAAAGGAAGCATAACTAGCAGCATAACTAAGGAAAGTAGAAACTGTTCTTTTTTTCATAATTTTCTGTAAACTTATTATGTTCTAGATCTATGCTGGTTGCTAGGAATCCAAGATGAATAAAACAAAGTCATTAATTACACTCTCTTTAGGCTCATTCACCTTAGCCTATAAACCATATTTCTCAAGAGTGAAACAGCTTTGAAAATGCAAAAACAGCAAATATAAGCCATAGACAATCCAGATATTTATATTATAAACTCTTCTAAATTACCTTAGATTTTTTTTGGTTTCACTAAATATGGGGAAGGGGAAAGAGATATGCTTCTAATACTGTTGTTAAATAACTCATTGTTCCCCGATGCTGCTATGTCACTTTTAAAAAACTATTATTTAAATTTCTTCACTTCATTTACTTGAAATATTTTTTACAGACAATGTTTTTGAAAAGTCTTTCTTGATCGTATCACTTTGAACGTTACTTTCCCAGTGATTCCTGGATTCTCTATTTTTGACATTCAAAAACCTCATGACAAACACAAATATCCCAAAAGAAAATGCTTTTTAACACTTTCTCACAATATCCATATGAAAACTTGTTTTTCTGTAATAAAAATAAGTAACAAGATAGTTCTCTAAGAAATCAAATGTTTTGGGCTCTAATCCCAGATTTTTATGAATCAGAGAATATCTGATTTCCTGATATGAAAGTTACACTTCCACAAAAGAACAGCTAACAAAAATCAAGAACACAAATTTAGAAAACTGTGTTGAACAGTACTTTAAACAATGCAAAAAAAGGCATGTTCTACTCAATTCAAGGCATTAGATATTTTTTGATACTTACAATACATAAACTAAAATCTACATTATTATTACCTTATCTTTGGCCTCAGGCAGTGTGATCTCTCTAGGTTCTAAAATTGGTAGTTCACGAAAAGGTGGAACACATCTGACTATATCTGGTACATAGTGTGTATGAAACAATGGCGGCATTGAGTATCTTCTTTCACCTGATAAAGGCACTATGTGGTTAACTATAGTTGGTTCTTGGTGGGGTGAATGGAAGCGCTGCCGTTTTCCATCAAGAGGAAGGTTTTTTTCATCGCTTAATCTCCTGAAAACAAGCAATATACCTTAGTGATTAAAGACACATAATTTTCTGGTAACAAACAGAAAATAATTAAAAATATGTAAATAACAGATGACAATACTGACTTAGTAAAGCCACATTATTAGCTCTATGTGAATCTTAAAATATTTATTTTCAGCACAAAAGATGTCTTAGAAAAACATTTTAAGAAAAATGAGTAGTAATAATGACTATTAAAAAAACCTATATATATATATACATTAGGGTTAGTCTCCAGCATTTGAACTACCCTAATATATCATCTCAGGAGTGAAAACTTTGTAGGAAAATTTCTATTTATAAAACCACTAACAATATAAGATCCAAACTCCAATGTAAGGAGAATAAAATTAAACGAAATGAGTGCTATATATATTTTTTTAAAAGGCTCTTTGAGTCCACCTATGATCTGGCTCATTAATAGAAAAGACCAAATTAAGAGATAGTTACTTTTTTAAAAAGCTATAAAGATATTGAACAAGTAAAGAAATTTGAAAATGAACCATATTCCAGATAACAGTATTGTATTACTGTTAAATTTCCTGGACATGATCAATATATTTTGGTTATATAAGACAATATCCTTGTGCTTAAGAGGTATGCACTTATGTACTTTGCGGTGAAGGGAAATGATGTCAACTATTTTCATATGGTTCAGAAAAAAATGTAGGGTTGGGAGAGAAAGAGACAGGAAAAAAAATCAATGTAGCAAACTTTAATTGAGGAATCTAAGCAAATGGAATATAGGTGTTCACTTAATAGTGAACAGGTGTACTATTTAAATTTCTCTAGAGGCTTAAAAATTTTCAAAATAAAAAGGGAAGGGGAAAATAATTAAAAAGTAATTATTCATTAGAAAAAAAATTTACTTCATTGAAATATTAAGTTGTTCATGTAGGTAATACTTCATGCCATAGAAAATGGTCCGATTCCTTTTAAGCTCTAAAATTCTACTGGTCATAGAAACCTGAAGGTTTTTATTATAATATTCCTTTGGGGTTATGCCAACTTCTCTCTCCTTGACAGACCCATGAATAACTGGAACTCTCACTCACAGATAAAAGTGAATAGTGTTAAAATCATTAAGAGTGTATTTAATATTTTTTAAACACAAAAGTAATTTAGAGTGTTATATGCTGTATATCTTCTACTGAGAACACCAATTTTAGTTTTTAAAATATGTATAACTACAAACTTAATGGAATATATTTTCATTCCTGATTCACAAATTGGCAATCAAGGCAATTTCCAAAAAAATAAAAATCGAAATAAAATCAGTATTTTTAGCATCATTATATAAACAATGACAACTTTGATGAGCAACTGACAGTGTTTCTAAGCATGGAATCTAGAGCCTAACTGCCTGAGTTTATATCCCAGCTATGCAACTTCTACCTGAATAATTAATTGCTTACCCTCTGTGTGCTTCAGCTTTCTCTTCAACCGAAGAGGGATAACAGTACCTATATCTCATGAAGTATAGTAAAACTTAATCAAATCATTATTTGTAATGTTCTTAGAATAATGCCTACTATGTAGTGAGGGACCAATAATCCTTAGCTAATATTATTTTTAATTGAACATAAAAGCTATAAAATGTTCACATAGGCTTTAAATAACAATATCTTTCAAATCCTGCCAAATCTTATTTTAATAATCACCTCTAAAGTTCTATTATAATTACTTTGTGATACATCAATTTCTTTTAATCAAATTGGTTAAAATTAATTGGCTCCTGACTCCTCTACAGAAAGCTTTATGTCATATAGGAATTTTCATTGTAATAATATTTATCATGAAACTTCACCTGTTTGAGATTTAGATAAACCAAATAGTAGTAAACTTTCCTAGAAAGGTGTTATGGGCTGAATTGTGTCCCCTAAACCCCAGGATCTCAAAATGTGACTGAATTTGGACATAGGGACTTTAAAGAAGTTAAAAGGAGGTAATTAGGGTGGGCCCTAATCCTATATGATTAGTGTCCTTAAAAGAAGAAATTAGAACACAGAAAACAGTCAAGGAAGGTGGCCATCTACAAGCTAAGGAGAGAAGCCTCAGAATAAACCAAAACTGACAACATCTTGATCTTGCACTTTTAGCCTCCAGAATTGCGAGAAAATACATTTTTGTGGTTTAAGCCACCCAGTCTGTGGTACTTTTTTATGGAAGCCATAGCAAACACAGGAAGCTATCTGATTTGGTTAAAAATCTCAAGTAAAAGTAGCTTTCTGAAGAAATATAACTTCGTTACCTCTAAAACTTGTAATGGCAAGAATAAATCGACAAAGTATCCCTAAAATTCTTTAAATACTACATAGCAGTTTTAAAATTCTGTAACAAAAATAGATAGATAGATACAGACAGACAGACAGAATAAATTTCTGTAACAGAATTAATCACACAGGTCCCCCCCAAAAAACAAAATTTAAGGAACAGT